>NW_027529424.1:5827504-5900102 GCF_008692635.1 Crocuta crocuta | reverse complement strand
GATTTTTTTTTTTTTTTTTGTCAGCAATTACATCTTAAGTCAAAGATGAGCATTATAACCAAGTAACTGTAACATATATATGTTATATAACCAACCAACAGTATGTGTGTGTGCATGCATGTGTATGTAAAGCAAACCCTGTCCCTTTCTCATAGGAGAATCTAGTCAGTCTTCTCTCTCACTTCTGCAATCTAATAGCCAGTATCTCTTCCCATATTTTTACTAAAACAAAATAAAATATTAAAAGTAAAAAAAAGAAAATTAATAGTCCATATACTAGCAATATGTCTCATAAGTTAGAAAAGAAAAAGAAAAAGAAAAAGAAAAAGGATATATGAATTGGACCATGTGATCAAGTCAGGTCAGTACCTGCTGAATCAGGCCCTGGCTAGTTCATTTGTAGGTCTGATAACCCAGTAAGAAACAGGAAGAAAATTTGGTATAACTGTGTGACTAAAGAAAAAAAAAAAAAAAGGCTTTATGAGGTCTCATGTCAAGTGTGGATGTATCTTTCACACCACAACCCCATACCCAGGCTAAGGGCTTACCAGGAGAGGAGATTAAGGTTTCAGACCCTCTGACCTATGAGATCCTTGCTCCAATGCAGGCTGCACTAATGACCAAATCAGTTCAGGTTTTTCAGGAATCAGGCAGGTGTTGTAAAGCTGTGTCCACTCAGTGACATTCTTATTTGTCCTGGACGTCTGTCCTTTTGGCTCGCTGGTTTATTGAGTAAAAGCAACCTTGTTATTCCTGAATTTCTTTGAACCTTGAAAAACTCTGTTTTCTCAAGTATATCAGGGATAGTTTAATAATACAGGACTGATCTAAAAAAAAAAGTACTGTCAAGAAAATAAGCAAGCCATGTTGTGGGGAAAAAACAAAACAAAACAAAAAACTTTGAAGTTCAAATGAACTCCGTTAGAATTATACCTCATTATACACTGTTTCAGTATTAAACATATTTTGGGGGCACCTGGGTGGCTCAGTCAATTGAGCATCTGACTTCGGCTCAGACCATGAATTGTGAGTTCGAGCCCCATGTCGAGCTCTGTGCTGACAGCTCAGGGCCTGGAACCTGCTGGGGACTCTTTTTTTTTTTTTTTTTTTCCTCTCCCTCTGCCCCTGTCCTGCTCATGCACTCTCTCTTCTCTCTCCCTTTCAAAAAATAAATAAACACTAAACCATTTAAAAAGGAAGGATTTGTGGATCTCTGCAAACATTACTCTCTTGGCTTCTACTATTAACAGTTGCTGTGAAGAGGTCTGAGGTCTGTGGTAGTTGCTCTCTTGCAGATGGCTCATATGCCTAAAAACTCATTTCCTGTTTTAAGTCCTGAGCCTTCAAGAAGCAAATTTAGAATTTTATTTTAGGAAAATGATCTTTTTAATATTCCATTTTGAATAGTGTTTATTTTCATTTGTTCAGTACTCAAAAGTACCAATGATCCCTGCTTATCTGGATTTTCCCTGTAATTAAAAAAAATAACTATGGTCTCTCCTGATTCTAATTTAATGTTCTTCAGAGAAATTATTTTGACCATTTATTTAATAAGATCTATAATTTCTTATTTCATTTTATTTTTATTCATTTCCTTTTGGAAATTTTCTTATTAAAATAAGATACCATTATATGGAATAAAGAAAAAAGTTGACAGAATCTTTCTGTTCACTATGTTATACTTTCTCCTAGGAAGAATCTTTGTTACATATTTCTTCCCTCCATACTCTTTCTCTCCCCTTCTTCCCTTCCTTCCTTTCTTCCATCTATCCAACCATCCATCCATCCATCCATCCATCCATCCATCCATCCATCCATCACTTTATTTACATAGGAATAATATAATTTCTTTTCATCTCCAGTGCTTGGGGATATCTTTCCAAAGCTTCCATTTGCTCTGTTAAAACACTGTGATATTTTAAACACAATATTTACAACTGCCTATGGGACTTGTTACTGTGTCTGAACTACAACTTAATGGCGATTGTTTTTGTTTTATCTACTTATTCTTCTGTGTTAGGAAAAGGTTCACATAAGAGCTAAAGTGGTTTGACTTTGTTGTTATTGTTAGAACATCAACTTCTATTCTTGCTTGGAGACAGTTAAATTCTGTGGCAAGATTCACTTTACAGAGTTGAATGGTGATGTCATTCTATTGAGGGGTATCTTCAAGTTTCAGATAGCCCTAAAGTCACTATTTGCTTGACAAAATAGCTACCTTGTTTTTCTTGCTTTCATTTATCTTTACCTCATCCCCAAGATCCATTTCCTTACTCCCCAGGTGAAAGAGGATAAGACAGGCTGCTCAAAGAGTTTGTATTTCTACATTTCAGGATTTGTTAATTCCTAAGTCTTACTCTCAGGAAATATGAAAATGGTTAAGTATCATTTATTTCCAGACCACTGCATTTTTCCCCTTGTTTTCTTTGTTTCTTAACTTGGGTGGTTTGGTTCTTCTTTTCTTGTTGATACTACTGGGATTTGCCCCATTTTTCATTGGCTCATGGAAAAGAGATTCTATGCTATGGGTTCAATCAGGCATCTTAACCTGGATGTCTCTATTAGTCTGCATTTGAAATGAATTTTTAAAAATTTACATTAAATAAACCAAATGAAGCATCTCAGCTTACTTGTCAAGGCTTCCCCATCTTTTCCATAAAATATTGTAACTAGGGTCATAGTTCAGACTACTATTTTTTAATAAAACTGAACAGAAATAATATTTTCCATTATTTTTTCTGGTGGTAATACTGATGTCTTATTTCATTGCATTATAGCCACCTTAGGAATGGGGCTTTTATTTGTGTTTTATTTAAGGAAAAAAAAAAGATTATGTAAGTCAGTAATCTCTACATGAGAATATTTCTAAGGATATTTTACAGTCTTTTTTTAAATATTATTTTCATTCAAACATAATCAATGACAATTAAAACTCATGCAGAGATATGAGAGCTTCTAGATTTCTTGTGTACAAACCAATCAGAGAATATAAAACATAATTTTCATGTTTTTCCAAAGGGTCTTAAAAAGTTGCACGTGTGCACATTATTCTCCCTTTGTTTTACTGTTTGAATTTATTAAAACTGTTTTGAATAGAATCCTTGAAATTTGCCACAGGACACATTCCTACATGAATTCTAGGGAAATGGACAAGAGGCTCTCACAGTTTGCTTCCTCCCTCACACAAATCACAGCTCAGTACGATATCCTGTTACTTTTCTTTCTATAGTTGCTAAGGAGAATGGTGGTAATTTTAGAAAACCTAACAGCATCTGAAGGTGTCAGTGTTCTTGGGAACAATCTGAAATGAAAGAGAATATATACTACATCTACTGAAATGTGAGCCCACTCAAACTTCAGGGGATACAGAGTTAGAATTAAACACTGTTCTGTTAGGTGGGAAACTCCATGTAATGAAAGAACACAATTCAGTTTTCTAGTTCAATAAGTCTTCAAAAAACTTTAAAGGTGAAGTCAGGTAAGTGTTTTAACCTCAAAGGGTTAATCCAAAGTAACTCTTGAACTCTTCATTTTAGCTAGGCTGCAAAACTGGGCCAGGGTGTTAAATATAGAAGTAACAGATCATGAGAGATCAAAAAAAAAGGTATCGGTCTCAAGAAATAGACAACTCATTGCAGAGTAAGAAAAAAGTTCTCTGCATGGGATGTGAAAGTGTGGTAGGGTCCCCTCCCTATGGAGAGGGAAAAAACAAAGCAAAAAACCCTCAAGGCAACCTGGCTATACCCTTACATGACAATATCCATCATGACCTTGTAACATGAGACCATTCTATCAGACTTCATGATTATGTGGTACCACTTATGGGAGACAAAAAAAAAAAAAATTAAAATGTATAAAAAACTACACCACGTGGTGTTTGGGGCTCAGTTCTTCAGGTATGACCCCAGCTGAGCACTGCCAGCACAAATAAAGTTGCTTCCCAAAAAGAAAAGCCTCGGTGTCCTGACCCTCTGCAAGAATCCTGCTGCAAACGGGCTGCCTGTATCAGATATTCTTAAAGCTTTGCAGAAGTAACTTTTTTTTTTTTTAATATGTGAAGTGATTTACAAATTTTATTTATCCTAATGTATATTTTTAAAGTTTATTTACTTAGAGAGAGAGAGAGGGAGAGAGAGAATAAGAGAGCATGAGCAAGGGAGGGAAAGAGAGAGGGGAGAGAGAAAGAATCCCAAGCAGGCCCCATGCTGTAAGTGGGGTGCAGGGTGCAAGGCTTGAACTCAAGAACCATGAGATCATGACCCGAGCTGAAACCAAGAGCTGGACGCTTAACAGACTGAGCCACCCAGGTGTCCTTCAAGCAGCTCTGCATTTTGAATGGCCTATCATTCCTGAGTCAAGATAAGTAGTGCCTAAAAACATAAGGGGGTTATTTCATTATTCTCAAGTGACGCACTGATGAGTTCTCTGAAGGGAAAGTCCAGATGAAGTCGTGGCATTGATTCTGAAAACAATTCCAGACAATGCAGATGACATGAATGTGCAGAGGATATTTCCCAGGGCAAACGAGGGAAGGACAGAAGTGAAAATGAGAACAGGGTGTGCTGATCCAAAAACCGCACTGGAAGTCTGTGTGATGTAAATAGCAAGGCTGCTGTCTTACGTGCCCTGCCATACAGAGTTGTAACATCTAATTCACTGTTCAATGTGTCTTCAGTTCGCCCAGCAACATGATCAGTAATTACAAGGAGAAAGCATCTCACACATTATGAAAATCCAGGCTCTGGCAAAAAAGCCTCCATCATTATCCAACCTGGTTCATCGTGATGAAGTGTCCATGCCAGAGCAGGAAGGGCTTTGTATTTGGAATCAATGCTTTCTTCTCTTGCCTGCTATGTGACGGAGAATGTTTTGCCTAATTGCGCATTTACCAGTGGAGCTCAAGAATTAACAAGAATATCAAATTTCTGGTGGATAATCTCATTCAGCATCCATAGGGGGAATATTTAAATACTGCTCATACAGATTCTTCTTGCAACCAGCTTATTCTTTCATTGTTCTTTAGACAAGATGAGTCAAAAATCTCTCAATGAAGCTGTTACTGAAATGCAGGAAATTTTCTACTTTTAAATAAGCTTTCTTTTTAGAGCCTGGTTATACAATAAAAGTAACTCATAGTGAGGATAAAACAACAGATCTGCAGACCCCAGTGGGTTTCCTCTTACCCTTTGCTTTTCCTGTATGACACAAACACATATTCTGTTTGAAGGGTATTTCTATCGAGTTTCAGGATCGTGGAATTCTACATCTAGTAACATTTCCTAGACTCATTTTTCTTTTGCATTCCTAGCAAAATAATTGCATGATAGCTTACGGTTTTCTTCTCTCTGCACAAGTGGCCATACTCAGGTGTTCTAGACTGAGAAATTCCCCCAAGACAAGCTGTTACTCATTCTGTACCACTGGCTTCTAGATCTGTGTACAAGCTGTAGCACTATTTTCTAGATCAGTGTTCATGTTGTACTAGGTACGCCAAGATATAAATAACTAACTAGTAACATATTGAATGAATTAATAGAAGCAGGGAGAGAGGGTAACAGGACCAACTGAGGAAATCAGGAAAGGCTTTCCTGAGAAAGTGAATCTTGAACTGGTATTTGAAAGAAAATGGGAACTGCCTAGGTGGTACAAAGGAAAAGGAGGAAATAAATATTTCCTGCCCATTAATTTGAGACCAAAATATCCTGCTGACAATCTTACAGGTTTTAAGATAGAGTCATTCTCCAAAGTAGGGTCAACTGGGTGATGGTACATTAGTGCAAAGCTGCAGATACTGCAGATCTCTAAACCCTCATTTCACTCTCACTGAGTCTCTTTTCTGGTAACAGGGCCTCAGCACTCAAGTTCCAATTCTGGACATGCTTCTCCCTTCACTGATATGCCCCACTGCAGTGATTATTGATTATTGATAATTATTGATTATTCTGCGTTTCTGTCCTAGTAAAATGTCTCAAGTCATCTGAACTTGAGTTCTTTTTTGGCTTTGCCATTCTCCCCATTTCTGAGGTAGATTCCTGTGGATGGATTTTGCTGTTTGCTTATAGACCTGCAGATATAATCTGGTACCTGCTCACCCAAGTCTTTTAGCTAAATAATGGCAGACTCTCCACCACTCTTCTCACTAGTTTCTTGATTAAATTCCTTCCTGTATTTATGGTGATGATGTTTGCTTGAACAAAGCCCACAGGCTGCTTTCTCTGGAGACTCTTCCTGTCCGATGGAGCTTAAGCTCTGTGATAGGCTATGGCTCTTAAGCACATATTCCCTGCCTCTGAGTGAGTCTAGAGAAGGCAGGGGTGCCCAACTCCACCAACACAGAATGAACAAACCTTTTAGTTTTTTCCCTAAAAGAAAAGTTTCATTGGGGTCCAACTTAGGACAGCTGCCTGGGGTATGCAGTCCTCAGAAAGAAGAGAGTGCTCTGGAGAAAGAATGTTGGATACAGGGTTATGTACTTTTTTTTTTTTTTTTTTAACCTTTAAGAGTTGCAATTCATTATGACATTAGACATTTCAGAAGATTACAAAATTTATCTTATGTATTCAGTACACACAAGGTTGCAGGCTTCAGAGGTAGGGAGACTTAGAGGAAGAGTCTTACTCTTATTTCTAGAAAAGTTGCTTTTAGGTTATTTATTAACAAAGTACATGCACAGTGGGTATTTAAGGCAGAAACAGTGCCCATGCTATGAAACTTAGTAAAGCATTCTGAGCTTTGTACAAGTTAAAAATATAGCATCCATGATTGCCCCGAGGCAGAGCCCACAATACTAAAATTTCAAAATTTCTTATCACTACGAATAGTTTGTCATTATTTTTGAATAGCCACCATATATGCTGGACACAAGTCCATGGGGCATCTGCCATCCATCTCCACTGTAGCTTTCTGAGTACCCGTGGTGCGTGGTTTTTGGAGTTCTGACAAAGCAGCAAAATCATATGGAAATATGACTATACAGATTAAAATATGAAGGAAATGGAAGAAGAGCCTGCCATATGGCCCTGACCAACAAAACTTAAGTTCCTAACTTTAGATGGTGGGTTAGTTCTAGATGCTACTCTGGTCTACTTTACAACATAAATCCTTTCCGACTGGAAAAAAAAAAAAAAACTAACTAAAAACTGAACATTTTCTATTCAGAAACAGTCCACATTTTTGGTTTATTTATTTCAATATACACATATGTATTTATTGTCGATTTTGTTTTGAGTACCAGAGATTACAAAGATAAATAAAAACAGATACGCTATATGCCTTCAGAGAATTTACAACACAAGGAGAGAAAAAGGATATAAATCAGAGAATATTATGCACACACATGACGTTTTAAAATGTAAATGTGACTATAGGTAAACAGGTAAATGGTGCTGAATGGAGGAAGAGAGAGATGGATTAAGTCAGAAGTAAGGAAAGACTTTCTTGGGAAAGAAGCTCAAGCTGAGATCTGAAGGGAACTGGAGGTCAACCAGCGGGAGGAGAGAGGGAAAAACATTCAGGAAAGAGATAAAAATATATACAAAGGCCATTGGGCAGTGCTGAAAATTAGGATTGAAGGCTGTAAGTCCTGGGTAACAAAGTTCACACAAAGTACAGTGCACAATAAAGTTACAGCACCCATGGAGATATGCACACAGGGCCTGGCTGACTCCGTATGGAAGCTCTGTCTTAATCCGAGGATCATTACAAAGGAATTAAAAGGATTGCGAGTAAGTTATTTTCTTTCTAAAAAGATTACTTTGCCTGCTTTCTATAAAGTGATTTAAGGCTCGATGACAACATGGGATAGAAGATGTTGTAAACATCTTCCGAAGTATAAAGGTAAAACATAGTTGAACTTAGGGAAAGAAACGCAAACTTTAATTAAAAAAAAAATAACAAGGACACTGAAAATCAGTGTGGCAAATTTACATTGGTGATGGGGCTCCCAGGAGAGATATGTTGTTCTCTATAACTTACAGGATGGATTTTAATTACCTGTTGGGAAAGACAGAAAAGCTAAAACCTCATGTCCTTGCTAGGTGAGGGTATGACAAAGATAATTCATATAAAGAAAGGTTACTACAGAGAATATCATGTGGAAAGGGTTATCTAGTTAAGGAAAAATCAGCCTATTATGATGAAGAGGTCTAAATCCTTTATCTGTCTACAGTAGACCCTAGGAGTATATAAACATTACTGTGGTCAGAATTGATAACTGTTGACCCTATGTACTGTGAGCTTTGTGCTCAATCTAATACCATCAGAATGGACCAGGCACTCTCAACATGACAGTGAACCTAAATAGACCACTTATATGTAGCATTCCATACAAATGGAAGCAATTTTAAATTCTTTCAACAGATTCCTTCCTCAACCAATCTTCACAATATTTTCACAGTAAAATAGTGCTTTGCTAGGCATTAAGTACAAAATCATGAATTTAAAAAAAAAATAACATTTTTATGTATTATTGAGAGACAGAGTGAAGCAGAGCATGAGCATGGGAGGGGCAGAGAGAGGGGGAGACACAGAATCTGAAGAATGCTCCAGGCTTTGAGCTGTCAACATGGAGCCTGTCATGGGGCTCAAACTCACAAACTGCAAGATCATGACCTGAGCTGAAGTCACTTAACTGACTGAGTCACCCAGGCACCCCAAAAGTCATGTATTTAAAAAGCACGTAAAGAAAGTAATCATCTTGACAAGGGAGCAGAAAAAATGAAAACCAGAATCAATTTCCAAAGTGTCCTTAATCATACACACACACACACACACACACACACATCAATAATGATAATTTTTTTTTAAATTTTTTTAAAATGTTTTATTTATTTCTAGGAGAGAGAGAGAGAGACAGCATGAGCAGGGGAGGGTCAGAGAGAGTGGGAGTCACAGACTGAAACAGGCTCCAGGCTCTGAGCTGGCAGTCAGCACAGAGCCCGACGCGGGGCCGAACCCACGAACCGCGAGATCATGACCTAAGCGAAAGTCAGACGCTTAACCGACTAAGCCACCCAGGTGCCCCAATAATGATAATTTTTCAATAGAGAAAAGAGTATATTCAACATATGAGCAACACACACATCACACCAACATTTAAATCATAAATAGTATTTTAAAAATTGAAATGTAGCTATCAGTATAAGAAATACTTATGCAATATTAAAATGCTAAATATTCAAAACTAAAAAGATGGGGGGGAAATATTAGGAAAATGTAATCCAAAAGAGAACTGGCGTACAAATACAAACATCTGGACTTTTTTAAGAGAAGGATTATGAGAGCTAACTTGTATTTAGACTCATATTAAAGTTTCAAAATTTATAATCACAATATAACAGAATATAAGAAAAAAAAAAGCCCTAATAAACCTTACAAGATGTTGGATATTTTAACAGAAGTCTCAGAATTACTGATAGATGATGAACACAAGTAATTATCCTGGAGAGAAAAAAAAAAAGTGTTTGAAGAACATAAGTAAAAATAAAAACATAAAGATATATTTAGTCCTTGAAATAAACAAAGATTATGCCTTTTTTCAAAGTATACACAGAACATTTGATTAAAGAATCATGTTATAAGTAGTAAATCAATTCTCAAACATATTCAGAAAATTACTGGGAGTCAGGACTTATTTTCTAAATACAACAAAATTATGAATAACTAAACATACCTAAAAATTGATACGCTTGAAAAAAAACTCATGGTTTAATGAAGAAATAGAAAAGTTAATAAAATCAATGAAATGCTCCATATCAAATTGTTCTAAATGCAAAGTTTTACCCTTCAGCAATAACAAGCTTCCTACTAAAATCAAAAGGTTAAGCTATGAAAACATATATACGTATCCACATACACACATTTCAAAACCTTAGAAAATTTACCAAGGTAGCATATTTTGAGTGTCCAAGGTGCGAAGAAATAGGACATTCACTGACTTGGGTCCAACATTCCAAGTTGCTTTTCCCATCAAGGCATTTGGGACACTTAATCAGTGCATTATGAGACACTAAGCAGGTGTTCTGGGGTAGCATTTCTCACTCTTCCACATTGACTCCAGCTCCAAGCTGCAGAAACTATTCCAGGAAAGAATGGCTGAGAGATCACAGGCTCCCTTCCTCCACCAGCCTCCACTCATATCATGGAAGCTTTACTCCAAACATGGAAGGTAGAGAATACGGGTTCCCAAGTACCCTTTCCTGAGCTTACTCAAAGGATGGAAGCCTCATGCCATTCTCTATGAGGCATGAAAACCAGAGGCCACACTTCGCCCAGCACACTGCTTATATACCAGAAATGGGAGTCTGACAGTGATGAAACAGTTTCCATCCCAGCTCTGGAGACATGGTGCATGTGCCTTACTCATGGGGAGAAGGGAGTCATAAGATTAGAGAGCTCTGAAGCTCTCTCTTAGGGAACTAGCTCTTGTAGAACAGCCAGCATGTTACAAGTTCAGGCCTAAGGGCACTGTTAGAAACAGTGAAGATTGTGATGGTATGCAATGAAGAGAAGACTGGCAGCTCCATGAAGACAAACAGGTTCAACCATTGATAAGCCATCAGGTTAACAGAATCAGCAAAATCAGCCAAACAGACAGATAAGAAGAGGCCCCTGGGGTTGAAACAAGACTCAAAAACTGGTCTCAAAGACTACCCTACAAAGGGGCCTAAATTTCATTGGTTCCTGCTATGCAGCAACTTCACTCATAACTTTGTTGGAAGCAATAGAGCAGTGAGCTGGCAAATGCTGTAGGTGACCAGCTGGGTGTAATACCAACGAGAGCAAACAACTTAACAGAGAGATCAGGGGAAGAAACGGCCAAGGGAACCCTGTAAACAGCTGTATCATGCCAGGATGACTGAGAAAGCCCCAGGCTGTGCCCTGTAAGGCATGCCATCAGACGATGCATATACTGCAGGAGAAAAGACTTCAATGAAATATGCCTGCTAGGTCACAAAAAATAAACATCATTCCCACTTAAAAATGAAAGCAAGAGGTGCCTGGGTGGCTCAGTCAGTGAAGCATCAGACTTCAGCTCAGGTCGTGATCTCCCGGTTCGTGGGTTTGAGCCCCATGTCAGGCTCTGTGCAGACAGCCTGGAGCCTGCTAAAGGTTCTGTGTCTCCCTCTTTTTCTGACTCTCCCCAACTTGTACTCTGTCTTTCTCTCTCACTCTCAAAACACATACACACACATACACACACTAAAAAAATCTATTAAAAATGAAGGCAAAATAGAGACATGCCCAGATTAATAAAAACAAACATACAAACAAACCCAACAGATCTCCTTGCTAAAAGGCCCATGTTGCAAGAAATATTAAAGGAAGTTTGGCCAAGGTGAAAGTAGGTGATTCTAGAAAGTAATCTGAATACACACAAAATACTGGTAAAGCTAATAATGTAGGAAACACAGTATAATTAATATTTCTTCCCCTTTCTCTTCTCATCTGATTTAAGAAGCAATTGTATAATTACATTTACAATTGTATATACACACATATACGCGCGTGCGCGCGCGCGTGTGTGTGTGTGTAAAAACTATAGTTGCTTTGGGTAGTAGACATTTTAACAACATTAATTTTTCTAATCCATGACCATGGAATATCTTTCCATTTGCATGTGTCATCTTCAGTTTCTTTCATCAGTATTTTATAGTTTACAGAGTACAGATTTTTCAACTCCTTAATTAAGTTTATTCCTAGGCATTTTTGGGGGCACAATTGTAAATGTGATATTTTTCTGAATCAAGTCTCTTTCTGCTACTTCGTTATTAGTATATAGAGATGTTATTAATATCTGTATATTGATTTAGCATCTTGCAACTTTACTGAAAACATTTATCAGTTCTAGCAGTTTTTTGGTAGTGTCTGTGTATAGTATCACATCATCTGCACATAGTGAGTTTTATTACTTCCTTACCAATTTGGATGCCTGTTCTTTTTCTGGTTTGATTGCTGTGCCTAGGACTTTCAGTACTATATTGAATAAAAGTGATGAAAGTGGATATCCTGGTCTTGTTCCTTATCTTAGAGAAAAACTATGAGTTTTCCACTATTAAGTATGATGTTAGATGTGTGCTTCCATATATGGTCTTTATTATGCTGAGGTAGGTTTCTTTTAAACCTACTTTGTTAATGGTTTTTATCATGAATGGATGTTGTACATTGTCAAGCAATTTTTCTACATCTATAGAAATGATCACACGTTTTTTATCTTTTCTCTTGTTAATATGATGATGTAGCATGTTGTTTGATTTGTGAATATTGAACCACTATTACATTTCTGGAATAAATCCCTCTTGGTTGTGATCAATGACTTTTTAAATGTATTGTCAGACTTAGTTTGCTAATATTTTGTTGAGAATTTGAACAGTAAATTTTAAAAATTACCACACATTCAGTGTGGCTTTTCAGGCCAAACCACAGATGACTTCCACTAAACATTCAAAGAATTAACACCAATTCTTCACAACTTTTCCAAAAACTAAAAGAGGAAATAGTTTTCAATTCATTCTATGAGGCCAGTGTCCTGATAGCAAACCAGATGTGTTTATGAAACTATTAGCAACTTTATATAAAAGATCAAAAAGTAAAACAAACTCAGTGTATAACAATAGAATAAATTCATAAATTGAGATACATTAAAAAAACTTAACAATATACAGTAATCATTCATAAGTTAACCACAGAATATTTCATTAGAATTTATACTGAAGAGTCCTCAACAAAATACTAGCAAATTTAATCTAGAAGTAAATCAAATGGATTATATGCCAACTGAGATTTACACTATAATTGGTTTAACAAGGTTGGTTTAACAACCAACATCAATTAATGTATTATATCATATCAATAGAATAAAGGGCAAAAATGACAAGATTATCTTTACAGATGCATAAAAAGCAATTTATAGAATTTGACAATCCTCATGATTAAAAAAATACTCAATAATTAAATATAGAAGGGAATGTATTCAAACTGATAAGCTCCATCTACAAAAAGCCCACAAGTAATGTCATACTTGGTGAAACACTTAATGCATTCCCTGTAACAGTAGGAAGAAGAGAAAGGGTGTTTACTATCATCATTTATTTTCAACATTTCACTGAAAGTTTTAGCCAGGATCATTAGGCAAGAACAATAAATGGAAGGAATCAAAATGTGAAAGTATGAAGTATCTCTACTTGTAGAGGACCTGATCTTGTACACAGAAAACCCTAAGATATCCACTACTATATAGTAATACTATTTACCATACTAATAGTAGATGCTACTATAAATAATAAACAAGTTATGTTGCAGGGTGTAGATCAATATAAAACAATCTATTGTATTTGTATATAGTAGAGATAAACAATATGAAATGAAGTTGAAAAAAATCATTTAAAATAACACCAGGGAGACTGGGTAGCTCAGTCGGTTAAGTGTCCAACTCTTGGTTTTGGCTCAGGTCATGATTTCACAGTTCATGAGTTCGAGCCACACATTGGGCTCCATGCTGCCACTGTGGCGTCTGCTTGGGATTCTCTCTCTCTCTCTCTCTCTCTCTCTCTCTGCCCCTACCCTTCCTGTTTGTTCTCTCTCTCAAAAAATAAACAAAGTTAAAAAATATATGTACTTAAAATAACACCAAAAGTGGTAAAATATTTAGAAAAAAATGTAACAAAATAGGTGCAAACTAGGTCTCTGAAAACTATAAAACATTACTAAAAGAGATTAATGATATCTAGAAAGATCTGAACGGGAATTAAATGGAAACTTACTTGAACTATAGAATATACATAATTGACTCAAGAAAATTTATATGTAACTATTAAAGTATTTAAATCTATGATTGAACATATTTCAATGAAATATGGCCTGGAAATTTTCAAAAGTGAATCCAGTTAAACATATAAACATTAAAAGAAAATAAGACTAATTTCAGTAAAATGAAAATAAGAACTCTTTGTAATTCATGTTATGATGTTAGTACAAGAAGGAAAATTAGGGGTGAATCTTAATTTTGAAGCTAAGATATAAATACCAATATTTTAATAGTAACAGAACAAAAATAAAATGGAACAAAGTTAGTCAACCTGAAAAAGTCAATACATGGAAAAACACATGGTTAAATGTGGTCTATTCAAAAGATTCATGAATTCTTTTATGTTAGAATAGATATAAATTATATATGCCAGAAGGTAAACATATAAAATGCTGCTAAACATCAAAAGTAATTAGAGAAATTTAAGCCAAAGGTGATATCATTTTATCACCAATAAGTAGGTTGGTTCAAATATCAAATTTTTATTTAAAAATTAGGTTATGAGATAACAAAAACTCATATATTTCAGGCAGAAACATAAATTAGCACTATCTCATTGTGCATCTGAGAATGTATTTGGTAATGCTGAAGATGTGCATATTTGGGGTGAAAGCAATTCTACTCCTAAGTGTACGCCACCAGAGAACTCCTGCATAGGAACGCTACAGCTATGTTCATGTGTGCTATGAGTAGCTCTATATAAAATGGAAAAATGGGAGACTAAGCATCTAGCAACAGAATTTATAAATTTCAAATAATAATGTAAGTAGTCATAATAGATGAAGTGGAGAGACATATGCCATTCCAGTTACTAGTTTCATAACATATCACTCCAGTAAATAGCAGTGTAACAATCGACTTTAACACGCTTGGTTTTCATTGGTCAGAATTTAGATAAAACACAGGGGAAATGGTTTATCCCTTTTTCATCTTGCCTGACGCCTCAGGTGGTAGACTGGAAGGCTAGGGTCATTGGAACTGAAGAGCATGCCCATTCCCTGGTCCCCTGAGGCTGGCTGCCAGCTGATGGTCTAGGTCCACTACATGAGGCTTCTCCATGAGTCTCTCCACATGTGCCAGGTTTGGTTTCCTCCTATCAGGGTGGCTGATTTCCCTTGAGCAAGAATCTTAAAATTGAGACCAGAATAGAAGCTGTATCCTTCTTATGATCTACTTCAGAAGTCACATAGTATATTTCTGCTGTATTTTCTGGGTTAGAAACACCAAGAACTTCTTCCCAGACTCAAGGTGAGGGAACCCTCAGACACGTCTCAGGAGGTCTGTCAGAGCCACAAGGTAAGAAAAGCATATAGGATGAGAAAGACTGTTACAGCCATTTAGGAAATAAAATCTGCTGAACGTCTTGAGTGGCATAAATATATTGTTGGAGTAAGAAAAGCAAAATGCAATACAATAGAATTCTATTTATGTAGAACGTTTAAATGTTAATATATACAGTATATATATATATGGATGCATAAATTTAAAAATTTTTAATGTCTTTTTAATTTTGAGAGAGAGAGAGGGCACGCGAGATAGCGAGAGAGAGAGCGAACAAGCGCACAAGCAGGGGAGGGGCAGAGAGGGAGACACAAAATCTGAAGCAGACTCCAGGCTCTGTGCTGTCAGCACAGAGCCCCATGCGGGACTCAAACTCACAAACTGTGAGATGCTGACCTGATCCAAAGTCGGATGCTTAACTGACTGAGCCATCCAGGTGGTCCAGTATGTATATATTTTATAATGCATGTGTATAGTTAAAAGAAAAAGAAATGCTGTAATGATGAACAACAACAACGACAAATTTAAAGGTGTCAGCTTTGGGAATATTGGAGGAGGAAGTCTGTGATTCTGAAGGAATATACAAGAAGCACCCAAAGGAAAATGCAAAGTTATATGTTTCATGTAAAGTTATATGTTTCATTTCTCAAGATGGGTGGCACAGGGCATGGGTGTTCACTGCAGTGTACCTCTCTATGTGGAAGATAAATTCCAAAGGACTCTGGATTTAGTTATAGATGGGACATTAGAGTCAGGGAGATGCCAATGAAGCTTTCCAGATACAGAATTCCTGGAGGTGACTCATGGTCATAACCTGTCCTAAAGGGTGTCCAGATATTATAACAGAGAAATATGAAGGCATTAACAGTAGATATATAGACATAAGGCTCTTGGATTAGTCTTCTTTACATCATTATGATCCTACAGGGAAATCACAAAATTCCTAAAAATCATTCTGGGATTCTAAAACGTGAGTGGTTCAATAATATCCTACGATTATCAAGGTGACTCAGCAAAATTTCTGCTCTACTGAACATTCTAAGAAATATTAAAGGTTGGGTATCCCTTTAAAACTGTCTTTTTTAGGGAGCTCAGTCGGTTAAGTGCCAATTTCAACTCAGGTCATGATCTCATGGTTTGCGGGTTCGAGCCCCGCATTGGACTCTGTGCTGACAGCTCAGAGCCTGTAGCCTGCTTCGGATTCTGTTTCCCTCTCTCTGCCCCTCCCCCACTCATGCTGTTTCCTTCTTAAAAATAAAGTAAACATTTAAAAATTATTACAAAAACTGTTTTATTTACAAATGGACAATATGTATGCACATATGTCTGAATTTTAAGGTTCTCTAATAGATACTTCTCCCTTCACAAACATTTTTCGCAGCACTATGAACAAAGCTGAAAACTGAGCCTCTAGATATTATTTCCCTTTTGGTAAAGCTCTTGAAATTTACTTTAAAAAAAAGGTTTTTTTTTTTAAAATGCAGGGATCCAGAGGTGAAACAAACCTAAATGCGGTGATTGTTTATCCACACATAAGTCACAATGAAAGACACCCAAAGGTAAGTCAAAGAGGAATGGTCCTCAGTAGGGAAAGGACAGAGAATGCAGATGCTGGGAAACAAACAAACCAACCCACAGATTTAGAACAGAGGAACAGATAAGGGACCACTTGTTTTCCCCTCAAACTTTTCTAAAGGGAGAACACGGCATCTTTACCACAGGATCAACATATGTGGCTAGAGACATTTTACATCACCAGCTCAAATATATAAATTGACTGCAGCATTATGGGAGATGATAACAAAGTCTTTAGTAGAGTAAGAATATCGGTTAAAGAGCTTTTTGGAAATCTGTTTCAAATAATACATACAGACTGAGAAAATTACCCATAAAAGCAATACAAAGAGCTATGAGCAAATGTGTGGCTTTAAAAACAAAAAGAAGGAGAAAAACAGAATAAGGAGTTCAGAATCTGTTATATAGGTCAGATACCTAGTATTAATTGGTTTCCAAGGGGTTTGTGCTTAAAAATAGAATCATCCTATATAGAAAAGACAGATATTTGTTCTGTTTACACGTAAACTGGGACAATTTCCTTTAATGTGGGTATGAAAACCAGGATAAGGAAGGCCACTCAAGAGAAGAGATTCCCAAGCCTTCTATTTTTCTTTTTATTTATATATTCTTTTTTTTCACCTGACAAAAGTAAAGAGAAGAAAAAATTCCATAGCCACAGGTGAGCAATAAAAGAGACATAAAAGAAGACGTTTCGGTGGAAATAGTCCCTCAATAATAATTTTTGTCTTTTGGAATGGATCTCAGGGTGTAAATCTTCAGTCACTGAAGTTTGACTCCTGAGAAATAAGCTTGGGTAAGCTCGGTTTCTTTCATTCGTCTATAAAGAAAAACTACGTGCAGCCCAGTCTAATCAGCACTAATTCTGTGCATGTGACTGAAACATATTCATTGCTATACACTGAATATTTCTGTCAAAAGCTGTGGAGTGTTGCTATGATTTAACTAGACTTTATTTTTGCAGTATTTCCACTTCCAAAAAAAGTATGTTAAGAAAGTGTGTATATGTATATAATTATGTACATACTACATATTATATAATACACATATATTATATACATATACACACTACGCTATATACTATACTATACATAATATATACATATAGTATTTATGTACAACTTTACCACTTTATCCAGAATTTTCTAAGGAAAATACTGGCTGAAATTCCTTCTACAGTGATTCTGGCAAACTCAACTTTCCTTTAAAGTCCCGATAATAATATTAATGTACGATATTCAAGAACAAGTCATTTGGATGGAGAATGTAACCACTGTGAGTATATTTCAGGGCAGAAAACTTGACTCCGGTTAAAAATGTTCACTTGAGGCCAGGGAGAGAAAAACCAGGATTTGCATTTTCTAGAATCCTTTTCCTGGGAGAGAGTTTGCCAATGAGAAGACATTGTGTGACTTAGAAGACAGAAAAATGTGGAAACTCAAATTCTCAGGAGGCTGTTGCAGCCAGATGTGGGCAGAGAGACATTCCTGTTGGCAGAGCTGAGGTCTCTCAGAAGCCACCTCAGTCTTCCAGACTGAGGCAGCTAGCGAGAACCTCTTTTCTTCTTTCTTCCTTCTTCTTCTCCCCCTCCTCCTTTCTTTTTTTTTTTTTAGAATTGTAGCAAGTTTGTTTGTAACAACTTTGAGAACTACCTGTTTTTGGTTGAAATCTTGGTTGCTGGATTCCCCGCCCATCAGCATCAGCTTCCATAACCTTTAGAGACACCTTCCTTGGCTTCTGTTCCTCCTACTTTTGCAAAGTCACATAAGTCCCCAATTCTACAATTACATCCTTTATACTCACAATGTGTTGTTTACCCTGTTTTTTCTTAGCAAACCAAGCCCTGACACAGATATTTAAAATCTGTCAAGGGCCCTACTCCATTCATGTTAAGTCACACACACCCAGTTCACATAGTCTCTCACCCCAGCTATGAGCAAGAGCCTGTAGCAGACAGTGTGAAGGGTCTTGTGCCCATCTATATTCCCCAGGACACCTCTCGGTTCACATCCGACAAGCGGCTTTTGTCAGACGTTGCATGGGGTGCAGTAGCGTGATACTGAGAAGCACAATGAAGGCGGAGGTCATTTTCCTCTGAAGGTAGTTTCCAGAAGGCAGCAGCAATGGGGAGCAGAGTATCTGTGAGAGGCTAGGGCATCAGCACCACTGCTGAGGTGACTTTGGCACTGGGGGCCAGGGGGAACATCACCCTCATCTCTACAAGGTTGCTAGTGCAGTTCCAACAGCCAGGTGTGCGCTGGTATAATAGCCACACTGCAGCTGGTTCAGAGCCCAAGAGACTGCAGCAACTTCGTGATTTGGCGGTCACAAAATATTTAGGAAAATAATGATCAAACAGAAAAAAATAACTAGTAAATGATGGACGTTTAGAAAATGAAAAACCTGGAGCTAAATGCTGTATCTATCTATCTATTTATTTTTTTAATATTTTTTATTTATTTCTAGGAGAGAGTGTCAGAGAGAGAGGGAGATACAGACTCTGAAATTGGCTCCAGGCTCTGAGCTGGCAGTCAGCACAGAGCCCGACGCGGGGCTTGAACCCACGAACTGTGAGATCATGACCCAAGAGAAAGTCGGACGCTTAACCGACTAAGCCACCCAGGCGCCCCATGCTGTATCTATTTAAATACTACACATACATAAGGGATCAGGACATAAATTTCGAGTATTATACTTTGCATATCACGCCCACTTATGTTTATAGGTGAAAACCTTAACCATTCAGCTCCATAAATAACTCATTGCTATTGTTCATTTTCAATCAACTTGTGTTTTTGCTTGATTTTTTTTATGTATACTGCATAAAGCAAGGGATTCAATGGTCCTGCAAAGAAGCACGGTATTGATCATCGTTCCTACTATAAGCTAATGTAGTAAAAATAATATTATATTAATGTATTATTAATATTACATTAATATATTCATTATTATCACAGTGATTCTGGCTAATATGAACCAGTTCTAAGATATGGGTCTTCTGTCCCCTTCTGTAGGCTGTCCCAGAACTCTGGACTATGAAGGCCACATCCTAGGAACACATAAATGCATGCTTTGGGGGACTGGTTGCCAGTGAGTCAGCAGTCTGTCCCTTGGTGAAACTCTGAGCTCACCATACAGAATTCCTTCACAAGTTAATAGGGAGGCACACCTGGCTGGCTCAGTTGGTTGAGTGTCCAACTTTGGCTCAGGTCATGATCTCGTGGTCTGTGAATTCAAGCCCGGCATTGGGCTCTGTGCTCACAGCTCAGAGCCTGGAGCCTGCTTCAGATTCTGTGTCCCCTCCTCTCTCTCTGTCCCTAACCCCCTCACGCTCTGTCCCTCTCTGTCTCTCAAAAAATAATAAACATTAAATTTTTTTTTAAAAGTGAATAGGGAGCCACCAACATAGATTGAATTCCCCTTTAATGTGCATACATTGTAAAAACAAATGTTGGTGGGTGAGGAAGTGCATGGAGTAATAAATACAGCTATTTACTGGAGAGCCGCGATGCGGCCAGGCTGGCACTGCCACACACAGTACTAATTATACGTTCTCTGTCAGTTAGTCTTCTGCCCTGCCATTGCTATCAGTCTTCCCATTAGTTTTAACAGTTGCTGCCAAGGTAATGAATTATGGAAATTTATTCTAACACAAGACATGGAAGGATATTTTAATGACATTTAAAAAAATTTCTGAGGCATAATTTCTTATATCAAGAGAATATGTCAAATCTGGATTCACCTAAACCACAGAGTTTGAAGGTGAACTTCCATGCAACTTTAAAACATTCTCCCTACCTACACAGTTTAAAACGTGGCAATGGTTTAGCAAGCATCCTTGGCTCCATCCCCTTTCCCCCAACCACCTTCCCTCCAACCCCCTGCCTACACTAGAGGAAAACTACTTTGCACCTGGAGGTCAGAGTGACCTGGTAAATGTTACCTGCCAATTGCTGGGCATTTAGGAAAAAAGAACAAGCAAGTCACAGAAAATGACCCAAGCACAGGCCCTTTGCCTGTCAAACAAGGAGAGACAATGATTAAAAATAAAAAATACATCATGTAAGGTTAAGAACTCTTGTTGTGCTAAGAGCTTCTAAAGCCCAGAAACACCAGAGGCTTAAGTATATCTAGGATGAAGATGAAAGTTCTGACCTAAGATCATTAGTGTGACACTCAACCGGTGACCGGAGCTCCCACAGGTTATTGCATTCAGCTTAACCAGGGTTAGAGGGACAAAGCAAGGCCACAGAAAATGACACTCATTCAATTTAAACATAATTTAATTCTCCGAGGACTTTTTAAGTAGGTTCTTGGCATCAACATCTTAGAGCACTCTGAACACTGCTATTTTGGGAAAACCACTGCTATTGTTATTTTCTGCATGAATTCAAGGACCTAAAAAACACAGTGAGATACCTTTTGGCCCTTTCTGCAATGTAGTCTAAAGTCACAACATGGATGAAGTTGTTGAGACAGATCTAATTTATCCTGTGGTAGTGTGTTTGAGGATACGCTAAACGAATATGCACTTCGTAGTATAATAATCTAGTAGGGTGTGTCTTTTTCTACTTTAGTAAATGGACCTAGTCTTAGGCTGACCTCTAAAATCCATCTCTATTATCCCTACCTAAGACTCCTGCATCTTGTCCAGTGTCTTTGGAAAGTTACATGAAGAACTAGAGTGATTAAGAGATCATGGTAAGTCAAGAGTGGATCCTGAACAAGCAACAAAGTTCTGGTGTGTCCAGATCTATCTCTAACGCTTTATAAAATGTCACCATTATGTCTGTCTTTGTAAACTCTTTGTAAAGTAGAATGATCTGAAATAAACTATTCACAGACACAAAGCAGGGAATATTTAGCCAGCTGTCATACTGAACAAAAGAATGTTAAGAATCTTGACCTCTGACAAAGTATATTTAATTTGGAAAGAGGCATAGAAAGTCTAATAAAGAAAAGCTTCTTAAACTATAGTTGAATAAAGAGGAATTCCTTTAATTCCACAGGTCCAAGAATAAGTATAAACAAGAACCACCCCTTGAGAAGGGAAGTCATTGCAAAATATGGGGTATGCTTTCCACCTCACTTTTAAAATAGACCCCAGACATTTTCATACTCATTCGCATTAAGATAAAAGCCATAAATCTTAAATGCGCAAGTCACTGATGTAATGCACCATTACTTAACACCCCAATCAAGATATAACATATTTCCATCATGATCACCACAGAAAGTTTCCTCATGTGGTCAAAGCCCACAGCTACCATCGTAGTTTTACCAGCTGTCCAATTCATATACATTTATCTCACTGTCTGTAGATTTTTGTGTCTGCCTTTTTTTGAACAATGAGGCTTTTTGAATGTCATCTCTGCTGCTGAATGTATTACCAGTATTTGTTTCTCTTTGTTTAAAAAAAATTAACATTTATTCATTTTTGCGAGACAGAGAGAAACAGAGTGTGAGCAGGGGAAGGGCAGAGAGAAGGAAGACAGAGAATCCAAAGCAGGTTCCAGGCTCTGAGCTGTCAGCACAGAGCCTGGTGCAGGACTCAAACCCATGAACAGTGGGTTCATGACCTGAGCTGAAGTTGGATACTCAACTGACTGAGCCACCCAAGTGCCCCAATATTTGTTTCTCCTTAATTGCTAAGTATTATTTGATTATATAAATATTCCTGGCTTATCCATTTTGTCAGTGTCAGGAAATGGAATAAGACATTTTAGCCTCCTTGCAAGTTAGCAAATTAGCCTGTCCTAGTTTCCTAAGTGCTGACAAGACTAGACAGTCTTTGGTTGGAGATAAAATAATTTTTTGCTCATGGAAAAACAAAGGCATGAAATGCTTGTTTGTATCAGTTTTTCTTGATCCACCTCCAAATCCCCTGCACACGATCTGGAGGTGGGAACAGATGCTAGTGAACCTGCTCAAAGTTTTCCTTGGAGAGGTTTTGTCTTTATTACAATAAACAGAAAATAAATCCATCTTCTACCCCAGTGTGAGGCACTCTCTATGCATTTCAAGGCTGTTTTCTATACAAACACGCTTGAAAAGACAGTCCAGAACAAAGCTGATATAGAACATGCAGAAAAACATGGAGAGTTGTGTCAACACATCGTGATGCACACTTTTGTTGTTTCCAGTCTGGGATTAGAATGTAAATTATTGAGGAATTTCCATGAAATCCATCAGGTCAAGTGTGAATAAAAACATTTTTTTTTAATTCCTCCAAAATTTTTATTCTGGCCTCATTTTTTTTTTCTTGGCCAAATATATTGGCATGCGACAATATTGAATAGACAAATTTAGAACTGACTATCTATAACTCTGTCCTCAATTTTAGTATAAATATATTAATATTGCACCATGTATGATGTTAGCTGTACACATTTAATATATGAAGTTTACTAGTGGATAAAGTTTCCTTTATTCCTAGTTTGCTACATATTTTTATAATGAATATATATGACATATTGCATTTTGTCAAATGCATTTTCTTTATCTATTAGAATGATTATGTATTTCCACCTTATTCTATTAACATGGTAAAAATCATAGTGGATTAATTTTTGAATGTTACGATTCCTCATATATTTTTTTACAATAAATCACATTTGAGTGTGATGTTAGCTATTGTTTATATTGCTGGACTTAAAAACTGTATTTCAGGGGCACCTGGGTGGCTCGGTCGGTTAAGTGTCCAACTTCGGCTCAGGTCATGATCTCATGGTTTGTGGGTTCAAGCCCCGCGTTGGGATCTGTGCTGACAGCTAGCTCAGAGACTGGAGCCTGCTTCAGATTCTGTGTCTCCCTCTCTCTCTGATCCTTCCCTGTTCACACTGTCTCTATCTCTATCTCAAAAATAAATAAAACATTTTTAAAAAATAAAAAAATAAAAACTGTATTTCATTAAGGATTTTTATAGCTATTTCTTGATGCTCATGGTTCTTTCATTTTACTCTCTTTTAATATCTATGTCAGATTTGTCACCAGGATAATGATGGCCTCATAAAATGTATTGAGAAGTGTCTCTTCTTCCTTTATTTTCTGAAAAACCTTATTAAAAAGTAGTATAAACTCTGAAATATTTCTTCCCTAATAATTCAGCAGTGCAACTATCTGCATCTAAAGTTTTCTTTAAGAACACTATTTGATTAAACATTTTATTAATTACTTTAAGAGATAATGAGTTTTAAATTTTCTGTTTCTTCTTGTGTCAGTTTTAGTAAATTGTTTTTCAAAGAATTTGTCCATTTCATGAGTTTTTAAATTTATTGACATAGAGTTGTTCATAATACTAATTTATTATATTTTTAATACCCTTAATCGGTGTTGGCAATCCTCTGTCATTCCTGATTTTGATATTTTGTGCTTTCTCACCGAGTGTCTATAAGGTCAGCTAGGTATTTATCAATTTCATTAACCTTATTATAGAAACAAAGGCTAGGTTAATCCCTCTATTGTCCATTGGCTTATTTTTTATTATTTGCTTACATTTATTTTGCTCTTTTTCTTACTCCTAAAAATTGAAAGTTGTACCATTGATTCAAAATCCTTTTTCTTTGTGAATGTAAACATACAAAGTAAATTAACTTCTATTTACTCTTTTGGCCACAGTACACACTTTGATAAGTTTTATTTTTCTTATCAGTTTAAAATGTGTCCTAGGTCCTTTTAGAAAGTAAGGCTTTCCAGCTCACTCACTAAAATCCGACGTTACTGAAATAGCTCACAAAACATAAAACATAAACCATTCATTTAGTAATGTCTACAATTATTCCTCTCTTTTCCTACTTAATTCCATCTGCATTTACCTCCTTGTTCTTTAAATTCATCAGGAATGATTCTGCTTCAAGATTTATTTCAAATTACTTTCTTTGCCTAAAATATACTCCCTGTACATTTGCATGGATAACAGTCTCACCTCCTCCAATATGCTGCTCAACTATCATCTTCTCTTCTCAATGAAGTGCATCCTCAACAATCCCATTTAGAATTCTACCTCCGTATCTGGTTCTTACTTATTTTTTACCATATATGTTTGACTGTTTCAATTTTACCTATAATGCTTGTTACTTTCTAATATATTATACAATTTATTTATTTTTATTTTGTTGCCTAACCCTAAACCTAACCTCTAATGCTACTCCTAACCACATACTCCACTAGAATGTGAATCTCCTTAACACACTGATTTTTGTGTTTTTCTTCTGGTAATATACCATCAATGCCTACACTAGGCTCAGGTACATTATAGGGACTCAATAAATAACTTTAGAATAAATTACAATAGTAAGATACAATATGTTCAAGTACGGTGGGGGGAAATAGTGATTTATAAGGTCACCTTGAGTGAGAGAGAAAAAATAATTAAAGAATTACATCTGTTAATACAGAGTAAGTTGATTATGTTTGAGTTTGAAATAATGCATAGTAGAAAGACATTTTAGGCATAGAGAATCATGTGATAATATTTATGTATTTTGAGAAGTCTGTGTGTGTGTGTGTGTGTCTGTGTGTTTGTATCTACAGAATACGATGAGCCAGTTTCTAGCAATGTGTAATTCCCCAGACAAATTTTTTAAAAGGAAAAAACAATAGAGATTTTGTGTTGTATAAAAGAAGATTGGAATTTGAAACTTTTCCTTAAAATTGAAAATACTTTAATGGAACAAAATTCAAACACAAATATATTTTAGTGATACTGATGATTGCCAGTAAAGGTGACTACTTTAAAAGTAGTCAGATTAAAATAAAAATTATATCAACAGAATCATAATATTAAATACAGAAATAGCTGACTTCTCAGTATTATAAGAAAATTGAAAATCACAGAATGTTTTCCGTATGCTGATAAAAAGTCTTAATCTAAAATTACAAATTCAGTGACATTATAATCTAAGATTAAAATAAAATTAATTCTTTTAAGAAAACAAGTTTGAAAGAAACAGATTAGTAAGTATGAGAGAAGAAAAAGAGATATTACTAGGAATTATTGACTTTAAGATGAAAGTGACATAGTACAATGAAAAGCTTAATTTTTTAAAATTTAAAATTTTTAAAATTTAAACAAAATGGAAAAATGTTAGAAAATAATAGTTATAAAACATTAAAAAATAACAGGAAATTATCAATATTTGTATAATAATTAGATAATTAATCAGCATCCCAAATTTTCTCACAAAATAAACTCCAAGCTCAGAGTTACCCTGAAAGAAGTCATAGGTCAATAAACACTTACACAGGAGCAAACATAACAATTACATCCTATTTGCCTCAAGAACCATTCAAGCAAGGAAAGTAGAGTGGAATGTTTAGTCTTGAGAGAAAAACTGCCAACCAAGAATTCTGTACCCTGTGAAGCTATCCTTCAAAAGTGAAAAAGAAATCAAGATTTTCTCAGACACAAATCAAGGTACTTTGTTGCCAGTACACCTGCCTTGCAAAAAATATTAACATTTGTTTATCAGAGAGAAAAAAAATCATATAAGTCAGAATGCGCATAAGTAAAGAGCATCAAAAAAGAAAGAAAAGGTAAAATAAACACTTTAACTGACCTATAAGACAAGTTGTTCAAAATAAAATAAAAGAACTAATACATTCAATTATATCTGTTTAGGCATATAGAATTTATTGTATATTTAAACATATACATTTATGTATAAGTGAAATGAATGACAGCAATGATAAAAGGGGTAGAAGAAAGGGATTTATTATTATTATTATTATTATTATTATTATATGGTGCTTACATTATACATGAAGTGGTAAAGTGTTGTTTGAAAGTTATAAATATATATTGCAACCTCTAGGAAAACTACTAAAAAAGTTTTTTTGAACTATAAATGATTCATTAATAAAAAAGAAAAAATCAAAGTCCTCAATTAAAACAATCAGAGGCAAAAAAAAGTGCAAGACAAATGTAGGAACAAAGATAAAAGCTTGTTGTGATGAGCACCAGATGATGTATAGAAGTACTGAATCACTATATTGTACACCTGAAACTAATATAACACTGTATGTTAACTATAATGGAATGAAAAATTTTAAAAAAATATTAAAAATTTAAAACAACAGTGTCAAGATAGATATGAATCCAATTATATCAATAATCACTTTAAATGTCAATTGTGTAAATACACCATTTTAATGAAAGAGATTGCGAGAGTGGACGAAACACTACAACTGAACTATATGCTGGCTAAAAGAAACCAACTTTATATTTTTAATGTTTATTTATTTATTTTTAGAGAGAAAGAAAGAGGGAGAGAAAGAGCACACATGAGCAGGGGGTGAGGCAGAGAGAGAGACACTCCCAAGCACTCTCCATGCAGGGATCTATCTCCCAAGCCATGAGATCATGATCTGAGCCAAGATCAAGAGTCAGATGCTTAACTGATTGAGCCATCCAGGTGCCCCTAAAAGAAACCAATTTTAAAAATAAATACATATATAGTTTAACAGTTAACAGATGGAGAAAATATACCATGCTAATACTAACAACAATAAAGCAGAGGTCTCACTAATTTCAGTTAGAGCACACTTTAGAGCAAGAAATGTTATTAAAGGTAAAGAATGGCATTACATAATAGGTTAAAGGGTTAATTCACCATGAAGACATAATAATCCTTGGCATGCACATACTTAACTACAAAGTATTAAATTATGTTACTCAAACACTGATAAAACTTAAAGGAAAATCAAATGAATCCCCTATCATAGTTAAGAATTCAACACTCTTCTACCATAAAGGACCAGAAACCAGGCAGGAAGTCAGTAAGGACACAGCTGAATTCAACAACACCATCAATCAACTGGATATAACTGACATCTATTGACTATATCCAGCAACCACAGACTTAATATTTTTCTTAAGCTCACATGGAAAATTTGCCAAGACAGGAATATTCTGGGCCATGAAACACAACTTAACAAATTTAAAATAATATAAAACATGCATATATGCTCTCAGAGTACAGTGAGATTTAAAATAGAAAATGACAAACAGATAACTGTAAAATACCCAAATACATGGACATTAAACATTACACTTTTAATATAATACAAAAGTAAAAGAAGAAATATCAAGAGAAATTTAAAATATTTTGAGCTAAGTGAAAACGAAACTTCTGAAATTTGTGAGATTCAGTGAGAGCAGTGCATGGAAGAGAATTGATAGCATTGATTCTACATATTAGAAAAGAAAGATTTAAATTAATCATCTATGTTTTCACCTTATGAAACTAGAAAAAAGTAG
Organism: Crocuta crocuta; assembly: GCF_008692635.1. Taxonomy (NCBI): domain Eukaryota; kingdom Metazoa; phylum Chordata; class Mammalia; order Carnivora; family Hyaenidae; genus Crocuta; species Crocuta crocuta. The sequence goes on along the minus strand of NW_027529424.1, from coordinate 5,872,185 downwards.
AGAAAGTTAAATTTAAAGTAAGCAGTAGAAGGAAATACTAAGAATTAGAGTAAAAATCAATGTAATAGAGATTATCATCAAACCTGAGTCTGTTTCTTTGAAAACAGCAATGAAATTGATAATCCTATATCCAGACTAAAAACCAAAACTACTGAAAAGAAAACAACAACAACACAGAGAGAGAGAAGATATAAATGACCATATGAGAAATGAGAGAAGGAAAACCACTACAGATTCCATGGACATGAAAAGGATAAAATCTAATACCTTAGATAAAATATACTAATTTCTTGGAATAACAAAATCTAACAAACTCACACAAGAATAGGCCATCTAAGTAGGTCCATATCTATTAAAAAAGTTTAATAAATGATTAATAACCTCCCCACAGATCATCAGGCCCACTTCAGTTCACAAATGGATTCTACCAAACATTTAATAAAAAAATTATGCCAGTTCTCTACAATCTCTTTCAGAAGAGAAAAGCAGAGGAAATACTAATTCATGTGATGAAGCCAACATAAACCAGGCTCCAGAATAATATCTCTCATGAATGTAGATTAAGAATCCATCCCTAATGCAGTATTAGGAAATCAACGATGTACACCCAACAACGTACATAAAGAATTATGTGCTACAACCAGGTGAGATCTGTTCCAGGTTCAACATTTGAACACCAATATAATCAATCATGTCAATAGGTTACAAAGGAAAGGTTCATTATCATATTAATGCAGAATAAAACATCTGACAAGATCCAACACTCATTCATAATAAAACTCTTAGTAAACTAGGAATACAGGTTATGTTTGTCATTTAATTATAGAATACTTACAGCTAACATGATGCTTAATGGTGAGAAAATAAAATCTTTCCCACCAAGGTATATCAGGGATAAGGTATATCAGGGTATATCCCACTAAGGTATATCAGGGATAAGGCAATGATGTTCTCTCACTCTACTCTGTTTGAAACTTGTACTGGAAGTCCTTGCTAATGCATAAGACAACGAAAGGAAACAAAATGCATGCAGACTGAGAAGAAGGAAGTAAATCTGTCTTTGCTCATTGTTGATTTTCTATGTAGAAAATGTGAAAGAATCAGCAAAAAAAAAAAAAAAAAAAACCAGGAAGTAATAAGAGATTATAACAATGTAGCAGGATATATGGTTAATATACATGAGTCAATCACTTTCCATTATACTGGTAAGGAGAAACTGGAATTTGAAATTAAAACAGAATACCATTTATATTACCAGTGAAAGGAAATATTTAGGTATACATTTAACAAAATAATCACAAGTTTTATATAAGGAAAACTATAAAATTCTGATGAGCAAAACCAAAGAACATCTAAATAATTAGAGAAAATTCCATGTTCATGAATACAAAGACTCAATATTGTCAACATATAAGTTCTTTCCAAATAGACCTATAGAATTCAATGAAACCACAATCAAAGTACCAGCAAGGTATTTTGTGGTTTTCCAGAAATGGACTCTAAAATTTATATGAAAGAGCAAAAAACCCAAAATAGCCAACATGGTGTTAAAAAAGAGGTAAAATGGGAGGACTGACATTATTCAACCTCAAGATTCACTATAAGCTACAGTAATCAAGACAATATGATTTTGGTGAAAGGAAAAAAAAAATAGGTGAGTGGAATAGATTAGGATATTCAGAAATAGACTCGCATAAATGTAGTCATCTGATCTTTGACAAAAGTGCAAAGGTGATGCAATGAAGCAATAACAGTCTTTTTATTAAAATATATTTGACATATAACATTGTATACATTTCAGTTGTGCATGTTAATTTGCTCTGCATACACAATCTATATACTGTAAAATGATTGTCACTGTAGCAACATTTACCAACTCTATCATGTTCCATATTGATTCTTTTTAGTAGTTGGAATAATTAAGTTCTAGATTTTTACCAAGTTTGATGGTTACAATACAATATTGTTGTCTATATGCAATATAAAGTGCATTAGATCCCTAGGTCTTATTTATAAGTGGTAAGTTTGTACTCTTAAAAAGCATCTGTCCCGTATCTCACCACCCACCCCATCTTCTGGTAACTACCATGTTATTCTCTGTTTTTATAAGTTTGCCTTTTAAGATTCCATATATAAAATATATTATACATTCTTTTCAACAAATTATTCTGAAATAACATGCAAAGAAAAAAAAAGGCTGACACAGACCTTTCACAAAAATTAATCAAAAATGAATCACAGACCTAAATGTAAAACACAAAATATCAAAACTACCAGAAGATATCATAAGAGAAAACTTAGCCATCCCTGGGGTAGTGTTGACTCTTCAGATACAACACTAAAGGCATGACCCATGAAAGAAAGCATTGGCAAGCTGCACTTCATTGAAACAAAAAGTTTCTTCCCTATGAAGTTACAGACTGGGAGAAAATATTTTCAGAAGAAATATCTGATAAGGAACTGAATATACAAAGAATACTAAAAACTCAACAATAAAAAACTGAACATTCCAATTAAAAAAATGTGTCAAAGAGCTTACAAGTTACCTCACCAAAAAACGATACAAATGGCAAATGAGAACAAGAAAGGTGCTCCACTTTTTAGGTCATCAAGGAAGTGTGAATTAAAACAACAAAGGAATACCACTCCAACCCATTAAGATGCTCCAAAGTCAAAACACTAACAACAACAAAAGTAGTCCAGGATGTAGAACCTTGGGAACTCTCATCCACTGTTGTTGGGAATGCAAAATGATACGGTCATTTGGAAGACAGTTTGGTGGTTTCCTACAAAACTAAATGTAATCTCACTATAGATCCAGGAATTATGATTTTGGGTATTCGTCCAAAGTGTTAAAAATTATATCGATAAAAAACTTGCTCACAAATGTTTAGAACAGCTTTTTCCATCATTTCCATAATTTAGAAACAAAAGGATGTCCTTCAGTAGGTGTTTGTATAAATAAATTGTAATGCGTCTTGACAATGCAATTGTTGGTATTCAGGGCTAAAAAGACGTGGGCGATCAAGGCATGGAAGGACATGGAAAAAAATAAGATGCATATTACTAAAGAAAAGAAGCCAATGTGAAAAGGCAGCATGCTGTATGAAACCACTATACGATACTGTGGAAAAGGAAAAGCTAAGAAAACAGTAGAAAGAGCAGTGGTTCCTGGGGACAGGGGTAGAAGGTGTGTGGAAGGAATGAAGAGGTGGGGCACAGGAATTTTAGGGAAGTGAAAATACTCTGCATGATACCATGACTGATACATGTCATTCATTAAACATCTGTCCAAAATCATAGAATTACAACACCAAGTTAAACCCTACTGTGAACTGTGGATTCTGGGTAATGGTAATCAACATAGGCTTATCAGCTCTAACAAATGTCCCCTCTGGTGGCAGATATTCATAATGAAGGAGGCAATGCATGCATGGGGGTACAGAGTATATGAGGAATCTTTAGACCTTCCTTTTTATTTGCTAAGAACATAAAATTGTTCTAAAATATAAATTCTGGGGCATCTGGGTGGCTCAGTCAGTTGAGTGACTGACTTTGGCTCAGGTAATGATCTCATGGCTCATGAGTTTGAGCCCTGCATTGGCTCTGCGTTGCCAGAGTCTGCATCTCTGTCTCTCTCTTCCTCTCCCCTGCTCACTCTCTCTCAAAAATATATATAAAAAAATAATTTACATTTAAAAAAAAAATCACCATTTATTTTGAGAGAGAGAGGGTGAGTTGGGGAGGGGCAAAGAGAGAGGGAGACACAGAATAGGACACAGGCTCCAAGTTCTGAGCTGTCTGTATGGAGCCCCACACAGGGCTCAAACTCAAAAACCAGGAGATCATGACCTGAGCCAAAGTTGGACACTTTAACCGACTAAGCCATCCAGGTGTCCCAAAAATATAAATTTTAAAAATAAAGACAAAAATAAGTAAGTTTCCAAAAGAGGCTACACTAAATTATATTATTTAAGAATATTGGCTGTCGGTCTCTTGATTTTGGCTAAAGTCATGATCTTGTGGTTCATGAGATGGAGTCCCATGTCTGGCTCTGTGCTGACAGGCTCTGTCTCCCTCTCTCTCTGCTCCTCTCTGACTCATGCCCTATCTCTCTCTCAAAATAAATAAAATAAACATTACAAAAAAGAGTATATACAAAGGTTTAAAACTCTCCAAAAAATCAAGGAAATGATGCCAAAAGTCAAAGCAGTATTTAACTCTAGTAAAAAGCAGAAAATGTCAAAGAGACAGCTGGCAGGAGAGGCTACCGAGGTGCTTACATTGTTCTATTTCTTTCTTGGACTGCTGGTTACATGACTGTTTGCTTCATAAATCTTATTTAAACTGTACATATTTGTCAGCATATATAATATATATTATAATATATAGTAAAAAAAGAAAACCTCAGCACAAAGTGGCTGATATATCATCGTATTTTATAACTGAAGTGCCTTTACATGATGCTTTACAAAGTGCCATTTTGAAAACACCCTATCAAATTTAAATGCAGGTGCTATGATGATAAAATTGTACAATAGCTGACCTAGCTCTCACTTTATCACTTTTTCCATAGCATAGATATGAAGCCCGTGATTAAATGTAACAGAATAAAATGGGGTGTGTGACACTTAAAAGGAAGAAACATCTCTATGGACCCTATTTCATCTCCTCTTTTCAGCAAAATGCTTATCCGTTATGAAAATTAAACAAATACTGAAGTGTGATAAGCCATAAAGTTTCTGGTATATCAACTTCACATTTGCTTAGTCTCAGATTGCTTTATCAGATATGTGTTTAATTTTCTTACCTGAAAGAATGAGTTGCTAGGACTCTGGGCTGTAACCCCAGAATAATCCATCAATATCATGTACAGACAAAGGTATCAACATACCAGTCAGTTGGAAAAATGTTAAGTATAAATACTCAAAATACTCCTCACATGACTTCATTTTACTTTTATCTTTTTAAGTTTAGAGGTGTATTTTTTAAACTGAAGAATGGTTGAATACAGTATTATATTCATGTCAGGTGTATGACAATGATTCAACATTTATATGCATTCCAAAATAACCACCACAATGTTTTCACCATATAAAGTTGTTACAATATTATTGACTACATTCCCAAGGATGTACTTTATATCCTCGTGGATTATTATTATTACTACTTTTTTCAACTAAAAAACTGTACCTCTTGATCTCCTTCACCTATTTTGTCTACTGACCCAATTCCTCCTTCCTGGCCACCAACAATTTGTCCTCTCTCTATAGTGTCTGCTTATGTTTTGTTTCTTCATTTGGTTTTGTTTGCTTTTTTTTAGATTCCAAATATAAATGAAATGATATTTGTCTTTCTCTGGATACTTTATTTCAGTAAGCATAATACTCTGTAGGTCCATCAACGTTGTCACAAACGATGAGATTTCATTTCACTTCCATTTATGGTTGAGGAATATTGCATTGTGTGTATATAAACACACACACACACACACACACACACACCCATACACACAAACTGCGTCTTTACCCGTTCATCTATGAACACTTAAGTGGTTTCCAAACTTTTGCTATTATAATTAATGCTGCAGTAAACATAGGGGTGGATATGCCTTTTCAAATTAGTGTTTCCTTTTTGTTCAAATACTCAGGAACAGAATGCTGGACTATATGATAGTTTTATTTTTAGTTTTATGAGGAACCTCCATACTACAGGGGTTGCACCAATTTATATTCCCCCCAACCATGTATGAGGGTTCCCTTGTATGGGATGATACCTCCTTGTGGTTTCACTTTGTATTTGGTTTCAATTATATTTACCTGATGACTGACCATCTTTTCATGTGTCTGTTGGTCATCTGAGTAGCTTCTTTAGAAAAATGTCTTTTCAGATCCTCTGCCAAAATTTTATTAAATTATATGTTTTTTTAAATATAATTTGTCAAATTGGTTTCAATACAACACCCAGTGCTCATCCCAAGTGCCCTCCTCAATGCCCATCACTCACTTTTCCCTCTCCCCCACCCCCCGTCAACCGTCAGTTTGTTTTCTGTAGTTAAGAGTTTCTTATGGTTTGACTCCCTCCCTCTCTGTACCTTTTTTTTCTTCCCCTTGCCTTCCCTATATGGGGGTTTTCTGGTACCAAGTTGTATGAGATCTTTCTACATTTTGAATGTTAACCATGTATTGGCTATGCCATTAGCAAATATTTTCTCCCATTCAGTCGGTTGCCTTTTCATTTTGTTGATGATTTATTTCACTGCAACATGAGTTTTAGTTTGATGTAGTCTCATTTATTTATTTATTTATTTATTTTTTATTTCGTTACCCTTGCCTGAGGAAACAGACCCTAAAATTATTCCTAAGACTGATATAATGAAGTTTATTACCTATATTTTCTTTTAGGAGTTTTTATGGTTTCAGGTCTTAAGTTTAAGTCTTTAATCCGCTTTGACTTTATTTTTGTGTGTGGTGTAAGAAAGCGGTCTAGTTTCGTACTTTTGCATGTAGCTGTCCAGAATTTCCAACACCACTTACTGAATAGATGGTCTTCTCCCTATTGCATATCCTCACCTTCTTTGTCATAGATTTATTGACCATATAAATATGGGCTTATTTCCTGGGTCTCTATCCTGTTCTATTAATCTGGTTTTGCATTAGTAACATACAGTTTTGATTACTACAGATAGACAAAGCAATCCTGAAAAAGAAAACCAAAGCCGGAAGCATCAAAATTATGGACTTCAATCTACATTACAAAGCTGTAATTATCATGACAGTCTGGTACAGGCACAAAAGCAGACACACAGACACAACAGAGAATCCAGAGACCCACAAATGTATGCCCACCTAATATTTGACAAAGCAGGAGAGAATATCCAATGGAAAAAGACAGTCACTTCAGTAATGGTGTTGGGAAAACTGGACAGCAACATATAGTATAGTTTGAAATCAGGGAGTGGGGTACCTTCAGCTTTGTTCTTTCACAAGATGGCTCTGACTATTTGGAGTCTTGTGTTTTTGTTTGTTTGTTTTTGTGCCCCTTTCTCTCTCTTCTCACTCTGTCACCTCCTTAATGCAAATGTCAGTACTCTTATTGTCCTAGAGGTCCCGTAAGCTATCCTCATTTTTAAAAATTCTTTTTTTCTCTTCAGCTTGGGTGACTTCTACTGCCCTCTCTTCCAGATTGCTCATTCAGTCTTCTCTATCACCTAATCTGATGATTTCCTCTAGTGTATTTTTCATCTCAGTTATTGTATTCTTCAGCTCTCATTGGTACTTTTTTCATAGTTTTAATCTATTTGTCGAAATTCTCATGTGCTAATCCATTCTTCTCCCAAGTTCAGTGAACATCTTTACGCCATTACTCTGAACTCATTATCAGGTAGATTTCTAATCTTTGTTTTATTTAGTTATTTTCCTGAGGTTTTCTCTTCTTTTGTCTGAACAATATTCCTCTGTCTTTTCATTTTGCCTGATTCTTTCTATGTTTGTTTCTATGTATTAGGTAGGCCAACTACTTCTCCCAGTCTTGAAGAAGTGGCTTTATGTAGCTGGTGTCTTATGGGGCCCAGAGCCAATTTCTTTGGCCATCAGAGCCAAGCACTCCAGGAGTGTCCCCTGTGGGCTGTATGCCCCCCCCCCCCCACAGGGAGGCCATGAATGCTACAGACATATTAGTGGGGAGGGCCGGCCTTCCTCCCCACCATGTTGAGAGCCTGTGTGTGGGGGTGACGGTCCAGACTGATGTTGCCTGCCGGGTGAGTGGGACAAAGCCACTTTGGGGGGGGGGGCTTTGGCTCTAATGAAAGCTGTTTGCCAATTGTGGCAATCCAGGAGCAACACTGGAGGGGTGCCTACGAGGGTGTGCTGGTTGGCTGGAATGGGTCTACAGAGGACACCAGGGTAGGACTGACGGCATTAGCCATGGGGAGTGTCAGAAATGACCCATCCAAAGCTGGGACAAGAAGGTAGAAAATGAGTAAAATTTTTAAGAAAAATTGGTGCCTACCATCTCTTCACTTCCCAGAAAATGCTGTAACAAATCTTTGCCTCTCTGGCGCAGGCCCTAAAAGGAACCAATAAATGCCCTTTAGGCCAGACATTTTGCAAATGTCTGCCTCTGTGCTGAGTTTGGAGGAATGAGTTTGTGCTTTAGCTCTTTCAGAGTGGAGTCCTGGTTTCCAACAGCCCTCCGGTTCTCCTGGAGTTAAGACCACTGTTTTTCAAAACTAGACGTCATGGGGACTTGTCTTCTCAGTGCAGGTCCCCAGGGCAGTGGTGCCCAGTGTGGGGCTTCTCAGGGAGGATCTGTGACTTGGTAACACTCCTCCTGCTTGTAGGTCACCACTGGGGGTGTGGGTCCTGCCAAGACCATATTCCTGCCCCACGTTCCACTTGATGTGGCTTTTTCTTTATTCCTTTAGTCATGGAAGACCTGTTTTGAGCAGCTGTCCTCAGAGACAGCTGCTTCCTATGGGCTTGTACTTTTGATGTGTTGATGGCATGAGGTGAGTGAGCTCAGGATCCTCCTAACATAGCAAACTTGATCCAGGGTGATGTTCTTAACCTCTAATTGCAAATGGCATTTCCTATTTCATCCGTAGGCAATGAATTGATGATGAGCTGATCCATATGCTTTCTATTCACACTCTTTTAAAAATATTTTAGGGGCGCCTGGGTGGCTTAGTTGGTGAAGCATCCGACTTTCGCTTAGGTCATGATCTCGCGGTTCATGGGTTCGAGCCGCGCGTCGGGCTCTGTGCTGACTGCCAGCTCAGAGCCTGGAGCCTGTTTCAGAGTCTGTGACTCCCTCTCTCTCTGACCCTCCCCTGCTCACGCTGTCTCTCTCTCTCTCTCTCTCTCCTAGAAATAAATAAAACATTAAAAAAATTTAAAAAAAATAAAAATATTTTAAATGTTTATTTATTTTTGAGACACACACACACACACACACACACAGAGAGAGAACATGAAGTGGACAGAGAGAGAGGGAGGCACAGAATCCCAAACAGGCTTCAGGCTCTGAGCTGTCAGCACAAAGCCTGATGCTAGGTTCAAACTCATAAGTAGAGAGATCATTACCTAAGCCAACATCATACACTTAACCAACCAAGCCACCCAGGCATCCCTCTATTCATATTCTTAATTCCTAGAACCCATATAAAACTGTGAGGTATGTTTTATAATTGAGACTTCTTTTCTTCTAATGGTGGTATATATTATATGTTATATGTTTCATATTTGTGCACAGTATAATATAAACTATGATACATAGTATATTACATACCCATCTATTTATGCAGTGTCTCGGGTACTGAGCATATGTGATACACTTTTGTTTGTCTTTCCTATATAAGGTTTTGTATTTCCTAGGATGAGACAAGCTTAGACCACTGAATTTAAAACTATATAAAAGGTCTTCTGCAGCAGCAACTTCTTACTCAACACATCTCCAGAGGCAAGGGAAACAAAAGCAAAGATGAACTATTGGAACCTCATCAAAATAAAAAAAAACAAAACAAAACAAAACAAAACAAAAAAACTTCTGCACAGTTAAGGAAACAATCAGCAAAACTAAAAGACAACCAATGGAATGGGAGAAGATATTTGCAAATGGCATATCAGATAAAGGGTTAGTATCCAAAGTTTATAAAGAACTCATCAAACTGAACACCCAAAAAATAATCGAGTGAAGAAATGGACTAAAGACATGAACAAACACTTGAGCAAAGAAGACATCCACAAGACAACAGACACATGAAACAATGCTCAATGTAACTCATCATCAGGGAAATACAAATCAAAACTACAATGAGATACCACCTCACACCTGTCAGAATGACTAACATTAACAACTCAGGCAACAACAGATGTTGGCGAGGATGCAGAGAAAGAGGATCTCTTTTGCACTGCTGGTGGAAATGCAAACTGGTATAGCCACTCTGGAAAACAGTATGGAGGTTCCTCAAATGTCGGAGACCGGCTCTGGCCCGGGGTCCAGGGGTCCCTGAAGGATGGATGGTGTTGGCGAGGGAGGGATGTGAGAGGCCCGACAGTCTTTCTGGCAGGCATCTCTGCTCTGACTGGGGCTCAACTTTATTTTATCATTAAGTGTTTGGGGGACAGCACAGAAGTGGCGTTTGCCTTAGACAATCGTTTCTGATAACAAACTTCTTTGATATGTAAGAATTTCTCAGAACATAGATTTGTAGAAGACTTCTGCATAACCTTTATCAATAGTGAGATAGGTGATTTAGATGCTTATCCTATGGGGAAGAAGGTATCTTTAGCATATTGGACAATATTTTTAGCATAAAAGGGTGAAGTTACTTCTCTTNGTGGATATCTGCCCTTAACTCTAAATTAGGCTCTTTGTCTTAGGGCCAGTCTCAATTGTAACTCTAAGTTCTTAGCCCCCTTTATTATGTAAGTCTTGGATCTGCAAGGACCATAGGAAGAGCCTTTTGGCAATCATCCACAATGCTTTCATCTATAGTCTCTTTTGAAAAGGCAGGAGTATGCTTTTCCTTATGGGCAATCTGTGTGGGGAATATCGTCTGGTCTGGAATATTATGAGGCCTGGTCAATACCAGCAGCCTCATTTCCAACGTGAGCCAGTAGTAGCAGAAGGAGATACCAGTTTTCGTTTCTCATGACAGGAGCTGTGCAAACACTACCATTTCCTCGCTGTGACTGTCATCCAGTGAGGCCAGTGTGTCTCCCAGTACTCAAAAAGTTAAAAATAGAACTAACCTAAGACCCAGCAATTGCTGGGTCTAACTACTAGGTTACCCGAGGGATACAGGTATGCTGTTCCGAGGGATGCATGTACCCGGATGTTCAAAGCAGCACTATCAACAATACACAAAGTATGGAAAGAGCCCAAATGTCCATCAGTGGATAAAGAAGGTGTGGTGTGTATGCACACACACCCCACATTGGAGTATTACCCAGCAATCAAACAGAATGAAATCTTGCCATTTGAAAATATATGGATGGAAGTAGAGTGTATTATGCTAAGCGAAATTAGTCAGAGAAAGACAAATATCATATGACTTCAGTCATATGAGAAATTTAAGATACAAAACAGATGACCATAGGGAAGGGACCCAAAAATAATATAAAAACAGGGAAGGGGACAAAACATAAAAGACTGTTAAGTATGCAGAACAAACAGAGGGTTACTGGAGGGTTTGTGGGAGGGGGATGGGCTAAATGGGGAAGGGGCATTAAGGAATCTACTCCTGAAATCATTGTTACACTATATGCTAACTAACTCGGAAGTAAATTAAAAAAATAAAATAAAATAGAATAAAAAAAGAACTATATAACAGGTCTTCATTCAATTAGGAATATAAAACATAGAAATATGATGATGAAGTCTATGGAGTTTCTTTAATTTTGAGGATTTAATAAACTCGTGCTTAAAAATGTAATATTTAAAGATGCGAATGATGCACAAATCTGAGGGGACAGCTGACGTTGAAGCTCCAGAGGGAAAAATGGTTTGGGCATGTTCTACAAATCGGAAGAACAGAGTGGCTGGAGTTACTTAACAATACTAATTGGAGAGATGACGAACTAGAACATCAGAACAAGCAAGTGCAAAAGGATGTGAGCCTTGCTGATGGAACCACCCTGGAGTGTCATTCCTGGCAAAATAGGATGGACCTTGAGTTGAAAAAAATCTTAGAGAAACCTGAAATGTCTTGCACCAATGATTCCTTTTTGTCCCTAGCCTGTGATGATGGTCCATGTTGTTTCCCTTTTTCTCCCCACAACCTGACCGAGTTTGGTATATTTACAATAGAATTGCCCATTACCTGTGCTAGATTCTACAAGTCAGCGAATCTGACATTCTTGTATATTAACAATTACCCTTGAAAACCTTTTAAGTATCTCACAGAGTATGGATATTTAGTAGTTCTATGCATAAGCCTACACATTAATTCTATGTATCAAAAGTTTGAGAAGCACTCAGAGAGCTCATCCACAAGGAATGTTTCTGTGCAGATGTCTGGGCAATGAAATTGTTGTCTTTAACAAAAGTACCAAATCCCTAAACGGAAGGGCGGACATTTCTCATCTTGCCTGCAGGGTTTATAATGTTCGGGTGTGTCTGCAAACATAGAGGAGTCACACTGCATGCTGGGTCTAGATTCTAAGGTCACAGTGACATGCAGATGCAGAGATGAGACCGCTCTGTTTTTAACCCCAGTTCTGAGCCCCACATTGGTGGTGGTGTGGGGAACCATGGTGTGGGGAAATGGACTCTGACTCCTGACTGTCTCGACCGTCTTATTTCCAGCATTACCCCAATCCTGTTGCTTCAGCCAGATCTTCTGTCACTTCATCACTGACTTTCTCCCTCACTTGTCTCTTTAGTCTTTATCTTTCATGGTTACTTTCAACTTTTAAATACATCTTTGGACCCTGTCTCTCCACAGGTTACTACAAGTTATCTTGCCTTGTTTTTTTACCATCAACTTCAGTAAAAGAAGAATCTGCATTCTCTCCTCTCACTTCTTCAGCTTTATCTAATACAAGCTGAATTCTGCCCCACTACTGCGCTGAACCTTGGATTTCAGTGTCACAGATGGCTTCCTAAATCTCTCCCCCAAACGTCTACTCTCAAGTCGTCTCCTAAGTGACCTCCCAGAAAATATCTCTGCTGTTTCCTGGGCTTCCTTCTTAAAACTTTTTTGCTTCACATTCAGGTCTCTATTTAGCTTTGCCTCCCACCTGACTTATCTCTTTTCCTCTCTCTCTCTCCACAGGGCCTCCCCTTCCATGGGGAGGACTCTGCAGGGATCAGCAGCACTCAGCCATAGAGTGGCTCATAATTCTCTTTTCTCCCAGTTTATAATTCTATCCACTTATGTTCTAACAAATTCTCTATTCAAATGACACCCACAGTTGTATCTTCAACCTAAAGATGTTGTAGAAGTAAATTCAATGCACATTGTCTCATTCTTTCTAAATATTAAATATTCTATAATTCTATGATAGTTAATACAAATAGCATATAATACTGTCAATGACCTCAAGGAATGAGTCTGAAATTGAATTTGTTATCTTTCTCTCAAACCCCATCATCCTTCTATATTCTGTATACAGTGCAGTGGCATCGCCATCTATGCATTCACTCAAACAAAAATCACAAGATCAACTTTTAGCAAGCCTTCTCTGTCACCCTTGATTCAGGAGAATAGCAGTCTCTAATGTGCCTATCTCTATAATGGTTTTCAAATCTAGTCTATTCCTCGTTTTCCTACTCCTACTCATGGCAAGGTATATTTAATTCCTGGATTATTGCAATATATTCCTGAATAATTTTTATTCCCTTTTCTTTTTAAAACTCAGTTTCTATTCTAAGTTGTCTTTCTAAAAATAACATACATTTGGAAATTCTACTACCTGCTTAAAAATAATGGTGCTTCTCCACTATCTGTAGAATAATGGGCCTGATATTTCAGTCATTTTGCAGTTATAGCCATGCTTTTATCCCAATCTCTTTTCCTATAATTCCCTTGTCAAATTATAGTCTCTAGCCATGCAGGTGTCTGTACCATTCCCCCAGCATGCCAAGCAGATTCAAGTATGAAACAGGAAGATTATGTCTTTCTTTTGGAATTCTGATGATCCATGGTTCATGACTTGGAATATACCCTTCAATAGTTGTGAAGCCTTATTCTCTTGGATTTCAGACTACATTTCAGTGATTTGCACTTAGATGTTGCTCAAATAGTTATTCTTGGAAATAATGAAAGGGTTGATAGAAACTTTACTTTCCCCACTGTAATAGAAAACAAGGAGAGGGGAAAGGACAATATCTTTAAAAGAGCAAGTGGAGGGTGCTATTTAAAGGGAACATTCTTTACCAAATGAAAAAAAAATCTCCTTATGAATCACATGAACACATGTATCTCTAAGACGGTGTGATCTACCCATCAGCATTTCTTTAAATAGTCACATTTCTCTCAGCCATCATCACTACAAGACCATGTTTTCTAAGGTTTACTCCTGAAATTTTCAAATGTTCTCATACCAGGTTATGTGATGTTTCAAGGAAAGCAATAGATCTACACTGTTGAGTTCTCAATTTAAGCCTCAATGATGATGATGACAGTGCTTTTATAAAACTCTAAGGTATTGAGCTCTGCTTCTGATATTGCTGCTCTTAAATTTTATTGAGCCAGCTACTTCTAGTGTCTAAGGAGAGTGCTAGGCACTTTTAGATGCTGTATTAACACTCCGAGGCTACCTTACATGATAGCACCATAATGAACTGTAAGCATTTATTGAGCTCGTAGACTACTTGCCCTACTTGCTCAGTATTGTTTCCTTTCTATGAAAGCTGCTGCAACTGGTTTTTGTAGCCAACAATGACATCTTACTCATTCCAATTCATGTAAGTAAACTCCAAAAGAGACTACAATATACATAATACATTTCTCTTATCACCAATAAACATTAAAAATAATGAACTCACAACTCTCGCTCATTTAGATACATGCTGCCTTCTACTTTTATTCTATTCCAGCTCATGGTAATTATTTTCAGAACTATTCTCCTTGAGACTCCTGTAATTGCTGGATGACATGAAAAGAAATTGGTATTGTTACCTTTTATTTTGCCGCACAGATATTACTTCATAATGAAGTGTATTTCATGAATCAGTATCATAGTTTTGTTTTACGTTCAGCATTAGATGTGACGATCTAAACTATATCTGAGGTGCTGAATTCATGAAATTTTCTCTGGGAGCTGTTTAGTTCTTTATTTACCATAACCTGAGGCGTTCTCCTCCACTTCTCTCACCCAACTTTCCAGGGAGAAAAAGGCAGGCACTGTAATTAGACACATTGGGCAGAAAGTGAAAACTAATCTACTTTTTACCTGTGNCATTATAATATGTTTTTAAATCACTCTGTAAATGAATTGGGCAGGTAAAGAGGAGTAGGTGCCAAGGAGGTAACACTATAGAATGACTTTTCTCCAGACTCTTTATGTCACAGTGTATGCAACTACATTACATTGCTAGGACTCATAATAAAATTATTTGAGATACTTCCCAGGTCTGTTTTTATCCTAGAAGAATGAGTCCCTAATAATTGCAATTTCAGATCTGTTGTAGGACAGCAAAGAGATCATTAGCCACTCCAGAATTTGTTTTACCAAACTTTTAATGAGATATTAAAAAACAGAATAAACACATACTCATTGCTTCGTTTTTATGCTATATTTTTGCAGTGAATTTAATAATGTTGTCAACTCACTGTTTTCAACTTAAATATTTATTGAGCTTACCACCCTCTCACAGATTCCAAATTGATACTTTTCCAGGCAATTTATATAAGACAGAAAAACTCCAAGAAGAAACAAAAAACACTAAAGATACCACAACACAGCAATGGCCCTGGTAAAATCATCTCTTGTCTAGATGTCACTTAAATCAAACAATCTATCTACCTACCTATCTAAATTTCTGATTTAAAAAATGTTTCAAAATGCATGCTATCTAAATATATTTATACAATGGTATTATTTTAATTTGATATTAACTTAACAATGTTAGAAAATAAAATGTATAGAAAGTGGAAAGAGTTGCAATTTTATTATTTATTTATTTAAAATGTTTATTTATTTATTTACTTATTTTTGAGATAGAGAGAAAGAGAAAGACCGACCAACAGGGTGCTTGGAGGGCAAGGGTAGACAGAGGGAGACACAGAATCCCAAACAGGCTCCAGGCTCTGAGCTGTAGGCACAGAGCACAAGGTGGGGCTTGAACCCATGAACCATGAGATCATGACCTCAGCTGAAGTCAGACGGTTAACGGACTGAGCCACCCAGGTGCCCTTAGAGTTGTGATTTTAATACTGATTCCAAAACAAGCAAGTCAAATAGGGTTGATATTATGCATTTTTTTTCCTTCCCTTTCCACCCTTCCCTTCCTTCCTTCTTACCTTCTTTTGTTCTTTCTTTTCCTTCCTCATTTTTTTCTTGCTGAAGCATACAACTCAACAAGTTTTCACCAATGTAAATATCTGTGTAACCACCACCCTATTTAAGATGTCTTTTGTCCAACATGGTTTTGAAAGTGAACTATCATGGGGTTCATTTTTTTTCTTTTGTTTAATGGCTTATATGCTAAATATAACACAATTTGGGTATCCATTCTCAAAGGATGGTCAGTTGTTCAGCACTTTTTGATGAAGTTAAACATATGTGTGCCCCGTGACCATGGAACTCTATGTCTCCACATTTACTTACAAGGAATTAAAGCATATACTCATAGACTGATTGGACAGGGATGTTTATAGGACTTTTACTCACAAATATACAAAAAATTACCAGCTCTCAGGTGGGAACAGCTTTTTAGAAAGCAAAATATAAGCAGTGACTATAAAATAGATTTTAAGCAGATTTTGAGAGAATTTTAAATTTCTGAATCTTAAAATTTTTCTGAAGTAATATCAATCATCATTTTCTATTATAGTGTATCATTTTTTCCTTTAACATTGGCACCATCTATTAAGTTCTGTTTGTCAAATTGATGAACAAAAACTACTCGTTATCATTTTAAATAAAACTACGGTATAGTTTCTTGTTTATAAACACATTTCTATATCTCTGAATGGTATTTAAGATAAACCTTTAAGAAAAAAAATACAAGAAAAGATATATCATATTTTTATTGAAAATAGGCTTATAACTATTGGCAAATTATTCTTGGAAAGTCTTCATCAAATTACCTCTGAACTGATACACTATGAACATTATTTTTCTTCTAATGATACTCTGTATATTAAATAGACTTGTGAAGTACTTCTTACTTTTATCAATGAAGATACTATGTGGTTGAAATTTAAATTCCTTTACTAATGCTGATACTTAAATTTTTATATAACTGTTAAATATCTATCCATATATGCACTGTTCACACCCTTTGCAATTTTATTAAATGTTTACTATTTTATGTAAACATTAACTATCTGTTCACAGATGCCCTGTAGATGGCCTTTTGTATATAGCTCTACATCGTTTTAAAATTTTCAAATGCAGTAACAGTAACACATAGATACAGTATTTCCATGAACTTTTAATTTTACATGGTGTCATATTTTAAGATTTATCTATGTTGAGATGCCTCGATGGGTTAAGAGTCGGACTCTTGATTTTGGCTCAGGTCATGATCTCATGGTTCGTGAGTTCCAGCCTTGCATCAGGCTCCATGCTGACAGTGCAGAGCCTGCTTGGGATTCTCTCTCCCTTTCTCTCTCTGCCTCTCCCCTTCTCATTCTCTGTCTCTATCTCAAAAATAAATTAATTTAAAAAATTAATTAATTAACCAATTAATTACCTAAAAAAAGCTATGTTGACTTATTTGAATAAGGTTCAGTTTTAATGCTGAATTTCATTCTACTGTATCAGTATGCCAACAATAAATTTTTTAGTCATTATAAGTGATACCTGGACAGATACTAATTATTGTGTTTTTTTAAAAAATGACACTACAGGAGAGTGCCTGGGTGGCTCAGTTAGTTGAGTATCCAACTTTGGCTCAGGTCATGATCTCATGGTTTGTGAGTTTGAGCCCCTCATTGGGCTCTGCGCTGTCAGCCTGTTGGCATGAAGTCCTCTTTGGATAGTCTGTCCCCCTCTCTCTACCCCTCCCTCACTTGTACTCTCTGAAAAATAAAATATTTAAGGAATAAATAAACAATGCCACTACAAACTATCATTTCCACATCTCAATGTTCATGTGCAGAAGAACCTCCTTATATGAGTTTATCTTCTCATTCGCTTTATACAACATCCTTTCATGAAACAAGTTCTTACTAATATAGTTGAATTTTAATCAGCCTTTTATTAATAGTTTGCATTTATGGGCCCTGTCCAAAAATATCTAAGTAGGGGCACACTTGGGTGGCTCGGTCTGTTAAGTGTCCAACTTTGGCTCAGGTCATGATCTCATGGTCTGTGAGTTCGAGCCCCACGTCGAGCTCTGTGCTGGCAACTCAGAGCCTGGACCCTGCTTAGGATTCTGTGTCTCCCTCTCTTCTGCCCTTCCCACTTACACTCTGTCTCTCTCTCTCTCTCTCAAAAATAAATAAACATTAAAAATACTCAGCTAAAATTCCCCTTCTGTTTATATCATAACAATATATATGAACTAAAATTCCTGTTTGTAAGGACACTGGAGAGTTGTGGATATGAAGAAATTTAAAGAAATGAACTTATGAAAATGAATAAGGATTGCCAAGGTAAGCTCTATTTAAGTTTGAGATTTACTCTAAAATCTCAGTAATCAATACAGCAATATTGCTACAATGATAGGCAAAGCTGTAGCACAGAAATAAATAACTCATAAATAGAAGCACAGATATACAGTAGCCCAGATTTTGCCAAAGCTACCCATATTATTTCATTAAGTTCTTTTCCATTAAAGGTGCTTTAAAAAAAAACCTTAAATGTCTGTGTAGAAATAATTTTGATTCTACTTTTACCAACACAGAATTACTATTACTTCTTTTTCACTAAAACGTTAGACATGGATTATAGACCTATATTATAAAGGCTAAAATTGTAAAGATTCATGAGGAAGACATAGAATATTTTCATGACCTTGGAGTTAGCAAAGATTTCTCTGGAAAGACTCAAAATACAATATGCATAAAAGCAGATGTGTGTGTGTGTGTGTGTGTGTGTGTGTGTGTGTATTTCATCAGAATTACGAATTTCTGGTAAGCTACAGCCAATATGAAGAAAATGAAAAGGCAAGGAACAATATTTTCATTGCACATATATGCAGCAAAAGATTTCTGTCTAAACTATTGAAAGCACTTGTTTATATTATTCCTGTTTATATTAACAGGAATAATATAAACAAGTCATCAAAATTAGACAAAAGATTTAATAAGCATTTCACAAATTATATATCCAAATGACCAATAAAACATATGAAAATATTATTTCTGTCATTAAAACCAAAATAAAACGTGAATGTACACTCATCGGAATTTACACTGAAAATAAAGAAAATGCCGAGTTTGGGCAATGATGAGATTCAATGGGGCTTTCAAAAATTCCTGGAAGATAAGTAAATAGGTACTGGGGTTGATAATTCTTTACCAGTTTCCAATAAAGTCAACCATACCTGTCCTAGTAACCATCAGTGTGTATCTCAGCTGTATTTCTAAGGAAAATATGCACATACACACATGCACCTGCATGCACACACGCACACACACATACATCCAATCTTTTCATAGCAGTTTGACATAGCCACAAAATGAAGTAATCCATATTTCCATCAAGAAAGCAATGGACGGGGGTGTCTGAGTGTGTCAGTTGGTTAAGTGTCCAACTCTTGATTTCAGCTCTGGTCATGATCTTACGGTTCATGATACTGAGCCCTGCATCCTGAGTGTAGGGCCTGCTTAGGATTCTCTCTCCCCCTTTCTCTCTGCCCCTCCACTGCTTGCTTTTTCTTGCTCTCTCTCTCTCTCTCAAAATAAATAAACTTTAAAACAAAACAAACTAATGGGGTACGTGGGTAGCTCAGGTGGTTGAGTGTTTTACTGTTGATTTTGACTTAGGTCATGACCCCAGAGCTGTGGGATAAAGCCTCATGTCAGGCATCAGGCAGAGTGTGGAGCCTGCTTGGGATTATGTCTTCTTCTGCTCTCTCCCCTGTTTATGCTCTCTCTCTCTCAAAATAAATAAATAAATAAATAAATAAATAAATAAATAAATAAATAAATAAATAAAATAAAAATAAAAACCAAAGTAATAGACAAAGACAAATTCTGAATACTCAAAAAATTAAAAAAAATATACAGCACTAACATAATAAACTACTGATGCATGTAGCAAAACACAACACATCACTTTACCTGTTCAGGGAATACACAGATACTTAAATTGATATAAAAATTGGTCAATTCCAGAGAAGTAAAAAAGAAATAGAAATGAGTTTTAGGGATGCCTGGGTGGCTCAGTCAGTTGACTGTCCAACTCTTGATATTGGCTCATGATCCTAGGTTGGTGGGATTGAGCCCACATTAGGCTCTGTACTGAGTGTGGGGCCCATATAAGATTCTCTCTTTCCCTCTGGCCCTTCCCTGCTTGCATGCTCTCTCTCACTCTAAAACAAAAATGAAAAAGATAAGGAAATGGAGATTTAAATGTGACACCAATAGAAAATACAGTATACAAAAATAAAATTTTGGAAGTAGAAGGAACTATATACCTAAACATATAATTAATTTCATTAGATCTCAATTGATTAAGTAGTCCAATTAAAGACTAACATTATTGGGTTATTTTAAAACTAGCAGTAATACCAACGACATCCAAGATCCATCAAATGCTGTTATAAGAGACATATCTGAAATATTGAAACAAAGAAAGTATGGAAGTAGAGAAGAGGAAACAAAGATACAACTTGCAAATCCTAGCGACTAATCAACAACTAAGTATATGTTATAGTTGCAAACTATTAGGTATGGTTGATTTCAAGACAAGAAAAATTTCTAGAGGAAAAAAAAAGTTATGTGTATTAATGATAAAGGGTTAACTTGCCAAGAATATGTCATGATGTAACCTTGCCTCAGAATATCTATGTCCTGGAACGTCACTTCCAAATGAGATAGAGTAATCAGGACCAGAATCATCCCCCCATCTAAAACAATAAATGATCAAAATATAAAAAGTGGCACTGTTTTTCAAGATACTGGAATGAAAACATGAAGAACAGAAGTCCCTGAGAGGTCAGAGATAAATGAAGTGAGCCCTCCAAGTGCCCCAGTGCACTGCCTTGAGAGTCTCCAGGCCACAGGGATGCACAGCTTGACCAGAGCACGGCAGACACCATGACTACAGAAAACCAAGTTGGAAGCCACATATACTCTGTAAGAAAAACCAATGAAAACAATGTCCTTCTCAATACATCCCTCTCTAATCCCTGGAACTGGTGGATATTTCACATTACAAGGCAGACTTTGTAGATTTGAGTAAAAGTAAAGATCTTGAGATGGGCGGTAGTACTGAATTATTTGAGTGTGCCCAGTGCTTAACAGTAGACAGATGTTTCCAACTGCAGACAGAGAAAGGGATCCTCAGAGAGGGCGGCATGAAGTCTCGATCTGCTATCGCTGACTTTGCAGATGACAGAGGGGGGCATGAACAGAGGCACACGGGTTGGAAAACATAAGGGAACTGATTCTCCCTAGAGTCTCCATAACAGAATACAGCCTTGAATTCCTGACCTCTGGAGTTTCAACCAGTGGAATCTGTGTCATACTTCTGCCCTGAAGAAGTAGAACATAATAATTCTGTGTTGTTTTAAGTTATAATCAATAGTAATTCTGCATTGTAGTACTGTATTATGACAGCAACAGAAAACCAATACACATATCAAGATATCTGAAGTTTGAAGATCAGTCGACTCCAACAAGACAGCTCACAGAGACAGAACTTTTAGGAGCATTCAGCTAAGTTTGAAACAGTGTGCATTTGTAAGACAACTACCCAAATCCAAGGGTAGAATCACCTGAAAGAATTAAAGGCAATGATGTTTTAGGTTCACAAAGAACTAGAAATAGTGTTTGTTCCCATAGCCATACCAGAGCATCTCATGACTCACAGGGAACTGGAATGAATGCAGAAAGAAGCCTTTGCTTTAGTAGGTGGGGAATAATTTGACCTGATGAATGAATGAATGAATATTGTTCTGATTTCATCTATAAAACAATAAAAGGAAAGACTGAAAGGATCAAACATTTTTAAATATCATAACTGGACCCTGAACAAAGATGTAGGACTTTCAGAAAAACAGTGGTATTCAGCACCCAACAAGGTGATATTCATAATATTCATATTCATGATGGCTGGTAAACTGATACCTTACAATTACATGGCTCTTAATGGAAAACATGTCCAATAATGAGGAGAAAAATCAATTTACAACAAGCCCAGAATTGATATACATGTTAGATTTGGGAGATATTAAGGCACTGAATGGTTGATACAATTATATCTCATATATTCAAAAACTTAAGTAGGAATAAAAAAAGATATATAAAAGACCTAAATCAAATACCTATGCTGAAAGCTACAATGTTAGAAAAGAAATATATACACGGAATGGAATTAATAGCAGGTTAGATTTTACAGAAAAAGATATTTAAAAAGGATTACTGAACTTGAATACAAGGCAATAAAAATACGCACAGAAAGAAAGGATAATTAAAAAAAAAAATGATCAGCACCAGTGCGTATGATAAAATTTCAAGAGGCTTAACATATGTATAATTGGAGTCCCTGAAGGAGGTGGGAAGGGAGGCAGAAAACCTTATTTGAACAATGATGTCCTAAGGTGGACTATTACAGATTAAACTAAAAACATGGATAAGTCATTGAAAAAAAAAAAAAAAGAAAGAAAAAGAAAAACAAGTCACTAAAACACCAAGAGTTACATTATAAGTCAAAATGAGATAAAATAGAATCATTTATTTTTAATTCAGTTACTCTCAAAACATTCACAGGAAGAGGAAAACGGAAACAAAGGACAGATGGGAAAAATAGAAAACAAAAAACAAAGCATGAAACCTAAATATATCAGTAACTGAATTAGCTTTAAATGGCTCTAAGAGTCCCAATTAAATGGTAGAACAGACTGAATCACAAAGTAAGACCTTCCTACAAGCTACCTAGAAAAAACACATTTTAAATAAAGACTGGCGAAAAGGTTACAAGGTGGGAAAACCAAAAACCCTCTGCTAATAGTAATGGAAATAATGCATTAGCATTAAGTACAATAGACTGCAGAGTACTGAATAGAATTAGAAGTAAAGGAGGTAAGGGTAAAAAAGTAATTTGCTGACAGGTCATAAACAGTTGTAAGCAATTATTTACATAATAACAAAGCATCCAAATACATCAGCTAATAACTAATTGAAGTGCAAGGACAAACACATGTATCCACAGACATGCTGAGAGATTTCTATACTTTGTCTCAATAACTGATACAGAATGTAAACAGGGATTCAGTAAGGTTACAGAAGATGTGCACGCCAGTATAAAAAAGCTTGGACTCACTGGTATTTATAGAACATGCCACAAACAAAAAATCAGACACAAGTACACATTCCTTTTTTTTTAATTTTGTAATATTTTTTATTTATTTCTGAGAGGGAGAGACATCATGAACAGGGGAGGGTCAGAGAGAGAGGGAGACAGAATCTGAAACAGGCTCCAGGCTCTGAGCAGTCAGCACAGAGCCCAACGCGGGGCTCAAACCCATGAACTGTGAGATCATGACCTGAGCCGAAGTCAGACGCTTAACCCACTGAGCCACCCCAGTGCCCCAAGTACACACCTTTTTAAAGCACATACAACACATTACCAAGATGGACCAAATTTGTGATTTAAAAAAAATAATAATAAATTTAAAACTCAAATATGCTTTCTGTCCACAACAGGATTAAATTAAAAATAAATGTAGCTTTCTGGAAAATGTCCCAATAGGGGGACCGTGGGAGTCTGACTTTGGCTCAGGACATGATCTCACAGTTCTTGGGTTGGAACCCCAGGCCGGGCTCTATGCTGACAGCTCAGAGCCTGGAGCCTGCTTCGGATTCTGTGTCTCCCTCTATCTCTGCCCCTCCCTTTCTCGTGCTGTGTCTCTCTCTCTCTCTATCTCTCAAATAATTAAATAAATAATTACAAACATGAAAAAAAGAAGAAAATATCCCAATAAGGATTATAAACACTATATTTTTAAATAATATATGAGACAATGAAGAAATCAGAAATTACAAAATATTTTGAGCTGAATGAAAATGAAAACCCAATATACAGAATTTATGAAATACTGATAAAGGAGTATTTATAGAGAAATTTATAGATAGAAAGTCTTTATAGAAAAACATTTTAAATTATACTTTCAGCTTCTACCTTAAGAAAAACTACAAAAAGAATTGCATAATAAAACAAAAGTAATTAGAAGGAAAGAAATAACAGTTCAGAGTGTAAATCAATGAAAGCAAACACAGAAAAACAATAGAGAAATCAATAAAACAAAAATTTGGCTCTTTGAGAAATAAATATATTTGATAAGCGTGTAGCGCATGACTATGAACAAATGACACAAAAAGATAACATTATCAGAAATGACAGGTGTGAAATTACTACACAATCAAGAGATGTGCAAAGGATAATAAAGGAATATTATGAAGAAAGTTGTGCCAATAAATTATAGAATTTAAAGTTCTGAATTCCTTTAAAAACACAAACTACCAAACTCTCTGAAGAAAAAGATAACTAGGACTCTAGTCATCTACCTACCTAAATAATTCTACCAATTATTTAGGGATGAAATATTATAATTCTTCACTGACTCTTTCAGAAAATTGAGCCACAGATACTTCCTAAGTCATTCTTTGCAATCAGCACAACCTGAAAAGCTAAACTAGACCAGCAAAACAAAAACAAAACAAAACAAAAAAAACAAAATACAAAAAACACATTTTTTGTCACATTTTAGTGACACATTTTTCTCATGAAAGTAGATCCAAATGGGGCGCCTGGGTGGCTCACTCTGTTAAGCATCTTGACTTCAGCTCAGGTCATGATCTCACGGTCTGTGAGTTTGAGCCCTGCATCAGGCTCTGTGCTGATAGCTCAGAGCCTGGAGCCTGCTTCAAATTCTTTGTCTTCCTCTCTCTCTGCTCCTCCTCAGCTCGTTCTCTCTCTCTCTCTCTCCCTCTCTCTCTCTCTCTCTCAAAAATAGTGAATGAACATTAAAAAAAGAAAAGAAAGTAGATGCAATTATTCTAATTATAATTTCAACAAACCTATTATCTATTTTTATTTTTCTGGGGCTAAAGGGGCAGAGGGCAAAGAGAAAGAGAGAGGGGGTGGGGAATGGAGGGAGGGAGGGAGGGAGAATCTTAAGAAGGCTCCTTCCCCTGTTCAGAGCCCAACACGGGACTCAAATGCATGAACTATTAGATCATGACCTGAGCTGCAATCAAGAGCTAGACACTTAACCAAGTGAGCCACCAGGTGTCCCAATATAAAAATGCTTTTTTAAAAATAATTCATGGTGACCATGTTGGATTCCCCCTCCCAAAAAAAGCAAGGTTGTTTTAACATGTGAAAATCAATGTATTCACAATATCAAGAACTTGAAAAAGAAAAAAAAAAACAAAAAACAGCAGCATTTGACAAATTCCAAAACTTGTTTTAAAAAATATTCACAATGAATTTGTGCACATCTACAAAAACTCTACACTTAATATCATACTTAATGGTGAATTTTCCATCACCTTTATGAAAGTTGTCTCATGTTGTCAAGCACATCGCCCATACTTGATTTCAGAATTGCTATGGTTTCACTTTATATATATATATATATGTATTATTTCTAGGAGAGAGAGAGAGAGACAGCGTGAGCAGGGGAGGGTCAGAGAGAGAAGGAGATACAGACTCCGAAGCAGGCTCCAGGCTCTGAGCTGGCAGTCAGCACAGAGCCGGACGCGGGCCTCGAACCCACGAACCGCGAGATCATGACCTAAGCGAAAATTGGACGCTTAACCGACTAAGCCACCCAGGAGCCCCTCACTTTATATATTTAAGTTCATTTTGCTCTCTGATATATTTGGAGTTTACATTACAGCATAAAATAAAATATCCTAATTTTATCTTTTTTCAAATATTTATAAGACTTACCACAGTTTATTAAATAGTTATACTTTCACCACTGATTTCACATGCCGCAATTGTTACATATGAAATTTCCATATTCACTTGGGTTTAGTGCTGCACTGGTAATTGTTTGAATTGGACTATTTACTTATGTGTCCATCAAAACCATATCCTTTTAATTCTTTGTTTGTAACATGCTCTTATAAATGGTGTTATAATGAACACTCTGGTTTTCTTTTTCAGGATTTCCCTTAATATTCTTGCTTTTTGTTATTTATCTATAATAACTTGAACATTAATAAGCCATTTTTTTGAAAAATATTTTCATTGCAGTAATATTAAGTGCCAAGCATTTCTTCACATTTATGTGTATGCGTGTGTTAACTGAACTTCTCATTCTTTGTTTAGTTAAAATATCTTAGGAACATCATGTTCCTATGATGTATGAATATACATTATAAATGAGAGGAAAAAGTTCTTTGTGACTCATAACACTATCACTATATGTATGGGTCAGTTTGAAACAAACTACTTAAAAGAAAATTCAGGTACATGTCTCTGAGATTCAGGAACATATTTTATTTTTCCAGATCTGCTCAGTTTATCTGTTTTCAATAACTCAAATTATCTTGTCACTGAAATGAACCAATCTGCAAATAACTGAGTCTACAGAGCTGTGCCAACTCTGGTTATAAATTTCCCTTATATGTTTTGGGGATAATGATTACCTCCACACTATTCTTTCTGAAACATTTCTTCCTTGGGATTATTTCACAAAAAAGTTCATGGATAAATTTTTATTTTTATGGTTGTATTTTAACCTAATATTATTCAGGAGTCTATCAAGTGAATTATTTAATTCATTAACAAAGTAGCTTGATTGGACAGATGTTTGGGGTCATTCTCTTCATGATGAGTTTGTGCAATCTCAGTAAAAATGCTCTCCATGAATTTCAATTTCAGAGTTCCTCTTTCACACCAAGGAAATAAGTTACTTTGGTCTAAATGATAACACTGTTTAACTTTGATAGTTCTAGAATATGAAAAATGTTAAAGTGATTGTGTTTTACAATTTTTTTGTTACTTCTTAAACCTTACAATAGGTATTATCAAAGCTTAGATGGACAATTTCAGGAGCATACATTGGGCTTTATTTCTCTAACTGATCACAACAAGGTTGAAACAAATACTTCTGACTACAATGACCACATTTTAATGAGTAATTATTAACGGTTTCCCTCCATTGTTTTAATATAGGTGAAAACTTTGCACAGTGATATGCACTGGCCTTTTAAAAAGTACAGCGGAAATTTAAAACAAATTGTCATAGTAAATTTATATTAACTGTATCCTGCCACTAGAGCATTAAAAGTTCTCTTACAGCTGTAAGAAACTGTAAGACTTTAAAAGAG
Source organism: Crocuta crocuta (assembly GCF_008692635.1). Taxonomy (NCBI): domain Eukaryota; kingdom Metazoa; phylum Chordata; class Mammalia; order Carnivora; family Hyaenidae; genus Crocuta; species Crocuta crocuta. The sequence continues at coordinate 5,845,055 of NW_027529424.1, read as the reverse complement.
GGATACTTGTACCTTTATTTTTTTTAACTATGAACTTTTGTTTTTAAAGCAGTGTTACATTCACAGTGAAAGTGAGCAGAGAGTACAAAATACTCCCATAAATCTCCTCACGCCTCTACACACAGAGCCTCCCCCATTTTCAACATCCCCCATAGAGTGATTAATTTCTTACAATCGGACCTATGTTGTCACATGTTGATCACCAGTCTGTAGTTCACATTTGGGTTCACTCCTGGTATTAAATAGTCTCTGGTTTTGGATGAGTGTATAATGGCACGTATCCATCCTTACAGCTTCACACAGAGCATTTCACTACTCTAAAAATCCTTGGTGCACGTATTCTTGTCTCCCAGCTTCTGCTAAGCCCTGGAAACCACTAATCATTTTACTCTTTCCATAGTTTTTGCCTTTTCCACAATGTCATAGAGTAAAATCATACAGTATCTGGCCTTTTCACATTGTCTACCCCCTACCCCGCCTAGGAATATGCATTTAAGGTCCCTCCATGTCTTCTCATAGTTTGACAACTCTTCTTTTTTAAAAGCACGGAATAACATCGCATCACCCGAATATGTCAGTTTATTTATTCATCCACTTACTGAAAGACTTCAATTGCTTCCACATTTGATAATTATGAATGAAACTGCTATAAATATTCGCGAGCAGACTTTTGTGTGGACATAGCACAAAGTTCAGAAACTCTTCTGAGTAAATGGCAAAGAGTACAATTACTGGATGGTATTGTAAGAGTGTGCTTAGTTTTCTCAGAAACTGCTAAACTGTTTTCCAGAGTGGCTGTACCATTTCTGCCTTCCCATCAGCAATAACTTAAGTTCTCATTGCCCATTGTCCTTGGCCACATGTGTTGCCATTGTTCTGGATGTGGGCCATTCTAATTGGTGTGTAGTACTATCCCATTGCTGCTTTACTTTATATTTCTCTGAGAGCAAACGATGTAGAACATCTTACTATATGGTTATTTGGTGTATATCAATTTTTTTTGGTGTCTATTTAGATCATTTGCCCATTTTTTAAAATTGGATGTTTATTTTCTTATTGTTGGGCTTTAAGACTTCTTTGTGTATTTTGCATAATAGTCTTTCAGTGTGTCATTTAAATGTTTTTCTCTCAGTCTGTAGCTTAACTTACTCTCCTGACGTTGTCCTTCATGGAGTAGAGATTTTTAATTTTAATGAAGTTTAGCTTATCAATTAATTATCTCAAGGATTATGCATTTGGTTTTATAACTCAAAGTCAACACATCCCCAATATCATCTAGGTTTTCTTTTCTGTTGTCTTTTAGGAGTTTTATAGTTTTTGAATTCTATATTTAGGTCTATGATCAGTTTTGAACTGATTGTGTGAAGGGTAGAAGATTCTTTTGTTGTTGTTGGTATATGGATGTCTTGTTGTTTTAGAACCGTTTGTTGAAAAGACTATATTTTCTCCATTGTAGCTTTATTTTTTTCTAATATCTTAGAGAAAAAAACTATTTTTGTAAAAGTCTCAAATGTTACCACTTCTTTCTCAATGTTTCTTAATCTTCTGCTTCCAAATTAATTTTATAGAAGCTATTATTGCCTTAAGCAGTTTCCAAGCACCTACTATATGTTCAACCACTGTGTCAAATACATTCTAGCTAGATTACAAAGACAGACTTCTCCATAATGGTCCTCATTTTCAAGTTGATAAAATAAATATTGTAAACAACGAGGAAATAAGAACATACTCCTCATATGACTCAACCTAATAGGCATTTTTACAAGGAAAGATTGATATGGTTTGGTTGACAAAATAAGTTATCAAGGCAGTGAAGCTGCAGGTGCTGAAATGAACATGAAGTGAACAATAAAGCAATACCCAATGAAAGTGGAATTCTAAAATGAAAGCCTTGTGGACTAAAAGCAGAGTGGGTGGTAAATAGGATAGGAAGCATCTTAAAATTTAGGTTGGAGGTGTGGATTGACAAAAGATGGAGTAGTTTTATTTTCTGCACTAAGAGTTGGAATACATCTTATGACAAATGGTTTCCTGTACACCTTTTTGATCTCAACTATAGATTCAAAGGAAGCTGTAGAAAATATTACAGACAGGCCTCTTTACCCTTCATCCAGTGCCACCTAATGCTAATACTTTGCTTACCCATAGTAGATAATTGGAGCCAGAAGAGTAATGTCCATGAAATCCACAAACTTCCTTCAGACTTCACCAAGATGACATATATACTTGAGATTATGTGTGTGTTTATCACTCTATATAATTTTGTGACGTAGCCTATTCCAGAGTTAGGGATAATATTATAGTTATTACAAATGCAAAAACCACTATCAATCTTTGTGACTCTCTAGTTAGGATAAATACTAAGGTGTGGCAATCTTAAATCCAAAGCTATGAAAACTAATAGGGCTGTTCATGCACATAAATTCATTGCTTTTCAAGAAATATGAACTCACTGACACACTCACGGATACATTTGTGAGCCTTCTGTACCATCTCCAGCATACCTCAGGAGTCAAACAATATCCTCGTATTTAACTTGCTTTTCTCTTTTAGTAAGTTTGTTACAAATACATTTTTCAGATTTCCCATTTTAACAAAAATAGGAAGATGCACTCCTCCCTGTTCCTACCACTAAATACTGGACATAGAAACCCTGAACATAATATTATATAAAACAAGCACAAGGAAACCCTGAAAACTGGATAAAAGAAAGCAGATTGGTTATGGGCCTTGCAACTTGAGCAACAAGATGGCCATGACTTTCCTGGGTTTTCCTTTTATTCTATTTATCCCTCTGGACACTGGAGAGGTTACTACCATGGAGTGACCAATAGGTAAAAAGAAGAAAATAAAATCCCCTCAGAATGCTTGTTTTCCTCAGCCAAAAGACCGGGAAAGTATGGTTAAGCAGAGAGAAACTTTCCTGATGATCTATACCTTACACTAGACAAATACCATGTGGGGAAAAGACAAAACAAAAACCATACAGCCACCATCACTTTCCTCCTCTTCATTGGTATGGTGTTGGATTCAAAGGAGTCTGACCTCCACCCATGCTCAATGCCAATGAGCCAGCGGACCTCATTGTCCCAGTTTAACAGTATCAGGATGAGGTAGCTGGAAAAGTATTTCCAAACATGAGGTCTTGGGCAGATCTCCAAGTAATTCACATGTGAAACCAACATGGCAGAAAACCTTAGCACTGAAACACAATGTAGAGGACTGCCCAAGATTTCAAGTGGGTCACACACACGAAGCAGGCAGGACAGCACTGCCAGGGCTCTAGAAATCAATTTGTCATTTAAATAATAGTACATAAACATAAAAAAAAACCCAGAAATACCAAAATGGATGAAAGTGCCTCCCTCCCCGCAAAAAGCACCATTCCCAAATGTCTGGTGGGTTGGCCAAAATAATTCTACAAAACTTCAATAACAACACAACTTATATGTTAAGTAATAAAAATTTCTAAGAGGAAAAAAAAATAGGCAGTGAAGGGGAGAAGTTGGGGAGAAGATGATAGAATTTGAAACAGAGTAGACAGAATCAAATCATCAAAAGGGTCATTTATAAAAGAAACTGAAATAAAGCAAGAACTTAATGGTATATTGAACTGTGATTAAATTAAAAAAAAGACAAAGACAAATTATTTTAGGTGATTCAAAGGCATAATAATCTCAGCATATACCACTGATGAAAAATACATTAAGGGAAAAGAGAAATCTTTCAAACTTTAGGAACCATGTTTTCAAATAATATATTCAGACCCGGGGCATGAAATGTGCCATGAGGTAGAAAAACCTCTGAAAAGGCTCTGTACCACCTCCCAGCTCAATCACTCCAATGAAACTCTAAGTCTTGTTTCTGAATCCAAATCCCAACTGGTAACATGAGAGACTGAGGGTCTCCCTGTTTGGGGGCATGCCTGAAGTCTTCCCTTCTTTCACTATAAGGCTCTCCCACTCCTCAGCCTGCATTTGCATCTCTGCCAAACACAAGTGATAGTGGCTGACTCCCTTGCTATACCAAGCTCTGAATAAATAGCTTTGCTTGTTCTACTTGGGTGATCTTCATTTTTTCATGTATCACCATAGATGTAAAATTGAGAGTCCTCATAAAATGTTTCCAGTTGCAAAAATCGATGAACTCACTTATTCATAGACAGCTGTGGAACTGTCTATGAATAGAGTTATGCTTAAGTAAATGAAAACTATACTATGAATATTACTCAGCCAATAAAAAGAAATGGTACAAGCATGATAAATTAAAGTTTTCGATTTAAGGGAACACGTTAAAATACATTGATTTTAATTAGTACCACTCATATTAGATAAAAAGAAGATTCACGTAATTATTTACTTAAATATAGAGTTTTCCAAAGAAAACATAAGTAGGTTAAAAGCATCTGCAATATATTAAATGTAATTATTAATTACAGAAATGACATTTTTAAATGTAAAAGAAAATGTAAGCATTTTTTAATGTTTTATTTATTTCAGAGAAAGAGAGACAGTGTGAGCAAGGGACGGTCAGAGAGAGAGGGAGATACAGAATCCAAAGCAGGCTCCAGGTTCTGAGCTAGCCATCAACATCATACCAACGCGGGGCTTGAACCCACGAACCATGAGATCATGACCTGAGCCGAAGTTGGATGCTTAACGGACTGAGCCACCCAGGGGCCCCTGTAAGCATTTTGTAAGTGATGAAAACAGTAGCAAAAGAACACATTGCAAACTGATGACTCAGTTTCATTGATTTGTAGTGTTTAAGTGCTGTTGATCTGTTTATGAGGATTTACATTCACTAATCTGTGTAACGATTCTTCAGAATATGCTTTTAATGACTTTCATAACAGACTTGACAGAAAGATATTCACTTTGTTAAATCCTGGAGACTGGCAATGCATCCTTAGGTTAGGGGATTCTGGAACCCTCCCAACCACATACTCACACTTTACTGCACACATGCCTACTTTCACTAGTGTTTTGCACTAGCTCTTCCTCTGCGTAAGTGACTGCTCAGGTTTTTCTACAGAAAGACATTCATTTGTTTTACTTCTGGACCTACATTTACAAATGAAACTGGTTTTAAATTTGACTGAAATGATAATTCATCAATTAAAAACAAAGAGAGTTAGCCTAGGGAAATTAAGTAAATAGTGAATGGGAAAAATACTTAGGAGATCCATGCTCATACCAAAATAATAATAACAACAACAACAACAATAATTTTATTCATACCTCAAGTTTTTTAGTAACCACATTGATTATATTAAAGTAGGTAAGGCATGGTTATCCCTTTGCTCTGAAGGCTGTGCAGTCTCTTAAGAAATATAAAAAAAAAAAAAAAACACCAAAAAATATTCCAAAAAACACCTGCTTGATACTGTTTTGTTTCCTGATATTGACAAGTCTGGTCAGTTGAATCTGCAGACTGTGTCAAAAAGGCCAAAGTCATATGCCAGACACTTGTGTGGGGCCACTAGTTCAGGCTCAAGATGAGTATTATTTTCTGTTTCAACATTTAATCCTAACTAAGCAACACAGTTTTAATGAGCTGTTGACCAGAAAAATAGAATGTTCATAAAACCGGTCACCTCATTTAAAGAAAGTAGATGAAGGTGCAAAGTCTACTAACATTAATAACTCATGAGTAACTTAGCATTAGTAACTGGTAGCTATTAACATTTGTAGGTAGACAGTAACTAGTCAGGAAAATAAATTATGATACACAATCTTATTTAGTTTCAAATGATGTCTCTTCTGCATGTAACAATATTTTTATGTGTTTGTAGTTCTTCAAAGAGGATTACTACTCAAATATTTGAAGGGAAATTGTTTTAACAGCCTTTTCATTACCTTATATATTATGAAAACTTGGCAGAGATTATTGGTACTAAAGTTTCAGATTCAGAATATTCTAGTGTTCCAGAATTGTTCTGGTACATGTTTGTTTTTACAGAGCAGAGGTTAACAGACCCAAAAGACATGACTGCTTATTGTTGGCTTGCCATGTTAGCAGTAACACTGAATTTCTGGAGTTCTCTGCTTCAATTCTAATGTGGGGAAAGGTGAGCAGGATACTTAATGTACAGGTGACAAACTTCTGTCTCAAGGAATGCAAATGATTTACATCAGTTACTGATAAAGACAGAGATTCATGGGTGCCAAAAGATCAAGAATTGTCTACATTGTTTTCTGTTATGCCTCCTAAGAATTGGTTAGTTAAGTATGTATTCCTCAAAGAGAATTTTTGTTTTCACAAAGTGTACCACACAGTTGATCGTTCATTTCATATTTAGTTTACTAATAATCATGTAACATCAGTTACTGTCTGCTATGTGTCAGAGACTGGGCTAATGGCTTTATAACATCTTTGCACTTAGTCCTTCAAGAAAACTGTGAGGTATATACATTATGACTACAAGCACTTACTGATGAGGAAACTGTGCTTGGAATAGTTAGGTAACTTGCTAAATTCACACATCAAGTACATGAGCTGGAATATAAAGCCATGTCCATTTGACTCCATGGTATAATGCTGGAAAAGCATAATTTTATGTACATTCACAAATATATTAAACACCCTGTCCTACTTCCCGCTGATGATCTAGCCCTCCCACTTCCTGATTAGTATTATAAGCTCTAGTGGGTTTGTTATAAACAGCTGCCTTTAGATTTAAATAGGCAGATGGTTACTCTCTGCCACTGTTCTCCATTTAAAAAGGAAAAAGGCCATAACCTATTATATATCACTCATCATGTATATTCACCACCCTCTCTCCTCTCGCCCACATATATATCTGCTGGTTCCCTGATTGTACTCAGTCTACATCAAGTAACAAAATGGTGCATCTGAAAAGACGCACAGAATTAGAACTAAGTCAGAGGCTCTTAACCTTCCCTGACTCATCATGTAAGAATTCTCTTTAATGGTTCACTCTTACTAATGGCAGAAATGTTGGGAATTTAAGAAGCAGTCAGCAAAACTTTATCATGCCCACAATTCTGTTCTGTATAACTATCTGGTCCATTTTCTGTTGGGGAAGAGCAGAAGGGAAATGGTAGACAATCTCAGATTGTCCATCAGTCTTGCCCAGTCACTGTACAATCTGATGTAACTTCTCATACGGGGCAATAGGTTGGCCACTATTATATTTCTGGGCTCATATTTTAGCAGAAAAGATTGTCAAGTGGGGTGTTTTGCGCATGCATCTTCCTGGGTCCTATCTGCTCCACTCTTGAATTTCTGAGATTTACCTAAATGTTAAATCCCAACACTGCTGCAAAGGGGATGTCCATGGCTTTGCTGACCCTGTTTGCTGTCCACTGACCCAAGGTGCATGGTCTACAGAGGTCAGAAACTGCACTAGATAAAGTGTTCTGATAAAGTTTTATAGCAAAACTCAAATCTCTAACAGAGAATAAAAGCCAACTGTAGCAACGCCCTTTCCTTCTGCTCAGATGACCTCTGTGGTCTCATAGGATCTGACAATGGAGTGAGGACTCCACACACAGAGGCATAAAAATGGAAATACACCTTTCATCTCTCACCCCTAAGATGAAAGCTTCTGTTCCTTCCCTTGCCAAGTACCAGTAACGAAATAAAATGCTAGTAATTCACAACAGCCTGTTTGCACACTAAGCTACAAAATATCCGAAACAAAAATAGTGCTGGGTAGGATCTCTTGTGACTGTTTTCCTCTCAGTGATGCCCTCAATGTGAAACATTAGCTCTTTGTAGGATGGCCGCAGGGACCGTTTCTTCCAGCCATGCTGGCATTCTGATCTACTTAGGGTTTAAACTCTGGTCAGCCACTGGTGAATGTCCACTCACACAGAAGGTAACAAAATGCTCAAGCCATCCATTCTTGCTGAGGGCTCTTTTCAGTTAAGTTTGTTCTAAACTTTTGTAGTACCTGACTTTATAAAGAATGTTGCTTTACATTTCTTTGTCTCAACTTAACATTTCATCCTATTTATTATCATTATTGTGCTCTAGGCTAGGACACATACTAGCATACTAGGTGGAAAAGGGAAAGAAAGAAAATGACTGAGAAGCAAAAAGAAATAAAGAGAGCAAAAAGAAATGAAGGGAGCAAAAAGAAAACTTAATTTTTTATGTTCACCAGTAGAGCAAATAATATATTTTTAATTAAATGAAAGCTGTAAGTCTAATGATACCTGAGTTCCTCCATACATTACAAATAAGGCAAATAACTAGACAATAAGAAGGTAGTATATAAGAAAATACTAGGTACTTGTGAGATAATAATAAGCAATACGAAGAGGGTGCTCCCCATATAAGAAGTGTATTTTCATAATCTTGAGCAAATTTCTCTTTACTTTTCTTACAAACCACAAGCTACTACCACACGAGGTTTTCCAGTGTTACATGTTGTGAGTGTTGTAGGTTTAAAAAAAAAAGTGTTAGTAACCTCAGTGTTATCGCTTCTGTTCGTTCAGAGAAGGCTGTGATTTTTACTAGCAAGAGTCTGGCTTTAAAACAACAACAACAACAACAACAACAACAAACAGGTGTGTTCATTAACTTGGCTAAAAACATATCTCGCTTTCAAAGCACTTGTTTCCTATCAAATGGATCATTCTGATTTTGATTTTCTACTTTCTTTTTTTCCCTGCACTTCTCCTAAATATGATTAATTCCCATAATAGTCTACATTTGAGCTTTGTAAGAAAAAAATATGGAGAGCTTCACAAATCCCAAATTTATACAACCTTTCCTGAGTTATAATTGCTATTATAAAATCCAGCTGTATTTCTCTAAAGCAACTGCTTCATATTCATTGATAATTGAGCAAGGAGCTAAGTAATTCTGAAATGTCAATGGAGGATCATTTGCCCGGTGACTTGCTCCCCAACTCCATATAGACAGCATATTCTACTCATATTCGTGTTTCCCCAAAATTACAAGTTATTATACTATGGACTTTCCATGGATCACTGACAAACATCTGAAATCTATAATTTAAATTCATTAACATGAAAGACCTACCATGTAGCAAATGTAGCTACAATGAATTACCATTTTCAAAGAGAAACTTATTTAATGTGATTTCAGTAACAAATGAAGATATAGTTGTAATAGGATATGTACCAGAAAAAAAATATTACATTCAATTAATTCAAAGTCTCATGTAGTCAAATATTAAAGAAACTAGTATAACATATGATTATTTATTAGTTTGAGATGAAATAGGTTTTTTATTAATATAGTAGACTGCCATACCTAGAAATGATAGCTCCATTAGGAAGACCCATATTTACCCATTTTGTATGCCAACAAATGCATTTCAATAAGAATTTTATTTGCACTCTGATCATGTATCAAGCTTAGTAATTCATGCCAGTTTATGAAATGAGGCACAGTCTTCTTTCAAGCAACTTACAATTCTTAATACTGCAGCTGAGTCTCTTGGCCTCACTTAAAGCCACATTTCTTCCCTTGGCGAGCAAAGATAATAAACGTACTCACTATCCTCATCTAAAATCATTTGATTCTAAATATACATTTCCCCTATAGATTAAACCAAGGCGTTTGAAGGATGCTATGCCTAACATCTGTGAAGTGCTATGCTAGATAATTACGAAAAATAAGGTTACAAAGGAAATAGAAAAATATTAGAGATTTTTGTAGTCCTTCACAGGCTAATACCCATGAAACACAATAAAATGAAAAATGATACAATTGTGCTAGACAACTCTGAAGACCTTAGCTGATATTCTGTAGTTTGTAATGATAGACATCTTTCAGTAATATTAGTAATAATTTGTTACACTGTATACAAACACCTGCTTACTTACCGTTCTTGCTTAGCAAACTGAGGACACAAACAGATAATGAATTTAATAATAAATAATATAACTATTACCAGAACCCAAAGGTGTGTTTCAGAGGCTAATATGTTTTATTTATTTATTTGTTTTTTGTAGAAACAATCAAAACAAAATAAATCCTTATGTCTTCTGGTCTCCAAGTTAAACAGGTGACCCTTTTTTATTCTTTAAATCTTCTATTTCTTTGGCTTTATGCCATCACTGCATCCTTTATCTTTTTCGTTCTCAATCGTATTTTGGCACTTCTTTCTTACCTAACTTTTAAATATGGTTTCTTTAAGTCGTCTTTCTGGCATTCTTCTATTCTTATTTTATATTCTCTCGCTGGGAAATGTTATCTTCTCTTATAGCTTCCATTTTTGACTATTTTATTTAATAATCCCAAATTCAGACCTCTCTACATATCTAAATATTTAATACAGGGCTTCACTACATATACTACAAGGACTTAAACAATACACCTTCTCCTCCAACACAACTGTGTCTCTAGTAGCACCTATTACCTGTGTAAGTCCCAGTCCAATGCTATTCTAAAACAAGCTTATATTACCTATATTTCATATCTACTTGATACTTAGTCTGCCATCAAATTTTATTGACTGTTCCTCCTAATTAGTGCTGAAATCTGCTCACTGCTCATGAATCTGTAAAAACATCCTCACCCAAACTGTGTAATTTTTCCTGTGGCCCACTGAAATTGGCTTCTAGTTGAGCTACTAAAATACTGTAATATTCACCTTGCAGCATGAACATGAGTAGAGTCTGAAAATTTTAACCAGTAGTACATAGGTATGAGCCAATCTGAAATGTGGGCAGACATGGGGTACCTGGGTGGCTCAGTGGGTTAAGTGTCCGACTTCGGCTCAGGTCATGATCTCACAGTCCGTGGGTTTGAACTCCACGTTGGGCTCTGTGCTGACAGCTCAGAGCCTGGAGCCTGCTTCAGATTCTGTGTCTCCCTCTCTCTCTGCCCCTCCCCCACTTGTTCTCTGTCTCTCAAAATAAAATAAAGACATACAAAAATTTTAAAAAATGAAATGTGGGCAGACATAAACTGCTGGTACACCTATGCTGGAATATGTCAACAATGACTGTGAAGATGCCACTCAACTCTACTGATAATCTTTTAGTTATAAATAAGTCCATAGTTACAAAAATTCTACACTGGAAAGATTTCCCTTTAGGCAAAACAAATGGGACCAGAAGGAAAGTTACAGTTGAAATGCATCCTACTCATTTGTTTACACGTATAGAGTCTGTCTTCCTTCATTAAAATCTCATTTCTCTCATGGCAGAAACTCTTAGTCTTATTGACCATTGTCACTTCATTTCCTAAGTGTGACCTGACACTATAGCCAGAGTAAATATTGAATTACTAAATCAATAGCTGACTGAATGAATGAATAAATGATTATATGGATGAAGGTTAAAGTTCAACATAATTAAAATTGGCAATAACAACAAATCAATGATCTGGCTCTTTTTTATCTTTTTATTCTCACCTCCTACCACTTTTCCCATAGTTGGGATGTCTTAAACTCATTCAGTTTCTACCAAACTCAACAGATTTACACACAGTTTCTTCTGTATAAATGAAAACCTTCCCTCTGTTTGAATGATTAACATCTATCAGGCTTCACATCTCAGCTTAAATGATACCTTATTTCCTTGATCCACTTCAGTTCTTTTCTCTCCCTGTAGCTTACCTTTGCTAGATTCATCACAATTATATTCAGGTATTTTTTAGACAGTAAGCCTTATTAAATACAGTGCCTTTTTTTATCTCTACTATATGCTCAATTTCCAGAGAATGCATTTTAATAAGAAATTCTTAGCATGTATTGGCTGAAAAAATACAGTAATTTGAGTGTTATTTTTTAATTAAATCAGCATTTCGTCTGCTATGTCAATGTCTCTAAAATTATAAAAATTAAACCAGATTTTATAAATCTTATTTTTAAGGACTTCCATATTTAGCAAACTTAGCGGAAGGGAATTATTTCAGAAATGTTTCTGGTACAGAACACAGATATTCATGTGTGTGTGTGTGTGTGTGTGTGTGTGTGTGTGTGCGCATGCATATAGTACATATATGTTTCTTTTTTAATATTTTTTTTATTTTGAGAGAGAAAGAAGGAGAGCACACACACATGTGCATGATCAGGGGAGGGGCTGAGAGAGAGAGAGAGACAGAGAATTTCATGCAGGTTGCACACTGTCAGTGCAGAGTCCTATGTGGGACTCTAACTTATGAACCCCGTGATCATGAGCTGAGTCAAAATCAAAAATTGGATGCTTAACCTACTAAGCCAAACAGGCACTACAGTATGTATTTATTTCTAACTGACTAAACATATTATTAGTCTGGTAAGAAATTGAGGGAGATTTTGGAGTTCATAAATTATAAAAATGCTTGTAGTCATGGAGGAACAAAGCAGTGACTGGCTTTATTTAGTAATAAATAATAATCTATGCATGTTAATAATATAATCTATCCATGTACACAAGATGGGGGGAAAGCCTGGAACACCATGAAAGGTGAGAGGCAAATAATAATCATACACAGAATAAAAACAACTGAGAAGCAATAATTTTAATGAGTGAACTAGGGAAAAAAGAAAATCCTGTCCCCGGGTACAAATATGTCCCTAGGTAACTGATTTGGATTTGGATTTGGATTTGGATGGAGGGAAAAACATCTGTATCCTCTCCAGGGATGTGGCTGAAATTAAGAGTACTGTTTTTTTCCCAAAAATATACATGAAAAAATTCATTTTAGTTTGTCTGGATTGGCGGTGATCCATGGATTAGGCAAATATATGGACCATGGACTTGACAAAATAAATAATTTCTGAAGAAAATATAATTTGAACCTAGAGTACAAGCATGTAATTTCAAGAATGGAAGCTCAGTAAATATATATTATATATATTTATTATTTATATTATAATATTTATATATTTCCATATATTTATATTTATTATATATCAAATTATATATTACATATTTTTATATAATATACATAATCTTANAGGAGAATACACTCAATAGATAAATTAAGCATAGGTAATATGCTTAAAGAAATACAAACTAAAAGTATGGAAGTATTATAAAGATGAAGATAACATAAAATAAGGAATTATAGTTGAAAAACATAATTAATAGTTTTAGAAATAAAAACATAATAAACTAAAAACTCACAATGGTTTAATTAACCAGCTGAACACACAGTGGAAGAGGTAACAGGCAGACCAGAAGACGGAGTCGAGGAATTTAGAGAGAAAGTAACAGGGAAAAGAGGCAAAATAGGGGGTGTGTTACAGAGATACAAAAAGAAATAGAAAAAAAAAATGAAGCTAGAAAAATGGAAGGAGGGGGTTATGGTTTCAGAAATGACAGAGACCTTGTATCAAAGTAAACATAGTATGGATAGTAACTGTAAAATATTATGGAAATATAAAAGATACACACAAAAAGTTGTAATAAAATTAAAATGACCAAAAGCATGCAGAACAAAAGAACTGGCCTTCTAGAAAAAGAATGAAAATGTTCTACAGCCTATCCACAAAGCTTTTCTCTGATTTGTACTTTTCAAAGTGGTCACCTCTAACAAAGAACTGGAGTCTTTTCATGAATTGAGGTATCAAAGACAGAAGTCAGAACTAGTCTACTAGGTCATTTGGAATCTGAGGAAGAAAATCTTCAAAAGAAATAAGCCCCAAAGACAAAGCTCTAAAATTGGCAAATAAATCCCCTTCAAATGCTTGGTTAATTTCTGAACTTTCCATGTGTTGAGGTAATCCAAGTAGCTTCATAGTATGCAACAGCCAAGAGACTGATAAAGTGGAGTTGATATTAAAACTGCTGCCTACCTCAACAGAGAAAAAAATTATTTAGAAGGGCTTATTACTGAATAAGCATCATGGGCTTTCAGTTAAAATCCAAAAAGGACCATGTCTTAGCAGTGAGAACTATCATGCCCTTGGAAGAAGGCAAAACTGATTTTGACAAAGAGTATAAATCCAAACATCCACAAGTGATCAACCAGTAGCTTAAGTGTCTCTTAAAAGAAAAATAATATTCTTCAGAGGATAAAAACGGAATTCATACTTTTTACCACATACCTTCTATAAGATCTAGTTTAGCAACCAGAAATGGTTAAAGATGAAAAAAAGAAAATGTTTTTCAAGATTAAGGGAAAAAGCAATTGACAAAAACAGATCCCAAGATGATGGAGGTGTTAGAAATGAGTTAAAACTCAAAGCAGCTACTATAAAGACATAATCAATGTAAGTGATCATATTTCCCAACAAAGAAATGTAAATATTTAAAAAATCTAAAAGTGAGAATTATAGATGTGAAAAATACATTCTGATATCTGATATGTATGTGTGTATATGCGTGTGTATGTATATATGTGACTCTCCCTCTATGTGTATATGTGTATAATATGCATATAATATGTAATGATATTTATAGCATAGTGGAGAAGAAAAAAGGATCAGTAAACTTTAAGATAAATCGATCTAAACAATAGAGAAGTAAAACTTAGACTTAATGAACTATAATACAATAATACAGTATTAAGTGGTCTAACTTAATTAATTTGAACCCCAAAGGAACAGAGAGATAAGAAGACATATAAGGCTATTTTAAAAAAAATAAAAGGCTGAATATATCCTTCAAAGATCAACCTGCAGATCTCAGAAGTTCAGTCAACCAACAAAAGATAGGTATCAGTAAAATCACATCTCATAACATTATACTCAAATAACTGAAAACAAACATAAAGACCTTGAAGGCAGCCAGGGAGTTAGGGTGGGAGGAAGACATATTGTATGTAGGGAAATAATGATATGAATTAAGATTGCTTTCTTCTCAGAAACATTGGATGCCAGAAAACAATAGATTACATATCAAATATCAAAGTACTGGGAAAAAATGCTCTAACCCAAATAATCTATCCAAGAAAAGATCATTCAAATGAAATTATATGACTTTAAAGGAATGTTTCATTTTTAAAAATAGTTTTAGATTTATGGAAAAATAAGGTAGTATAGAAGTTGCCATATATCCCTTCCACTGGTTGTCTCTATTATTAACATCTTAGAATACGACAGTACATCATACAATATTGGCATGCTATTATTAACTGAAGTCCATACAACATTCAGATTTCCTTAGTTGTTTTTTTGTTTTTGTTTTTGTTTTTTTGGTTAGTTTGTTTTATCTACTACTCTTTTTCTGTTCCAGTAGCCCACCCAAGACACCAGATTCCATTTATTTACCATGCCACCTTCAGCATTGTTTTCTTGGTCAGTTGTGACAGTTTCTCAGGATTTCCTTAGTTTTTGACAATCTTGATAATTTTGAGGAGTACGTATTACGTTGGCTATCTGTCTGTTGGAATTTTCTGAATCCTGTATCTCATGATTAGACTTTTTTCCTGAATTTTGTAATGTAAAAACACAAAGGTGAAGGGCCATTTTTATCACATCATATCCAGAGATGCATTCTCTAAACATGAATTATTACAGTTGAAATTGACCTTGATTATGTGACTAAAGTAATGTTTATCAGAATTTCTTTCCTCTTCCCCATACTGTCCTCTTTAGAATGAAGTCACTATGCACAACTCACACTGAAAAAGTGCAGAAGTATGTTCCCTTTCTCATGGAGGACCCAGTGTCTTTGTAAATTATTTGTAACTCTGAGGCACATGAGATTTGTCTTTTCCATATGTACCTGTTTATTTATGTATATCAATGTGTACTCATGAATATTTATTTTATACATTGGGTTATAATCTAACATTAATTTTTTTTAATGTTTTATTTATTTCTAGGAGAGAGAGAGAGAGACAGCGTGAGCAGGGGAGGGTCAGAGAGAGAGGGAGTCAGAGACTGAAACAGGCTCCAGGCTCCGAGCTGGCAGTCAGCACAGAGCCCGATGCGGGGCTCGAACCCACAAACCGCGAGATCATGACCTAAGCGAAAGTCGGACGCTTAACCGACTAAGCCACCCAGGCGCCCCATAATCTAACATTAATTTAACATAATGTTTTTTGTTTTAGATTTTTATGTAAATTCTAGTTAGTTAACATATACGGTAAAATTACTTTCAGGTGTAAAATTCAGTGATTAATCACTTATAATTCTCAGTGCTAATCACAACAAGTGCCCTCCTTAACACCCATCACCCATTTAGAACATTCCCTTCCCCCCTCCCTCCATCAATACTGTTTGTTCTCTACAGTTAAGAGAGCTTACTTCTCTCTCTTTTTTTTTTCCCTTCCCCTATGTTTATCTATTCTGTTTCTTAAATCCCACATATGAGTGAAATCGTATGGTATTTGTCTTTCTCTTACTGACTTATTTCACTTAACAGAAGACACTCTAGTTCCATCCATGTCATTGCAAATGGCAAGATTTCATTCTTTTTGATGACTGAGTAATATTCCATATATATATATATATATACACACACACACACACACATACACACACACATATTCCATTACACACACACACACACATGCATAAATACCACCCCATAATCAATTGATGGACAGCTGAGCTCTTTCCATAAATTGGTTATTATTGATAGTGCTGTATAAATGTTGGGGTGCCTCTCCCCCTTCATATCAGTACTTTTTATCCTTTGGGTAAATACCTAGTAGTGCAACTGCAAGGTCATAGGGTAGTTCTATTTCTAAATTTCTGAGGAACTTCCATACTGTTCTCCAGAGTGGCTGCACCAATTTGCATTCCCACCAATAGTATAAGAGGGGTCCACCTCCTTCACATCCTCAAAAACATCTGTTGTTTCCTGTGTTAATTTTAGCCATTCTGACTGGTGTGAGGTAGTATTTTATTGTGGTTTTGATTTGTATTTCCCTGATGATGAGTTGAACATCTTTTCATAAGTCTGTTAGCCATCTGATGTCTTCTTTGGAAAAATGTCTGTTCATGTCTTCTGCCCATTTCTTAACTGGATTATTATTTTTTGAGTGTTGAGTTTGATAAGTTCTTTATGGACTGTTATACTAACCCTTTACCAGATATGTCCATTGTAAGTATCTCCCCATTCTGTTGGTTGTCTTTTAGTTTTGTTGAGGTTAAGGTTGACTTTTTTTGCTGAAATATTCTATAAGTTGTGACAATTGCAGGACCATTTATCTGCCATTATCATATCACAGAAAACAGTTTCATCTCTTCATTAAAAAAAACTCTTGATTCACCTATTAAACTTTTACTCCAACTACATGAACTGCATGAAGCTGCTAAACTTTTTAGTGCCTATAGTTTTGCCTGCTCTAGAATATCATATAAATGAAATCATATAGCATACAGACTTTGGACATGACTTCTTCACTGAGAAATATGTATTTAAAATTCACCCATTCTTTTCCTTGACTTGGTAGCTCATTTCTTTTAATCACTGAATATTTCATTTCTTGCATGTACCACAGTTTACCTATTCACCTTTTTAAAAAAAAAAAATCTCAGTTGTTTCTAGGTTTGGTTATTATGAATAAAACTGCTATAAAAATCATGTGCAGACATAGGTTATCAACTCATTTCAGTAAATACCTAGGAGTGCAATTGCTGGATCATATGATAAGGTTTAGCTTTATACAAAAAAAAAAAAAAAAAAAAAAAAAGCCTCCCAAACTTTCTAAAAAATTTTTTGTC
>NW_027529424.1:5766226-5827483 GCF_008692635.1 Crocuta crocuta | reverse complement strand
TTTTAAAAAAAAAAAAAAAAAAAAAAAAAAAAAGGCTGCCAAACTCTCTCAAAGCATTTTGTGTCATTTTGTATTGCCACTACCAAAAAATAAGATTCCCTGTTTCTCTTCACTCCCCCCATACTTGATGTTGTCAGTGTTTTGAATTTTAGCCATTTTAATAAATGTGTAATGATATACCTTTGTTTTTTCATTTTGCAATTCACTAATGATACATTATTTGGGGCATAATTTCATATGCTTATTGCCACCTGGGTATCTTCTCTATCGAAGTAACTTTCCAGATTTTTCACCCACTTTTTAATTATATGGTGTGCTAACTGTTCAGCACTAAGTGCTTTCTGTATATTCGGTATACAAGTCTTTTATCAAGTAGATTTTTTACAAGTATTTTCTCCTAGTCTGAGGTTTTCCTTCTCATTCTCTTTATAGGGTCTTTTATGGAGCAGAAGTTTTTAATTTCAAAGAAGTACTACTTATCATGTTTTTCTTTTTAAATGATACTTCATTATATTATGTCTTTAATTCTTTAACATTTATTGAAGACCTATCAAGTACAGACCAGAATTTTTTAATGATAATTCTTCCCCTGATATAACTACGATATTTATTCTCTAGAAATTTATGTTTAACTTCTGTTTATCCAAAATGATGTCCTCTCACTCTTCTCTAAAATCTCATATCAAAATATTTCAAAGCAAATAAGTGATAGTTTATATGCCCATCTCGATATACAAAGAATAACTAAGCTTTTGATTTTTGCACATACATGTTCGAATTTTATAAATAAGTAGTCCACAGTCTTATAGATTTAAAGTAGGAAAGTACTGGAAAAATTCAAATATTATTTTGAAATGACTATTACAGCAGAACTAGAACATCTCAGTTACTAAATTACAAATCTAAAAACTCTGAGTTCCACATATGCAAAAACGTAAAAAAATGCCATGTGGAACATATTTGTAAATATATATTTATAAATATAAATATATTTTATTTATAATTATATTGCATGTAAATACATACTAAAATAACTAATTCAACTTCCCAAGAAATGTCATGAGATGATCAAATTTCCACAGAGAGACATTTGAGACATCTATATAGCTCCTTTAACAAGAAAATTAAGTAATTTGTTACATCAGGAAAATAAAATTTAGGATGTGAATACTGACTTATTAACTTAGTGAACCTCTACAGGTTATTGTTCATTGCTAATGACAGCTAAATGTACCATAAACTTTAATCTTTACATAGATCATGGAGAGCAAAACTTGAACCAGTATTAATAAGAATGATATGGACCTAAAGAGCCAAGGGTGTCATAGTTCATATTTAAGGATGTGCTATCAAACATTTGGAAGGAGTATTCATGCTATAGACGTGTTTTCTTTACATTGTGGGAATATAATGACTCATAAACATATAAATCAGTATTAAGTTCAAATCGCTTCACACTGAAAACAATTTTCACATCGTATATTTCATGGCTTCACTGTACATGAGATAGACTTCTCGCTTTCATACTTGTATTTGCCCTTCTAAGTTACTCTTGCAATTTTAAATTTTTAATCATGACCATCATACTATATGAGAGAGATACAACTGTTTAACGACTTCTCCAATTAAAATAGCAGATTACTGAACCAAATGGCTAATTGTAATCAATTCCTCGATTGAATCTATGCTGCTGTAATGCAGAAGATGTGTATGTGAGTGATAGATGAGAGGTGGCCTTGTAACAGCACATGAGCTTGCCATTACTTTTCCCCAGAGAATCTTTTTGCTAGTTATATTAATTTGGAGTTGTTTTGGGAACTTACAGAGATTAAATTTATGCGACTGCTACATGTACTACTTTAAACAAGTTCCCCTACAACATATCTTTGATGTTGTGTCATTAAAATGGTAGAATTCTCAGCTGTGTTAATCGTTGTGTGGCAGATGACTGAGCTGCCTAAACACTGACATACATCAACTATTAAGATACTCCCAAGTACAAAATGATAGATAGCACTGTAGGATAGCTTAATTTAATTTTCATTTCTACATGCATAACTAGAGAGAAATGTGTGTTTTTCCTCAATATATATTCTTTTCTATGCTCATTAAAAGAGAAAAAGACACTATCTTTTTGGACAATGCCAGTTGAACTGCAGTTTTTAAAGTATTATCATTCATTTATGAAACAGAATTAATGGTATCAACTTTTCCAAAGCTCATTTCCAGACTTCAAATACACATTTTACTCCTAAGGATATGTTGTATGGTAGACCAGATGTCCTTTTATTTCCCATAAATAAAACTCCATAATGAGAGAAACAAATTATTGGATTGATTGTATATAGTAATCTATTTATATTTTTAATAGGAGAAATAGAATAGAGTACTAGTTACAAGAAAGATTTTTTTGGAGATAATTATCTTTTCCTACTTCTACACGCAGAGAAACTTCATTAACAAAAAAACTGAGATGGCAAATGAGGAATGAGGATATTTCTATAGGTGGAGCCTTCCCATTATTTTTATCTTTATATTTTTTGTTTCTATCCTAAATAACTGAAATAATGTCTTCAATAACTCTGAGGATAATTAGGTTATAACTGCTGCTGACGGTACAGAGGCCATACAGTCTATGAGAGATCATGTCAAGTACAGAGTGCTATCAGAAGTTCCCAGAGAATAATTCCACATTTCACTGATAAGCTACAGACATAGTGGCCAATAGGTAATATTTTTCAAAACTGAAATCTAACTGGTAACCAAAAACATTAGGATAAAATTTTTCATACGGTGTGATATTATTTATTTTATGTATACAGAAACATTCCTTAAATAACCTATACTCCAAATAGTACAAGTTTTATTTACTTAAATCCATTTAGGTCAGGGATACCATAGAAATACTGGCTAAAAAAGGTAACAAAATCAAAAGTAGAAAGGCATGAAACAAGCATGCTCAAAAATGAAAAGATCTCAAAATATTTCTGTCTCTATATATCTACACACACAAACACAGGCGCACGCACGCACACACACACACACACACACCCCTTTCCTTCTATTTATAGTGATTAGTTGAAAGCAATTTTGTACAAAAGTTTCAAGGTTCCTGTATGACTTTTAAATGTTAAACCAAGAGTTCTGTTCTTTGCCCCTCTACTGTAAAACACCACCTCTTGATAAATAGATACTAACTCATCTTTTTGATCAATATAGTCTCAGCTTTTATTTTTCTGGATTAATTATTAAAATTGTTATATTTTACTCACAAAGCAATTTCAGTTTAATGGGTAGGAAAAATCTATAGTGTGGTTAGACCAAGACTGTGGTCCTGGTTCAGGATGAGCAGCTGACCAGCAAGAAATTTAATGGGGAAATCCTATAAAAGCTGAATTATGTATGTGCCAGGAAGATGCAAGAGACAGTAGAAAGGGACACTTCAGAAATGGCTTCACATTAGAATTTTTTACTCACCCCACACATAGTTTGCTTGGCAGAGATTGAAAGTTGTACAAGGTTGAGGTATTTGACCATGATCTCTGCCCCAATTATTTGGTGCCCACTAAAATTCAGATGCAGGGGAGATCCTAAATATACAGACTAAAAACAATAAAAATATAAACAAACTTAGCAGAGATACCAGCAACTGCATATCATGAGGGAGAAAGAATTTGAAGGTTAGGCCCATGTCACTAAAACAGAACACAAAAGCAACAAAAAAGCTAACAACCTCAGGGGAAAAAAAAAATCAGATTTTTATATGATCTAAAATGCTCAACTTTCAACCAGAAATTACTAAACATGCAAACCCGTGAAAGTATGACTCCTATTCTACTAAAAATTGGTCAACAGAAATTGACCTCAAATGAATCTAGATACTGAATTTAACAAAAGACAATTTAAAAGTGGGTAATATAACAATGTTAAAGAAGTAAAGGTAAACATTTTCAAAGAATTAAATAAAAGTAGTCTGACATAGTAAACTGGGAATCATAGCATCACAATGACATCTATAAAACATTTGAAATTTTATTATTTTTATTTTTTATTTTATTTTTTTAATGTTTTATTTATTTCTAGGAGAGAGATTGAGACAGCATGAGCAGGGGAGGGTCAGAGAGAGAGGGAATCACAGACTCTGAAACAGGCTCCAGGCTCTGAGCTGGCAGTCAGCACAGAGCCCGACGGGGGGCTCGAACCCACGAACCGCGAGATCATGACCCAAGCGAAAGTCGGACGCTTAACCGACTAAGCCACCAAGGCGCCCCAACATTTGAAGTTTTAGAGGTGAATCATGAAGTAACTAAAATATTGAAGTACATTAGCTCTTAACAAGAGATTTTTGTTTATTTTTATCAAATATTTATTTATGAGAGTCAGAGGACAAGCAGGTCAGGGGCAGAGAGAGAGACACGCACACACAAAATCTAATGCAGGTTCCAGGCTCTGAGCTGTCAGCACAGAGCCTGACATGGGGCTTGAACTCACAAACCATGAGACCATGACCTGAGCTAAAGTTGGACGCTTAACCAACTGAGTCACCCAGGTGCCCGAAGAAGAGATTTTTAAATAGCAGAAGAAAAAAAAAGGCAAACTTTAAATCAATGGCAATTATCTTATCCAAAGAACAAAGGAAATGATATTGAAGAAACGTGAGCAGAATCTCAAAAACTAATGTGACAATGTTAATTATTCTAAAATATGTGTAATGGGAATTTCAGAGTGAAAGGGACATTTTAAAGGAAAATACTTAAAGAAATAATGTCTAAATACTCAAATTTTATGTAAAATACTAGTAGATCCAATATGCTCACATACTCCAAAAATGGATACAAAGAGAACCATACCTACACCAATTGCAGTCAACCTGATATTTTCGTTCATACGTGGAATTTGAGAAACTTAAGCAAAAGACCATGGGTGAAAGAAAGGAAAAATATAGTTACACAGAAGGAGGCAAAAACCATAAAAGACTCTTAAACACAGAGAACAAAATGAAGGTTGATGGGGGTGGGGGCAGAGAAAGTGGGTGATGGGCACTGAGGAGGGCACTTGTTGGGAGGAGCACAGGATGTTGTGTGTAAGTGATGAATCACAGGAATCTACTCCCAAAGCCAAGAGCACACTGTATACACTGTATGTTAGGTAGGTTGACAATAAATTATATATATATATATATATATATATNTACATATTATATAGAAATATATAATTATATACAATACATACTTTAATAAATTCTATATATAGAAATAATGGAGGACAAAAGGGAGTGCATGAGATATTCAAAGTTTAAAGAAAAATAATCTGTGGGGGCACCTGGGTGGCTTAGTCGGTTAAGCGTCCGACTTTCGCTTAGGTCATGATCTTACAGTTTGTGGGTTCGAGCCCCTCGTCGGGCTCTGTGCTGACTGCCAGCTCAGAGCCTGGAGCCTATTTCAGAGTCTGTGTCTCCCTCTCTCTCTGACCCTCCCCTGCTCACGCTGTCTCTCTCTCTCTCTCCTAGAAATAAATAAAAATATTAAAAAAAAAGAAAAAATAATCTGTGAACCAAAAATCCTACATCCAGTGAAATTAACCTTCAAAATGTGAATTACATTGAAGATGTGTCTACCATATACAAAAACAGAAAATTCATTGCTAGCAGACTAGCATAACAACAAATGCTAAAGAAAATCCCTCAACACTATAGAAAGGAAATGAAGAATATAAGAAATGGCAAATACATGGTTAAATAAAAATGTCACTGAATGTGAGTATATGCATCTTGTCTTGATCTTTCTTTAAGTTGTTTTTTAATTTATTATTATTATTATTTTTATAGAGTAAGCCAGAGGAACAGGGTAGGGGGAGAGAGAGAAACCTTGGCAGGCTCCACACTGTCAGTGCAGAGCCCGATGTGAGGCTCTAACTTACAGACCATGAGATCATGACCTGAGCAGAAGTCAGATGTTTAACCAATTGACCCACCCAGGCATCTCATTAATCTTTTTAAAATCATATGGTAATTTAAAGCAAAAATATAATGCTGCACTGTTGGATTTGTAAAGTATATAGAAGTAATATGTACCGCATTACTGGAACAAAGCTGAGGGATGTAGAGATAAACTGATTCAGTGATGTTATTTTAAGAGAATCAAGTCATGGGTGCCTGGGTGGCTCATTTGGTTAAGTACCTAATTTGTGATTTTGGCTCAGGTCATGATCTCATGGTTCATGAAATTAAGCCCCAAGTTGGGCACTGAGATATCAGCAGGAATTCTCTCTTGGGATTCTTTCTCTCCCTGATTCTTTCTCTCCCTTTCTCTCTGCCCTTTCCCCATGTGCTCTCTCTCTTCCAAAATAAATACCACAAAAAGAGAGAATCAAATGACTAGTAACTTGAAGCAGATTGTGATGAGTCATAGGTGAATCTTAGAATCTCAACACACAAAAATGAAGTGAAAATTATATAATTAAAATAGAGAAGTTATAATTACATATTAAAATATTTTAATACCATAGAAGCCATTAAAAAGACATAAAGAGTCAAAAATATACAATAGACACATACAAAACAAATAGCAAAATGACCTGTGCAAATTCAAAAACATCAATAAATACTTAATATAAATGGACTAAAAACTCAAAACAAAGACATACAAAGAGAAGGTAGGAATAGATTAAGAGATCTTACTATATATAACTATAAAACATGTGGATTACATTCAAAGATACAAATCAGGTTGAAGTAGATGGACAGAAAAGGACACAGTGTGCAAATAATAATCATCAAGACCTAGAATGGCTATAATATCAGACAAAATATTTTTACGAAAAGGAATATTATTAGACAGGTATGAGTGAGAGGGGGTAGTACAATCAGTAATAGAAAAAAAAATCTGAATGTATATGTATCTCACCACATAGTGTCAATAAACATGAACAAAAAAAAACATATAGAACAGGAGAAATAATAAATTCAATCATTACAGCTTGATATTTCAATATACTCCTACAGTAGTAAATACAACAAGTATACTTACCTTCTCAGTTCTTAAAAATACTAATAAGAATGAAAAAAAAAAAGAAATTAAAAATAGTACTGCCTGCTGAACCTACCTTTGCAATACCTTTCCATCTGGGATCTCTGCCTGTTATGTCCTGTTTATCTTGTTAGCCCTGAACTCAAATTTTTGTCTCCACGTCCAAAGAAGACTGCTCAAACTGCTCAGCCTCTTAGCCACTGCATTCACTTGAGTTTTTCAGCCTCTCAAATCTATGTCTCTTATGTATCTGCAAATGTCTCAAAGAGAAAAGAAATGCAGGCCCAGTTTACATCAAAATGCTCTGTTGTTCTGGTGTCTTTGTTTTTCTTTCTGGCTCTCTTATGATTACCATCAGAATTTTTTAAAATGTTTATTTATTTTTGAGAGAGAGAGAGACAGAGCACAAGTTGGGTAGGGGCAGAGAGAGAGGGAGATGTAAAATCCAAAGCAGGCTCTACACTCTGAGCTATTAGCGCAGAGCTTGACATGGGGCTTAAACTCACAAAACACAAAATCATGACCTGAGCTGAAGTAGGATGCTAAACTAATGGAGCCACCCATTAGTTTGGAGTGACCCCCAATTTTTTAAAATTATGTGGCTTTTAGGCACTATTTGCAGGAATAATGGTCTGAAGTAAGAATTTAGCACTAAGAAGTAAATATGTGTGCACATACAGTTTTAAGCTCTTTACAGCTACAACAAAACACTGTTAAGAAGTTTGTATCCTATGGCTCATTTAATTCAGGCTTTCTATCTAACATAATTTGACAAGCTTTAACAGAAGCTAATTGTTTAATGAGGCTGCCTCTTCCCATATGAATAAGATATTTTATGTCTATGTTGACAATATTTACTTACAACCTACTACTGACAACATGCTGTTGTTAAGGCCAGTATGACTTTTCCAGAAGTCAAATGTCTAAGCAACATATTCATGAAGATATTTGGGTTATAGTTCTGCCTCTACAGAAAATTATAATAACTTCAAAGCAAAGTTGTCTTAAGCTGTAGTCACATTTCAATATTAAATTATCACTGATGGAGAAGAATAAGGGAGACTACTTTCACACTAGGAATTAAAAACTTAAAACTGACTCAATGTTTACAAAAATATTTGAGTATATTCAAGTTAAATTCATGCTTAAAGAAATAAATCAACACTCTTCAGAGGAATGTAATAGAACCTTGAGACTTCATAACCTGATACCACAATGTCTAGGACACTATCCAAAATGTCTTGACACACAAAGAATAATAAAACCCATTTGCAAAAGAACATAAAATCAATAGAGAATGACAATGACATGAAAGAGACGTTGGGATCAGAAGTACTTAAAAACAGGTATTATAACTACCAATATTAAAATGGAAACTCTAAAAATAATAAACTATAAATTTTAGTACTAAAAATACAACAATGGAAATAAAAATATTTAGATTCGCCTTAGCAGCAGAATAAATAGGACAGAAAGCTTGAATATAAAACAACATAAATTATTCAATATGAAAAACAGAGAGATCAAAGTTAAGAAAAATTAGTCTCAAAGAATTGTGGGACAATATTAAAAGGATGAACATACATGTTTTTGAAGCTCCAAAAGGAGCACAAAATAAGGCAGAAAGGACATTAGAAGCAATGACCCAAAATGTTCCCAATTAGGAAGATTTAAGTTTTCAAATTCAAGAAGTTCAGCAAATCTGGGGTAGAAGAAATGCAGAGCAAACTATGCCTCAGTATATCCTAACCATAAACAGAGTTTGTGAAAATTAAGCTACTTAATACATATAAAGCGCTTTAAAAACTGTGTGACACACTAAGTATGCTATAAATGCTAGCTATTGTATTAGCTAAATGTTGGCTATTATTCTTTGCCTAATATAAACATTATGTGTCTATTATAACTATATTTTATCTCTGTCAATGGTGTCATGTAATAGCTTGTGACAGTCTAGTGTCTTGAACCTGAAACATAAATGAATTGAGGGTGGCACTCAGGCAACAATTCAGTTGTGGTTTTGTGTGGAGACCAAATTAAAATCTGACCATGGCTAAAGATCCACTAGTGTTGTAAATTCTTACACAATCAGAGGGTTTTTCTAACCTCATGCCAATGAGGCTAGATGAAAGATAATCTTTACCCTGTTTTTTTTCTTACTTTTTAATGGGTAATGAAAATAAAGAAATACAAAATTTGTTCAACAGATTTTTTAAATCACATGAAACTGGAAAAATGTTTTGAATTATTATTAAAATATTGAATTCATTAGGAATAAAAGACATTAGCAGGCGTGACTTTAAGTTTTTCATATTTTGGAAGTCGATGTCACTGTTGTATGAGAAATTCTCTATGAACACATTATTCTATTATAGGTTAAAAGTGATTGCCGACTATTAACATGTAAAAGAGATTGTGTTTCATACAAAATACAAGCTCATAATCATTAATTGTATCTCTAAACATTAAGCAAGGCTGTTTCAAATAATAGTTCTATGATCTATTTATAACATAATTTTAGTATTGATAGAATAATGGGAACAATTCTATCTTCTCTATTCCAGCAAATTTTTATAAGATAAACTGGTATGCAATCATTCTCAAAGTAGTAGCCAAAAAGAGCTACTTCAAAGAAATAAAAGGCAGAAATCTAGGAACCCATTAAAAAATTGGTTATGTGGAAAGTAAGTTTCTCATACATTATCGATAACATGTTCTATGAAATTTATCAATTTCAAGAAGATTGAGTTCAGATATGAATTTATAGGATCTCTATTATATTTCTGAGAATATATATTAGCAGACACTTTTAAAAATTGGCATTCTCTTATAAAGTTGAACATTCACATATCCTATGCTCCAACAATTCCACTTCTACCTTCATACTCAATAGAAACTTTCACAAAAGCAGGCCAGAAAACAGTGCAAGAATTGCTCATGGAAGAAACGTTCATAATATCAACACATTGGAAAAACCCAAATGCCTTTCAATAAGGAGATGAATGAACCATGGAATGGAATATTATATACCAGTCAACAACACAAATGACATGCACAACTATGACTATTTAATGACATCATATGATAAAGATTCAGAAGACTGCATATAATAGCCTTTTTGTAAGCTACTCAAATAAACCATGTCTATAAAAGAGCTCAAAATATACTGCAAAGAAACAGTAACAGAAGAATCAGAAGAAAAGAGCTTACTAAATGCAAATAAACTGTGTCAATAATGGTGAAAACAAACAAGGAAAAGGGACATTATGTCTGTAATAAAACATAAAACATAAATAAAAGCTTTGATGTGGAGTCATTCCTCAAATCTTTTCATTTGTAGCATGGTGTGAGCTGGAAAGAAATATTCTAGTCTTTCCTATCTCTTTGCCAATCGCCTGAGGTATATGAGCCAGGGGCTTACCAGACATTCCATTCACACTACTTTTTCGTGTGAATTATTACAAGTGAAAGTATCTTCATTTCACTAAAATAGCATTCTCTGTGCTCTCCCTACACTAAAATATCTGTTGGGAAGGTTCTTTATTCATAGGACACTTCCCCGCTTCTGTCTGTGAGAGCCAGGAGAGCCTTGCCTTTCCTAGTATAATGTAACATCTTCCTTCTGATATAGGACCAGGAAAAACACTAGTGTGTTTTGCTTTCTTACCTGTATCATATTGAAATATATTTTAGTTAAGATGATGCAGGAGAAAGAATATAGTAATTGGAGTCAGACAATAATGAATTCATGGTTAAGTCAAAGACAATTCCACTACTGAAGTATGAAACCAGGGGAAAGCAAGTTTCTTAAATGTTCAATCTCTTTCTTTCTGTGTGTGTGTCTAAAATATAGACTGGAGGGTACAAACTTCCAGCTTAAGACAAATAAGATGTCAGGAATTAATATAAAATATAGCAACAATTGCTGATATAAAATACTCAGCGATCAAAAAGAATGAAATCTTTTTGGTACCTGGGTGACTCAGTTGGTTAGGAGTCTGATTTTGGCTGAGGTCATGACTCAACAACTGGGAAATCGAGCTCCGTGTCAAGATCTGTGCTGACAGTCTGGAGCCTGCTTGGGGTTTTTCTTCTCCCTCTCTCTCTGCCCATCACCACTTGCACTCTCTCTTAAAATAAATAAACTTAAAAAATAATTAAATCTTACCATTTGCAACAACATGGATGGAACTAGAGTGTATTATGCTAAGCAAAATAAGTTAGTCAGAGAAAGACAAATGTCATATGATTTCACTCAGATGATCATAGGGGAAGGGAAGCAAAATAAAATAAAAAGAGGGAAGTAAAACATAAGAGTCTTAAATATAGAAAACAAATTGAGGGTTGCTGGCAGTGTGTTGGATGGGGGATGGACAAAGTGGATGATGGGCATTAAGAGGGCGCTTGTTGGGAAGAATACTGGGGATTATATGTAAGTGATGAATCAATAAATTCTACTCCTGAAATCATTATTACATTATATATTAACTGACTTGGATTTAAATAAAATTAAAAAATAAGATAAAATAAAATATAGACTTGAAATAAAAATGCTGTCCTCACAGAGACAAATAAATATGATACCAAGTAAAAGCACCTAGTATAATACCCGGAATATAGCAAGTATTCAATGCATTTTATTGACTCTCCTTCTGTATTTATTATTCAGGCACAAGTAATCATATTTTTGTATCTCATAATTCTTATCTTTTATTATTTCTACTATTACTATTAAGGATATGGACAAAATAATAAGTATTTATAATCAATCCTCTAAACATGAGAACATGTGGCTCCATAATCAAAGAATACTTCCAAAATACTATTTTATTATATATTTTCATCAACGTAAAAATATCAACACCCATCCCCCACAGAGAGCACTATCATCACATTCCAGAATAGCTCTGAGGCAATACAAGTGTGAAAATGAAATATGATAGAAACTCTATTAATAGTCTCCTCATTGCATTATTGATGTGATATATTTATCAGACTAAGGCAGATCTCCAGAGATTACACAACTGTGTTTAAGAACAATAGGAATCCATTGTGTACTTACATGAATCTTTGTCTTCACAGAACTCCAGATTTAAATTAAGTAGCATTGCCCTTTTTGCCCGGTAGTGTGAGTGATGTCAATTAGGCACAAAGTGCTCAGTTGTAGAAGTAAATGTTAGGCGGGCATATGAACCTTCTCAACCCTGAAGAGTTTCACTTTCCTCAGCAGTTTAATAAGGGATGCCCACCTTTATGATTAATGATAATGCATCCATATCTACCTCTTTTTTAATGTTTATTTTTCATTTTTGAGAGACAGAGACAGAAAGAGAGAGAGGGAGAGTGTGTGTATGTGTGAGAGCCAGGAAGATAAAGAGAGAGAGAGGGACAAAGGATACAAGGTGGGTTCCATGCATACAGCAGAGAACCTGATGAGGGGTTTGAAAACATGAACTGTGAGAGCATGGCCTGAACAGATGTTGGACACTCAACTGACTAATCCACCAACGTGTCCCTCCTTGTCTATCTCTTAAGATGTGTGTCTAAAACCCAGAGATGAAAATTACTTTTCTGCTTTTCTGTATGTACAGGGCCACACCTCTTTGTTTCACATGATTTTAATGCAAACATGATGATGAGTTCCGTGCATGTTGCCAGCCTCCCTGTTTTTCTTTCTCTTCAAGTTAGGAATGCCATTCAAAGGCGGTATATAAAATGACCAGTGAATCCCTTATTTAGGAGACTCTTCATGCACCTCCTTCAGTACTAATTGGGTCTTCTGGACCAATACTATCTTGTGTGGTAGTCCATGACAGAGGATCAGTCATTCCTCACATCTCTGGATAGCAGAACTCTCTGAGACTTTACTGGCAAGAAAGGCAAACTATACCCAGAGGACAGAGGTATCTATCACTGGCTGTGCCAGGTTGCAAGGTAGTCAGTGGAACAGGCTTGCCTCCAAGTGACTTGTTTGTTTCCTCACAGAATAATGCTATATTGAGGGCTCAGCTTCGATATCTGTTCCTAGCAGGTCAGAATTTCAAGGGCAGCAGTAGTTAGACTGGTCTTGGTAAGTGAGCATCTATGTTGATCGGCCAATGAACAGCCTCTACCTCTATTGTCACAGCTACTCTCTTCATGTGGCCAGTGTTCCAGGTCCAGTGTGATAAATGATGAAGACTGAAAAATGTGGAAAAGCCAAGCATTTTTTTCTCCTTGTTTGTTCAGTGCCACTTTCATAGTGTATGCTTTTGGGTGGGCACTAACATGTGATACATTTCCAAGCTATTCCCATATGTCTGTCTACATGCTTCTAACTTGGTCCTTCTTGATTTTGATCTTCTGGTCCTGTTCCAATCCCTGGTCAGTGGTCAAGTAAACATACATTCTAACCTCAGTCCACTTCTTCCACACAAAGCTGATGACCTATACACTGGTGAAAACTTCATCCATTGGTTAGTTTTTCCCTTTACTACTTTTCAAGGTCACTTTAAATGTGACTTTAATGTAGCCACTGTCTGTTTTTATACTGTCATTTCATATACTGAGCCACGCCATCCACAGACCACTCATATACTGAGCCATGCCATCCATAGGAGCTCATACTTTTCTCCTTTGCTTTAGCTGGTTTACTTAGAGAAGTCTGGCCAGGGGAGAAAGCACAGTCTCTACACGAATGATGCAGGACCCAGGGGGATGTTGATTGACTATGCAACCCCAGTTGATTGTGTTGAATATCAGAGCCATATATTTTCATATTTACCACAATGTTGTGTACATACAAATTCATGTGACACAAGGAAATGAAAAGAATATTTTTCTTACTCTGAGAAAAACAGAATGAAGCTGGAGACAAGGTTAGGCAAAATATCCCATAAAAGCTGTAGATCACAAACTTTGCAAAAAAAAAAAAAAAAAGAAGGAAGTATCATTGGTTACATAATTTAGTTGGCCCAAAAAATAAATATATGTAGCTGTTCAGAGGAATTAAAAGTATTTCTAAACGTGAGAAGTGAGGTACAATCGAAAAATGAATGTTCTGAGCTATAACTAACATCTTCAGAAGACACGTGGAAAAAGAAGGGCAACTTCCCTGATACTATAAACTGAGCTTCTGTTGCATAGTGTATGCACATGGCATGTTTCTAATAGTGTGATCTGACCAAGTGATAAGACTTATAGTAACTAAATAAATAAATTACTCAATAAATAGTCTTCTTGAACATTACTGAAAAATACTGCACACTAGTGGGAATATAAAACTCTGTGCTGATAATGAAGAGAATATACACCTAACGTTATAAACAGTCAAAATAAAGGGTAAATAATATGCCCAAACAATTCATCTGAGCTTGGAGGAGTTGCTGAGAAAATGTGGGCGAACAGAGCCAAGATTTCCTTAGATCAAAATGCTAAGTTCACACCAACAAATTGACAAATGGACAATAAAGGCCTCCATGATTCTTTTCCCCCCTTAGGGCACAGTAGTAATAACATTAACTTGAAAAATGTTGAATTGCTACTAAACTCATACTTCCAATGGTGCACTTAGAGAATATGTAACTTCCAATAAAGTACTGTACAGGTTTAATCCTTTAAAATAAACACGTTACAAAAAGTACTTCCAGGCAATTGAATGGATTGATTTATTCAGTGGAGTTGTTAATTCTGAGCTGAAGGGCACTTACCAAAAATTATTTTGACCTTGGGATACTTCATTTTAAGCAATTATTTCTAAGAGTAATTATGTAGAAGTGCAAGTTATCTCTTAAAGCTACCCCTAATTTGTGGTAATATAACCATGTCATCTAACTACAAGTGAACATTTATACTGTTTCTGTTTTCTAAGGGGACAGAGAAGGACACTTAGCTCATCCCAAAGTGATATCAAATCATTGCGGTTCATAAAAACAAGGGAGGGCAAGAACATACCTCTCTTAATTATTATTAAAATTATTATCCAGTGCATTAGGAAATCCTCCCTACTGACCCTGATTCTCAGGGTATTATTAAGGTAATATTTAATTTTAGTATCAAAAGCCAGAAAGTTAATGTGAATTCACAATGGATTTTTTATATCATTATAGTAAAATTAGTCATGCAAATCTACCATTTTTCGTGTACCTACTATATAGTAGGCATAGTGTTAACCACATTAAATGGTGTGTCTTAATAATGACAGAGTAATCTTGTACCCATTTTATGAAAGAGAAACCAGAAGTATAAAGAGTGTCTTTATCAAGATATATTCTGAACATAACACAGCTAGAAAGTAGCCAGTCCAGGAGAAAGTTCTCTCCAGGTCAAAATACTGTATTTCTTCTCTACTCCTATATTTGCCATTCTTAGACTTCATAAATTTGTGGGGAATTACATTATTGTGGATTTTTTAAATATATATTTTTTTATTTTAGAGAGAAAGAGAGAGCACCAAGTGGGGGAGAAAGGGAGAGAGAGAGAGAGAGAGGGAGAGAGAATCCCAAGCAGGCTCTATACTTAGCTCCCACAACCTTGGGATCATGACATGAACCAAAATCAAAAGTCAGATACTCAACCGAATGAGCCACCCAGATGCCCTACATTATTGTGTTTAGTAAAATCCCTGCATGCTTATAACTATATATTCGGGTTTGACTTGCCTTTAAAATATTTTGTGGAATTATTTAATTTCCTAACGATATCCCTGTTTTGCAATAATTTTGGGATTGTGGCCACATTAAATTCTACCATTGTTTGTAATGTTACTACCATTTTATGATAGCATGCCAGAGGGCTACCAAAGCCATCCAATAAAATATTTTTGTCCTGAGAAATTATATAGGTCCTCTTGATGAGGATGGCTGTTTTAATCAGTATTAGTTGTGGCCGGTTGATAAGATAAGCCAACCTCTGTGAAATCTATCTTACTGGTCACTCTGTCAAACTGCGAGTAGCTGATGTTTCATCGCTCTAAATGAAACAGGATTTTTTTCTTTCTGAAGATAAACTTAAATGAGTCTGATATTCAAACAATACCACAACACTGTTCATCAGACATACCCACAGTATTTAACTCAAGGCTCCAGACCTATCTGTGCTGTGTCTGACACACTGTCTTTCTTCTTAATGTTTTTTTTAATTTTATTT
The DNA here is from genome assembly GCF_008692635.1 of Crocuta crocuta. Taxonomy (NCBI): domain Eukaryota; kingdom Metazoa; phylum Chordata; class Mammalia; order Carnivora; family Hyaenidae; genus Crocuta; species Crocuta crocuta. The sequence continues at coordinate 5,811,329 of NW_027529424.1, read as the reverse complement.
ATTTTTTTATTTCTAGGAGAGAGAGAGAGAGAGAGACAGCGTGAGCAGAGGAGGGTCAGAGAAAGAGGGAGTCACAGACTCTGAAACAGGCTCCAGGCTCTGAGCTGGCAGTCAGCACAGAGCCCGACGCGGGGCTCAAACCCACGAACTGTAAGATCATGACCTAAGCAAAAGTCAGACGCTTAACCGACTAAGCCACCCAGGTGCCCCTGACACACTGTCTTTCTTACAACAGGCATAAGCAAGTAGGTCAAAATGAAGAAGGTCAGACACACAACATCTCTCACAAGTTAGTGTTGTCTGTGTGATCTCTGTAACTATTTTTTTATTCTCTTTGGTGCTGAGAATAATCTGGAAGGATCACTATGTCTGCTTTATCTTGACACCAGCCTAAAAGGACTATTTGTTATATAAGGGAGTTTATTAAATGAGTGTTTGTATTGATAATATATTTCATGTTGACATTCCTTTCACTACTGGTATTTCATGACTCAAACCATTTATATCCATTCAGATTACTTGGGGTCTGTCAAATATAGGTACGCACTTGTTCATCTATTTCAATATGTGCTGGTTTTTATGGTGTTTAATACTGTAGGATTTGCTCTTTCAAAAAAAAAAAAAAAAAAAAAGGATGCATCTCCAGGCTTTTATGCTTTATTTTGGCTTATGCCCTACTTGGTACCAGCTGAGTGCAAGTAGTGCAAGTAGACATTACTTTAAAAGTTAGTGGGCCTCCAATGTGCATAGTGAAAAATGCTTCAAACTATTCCCACAGTTCCCTAGAAATTATATAAACGCCTCACTTGTTGGCATTTTGTGTTATCTGATATATAAACAATCATTCATTTCTTAGAGCAATGATAAGTTATATAAATGTGTATAAAACGTTTAAGATATAAATACCATCCTGCTTTTATAGATGAGGAAAATAAGACTCAGAGGAATTAAGCAACTTGCCTAAAGTCACAAAGTTAATTAAGTTTTGGATTCAGAAATACAGCCTATGACTGTTTTACTCAAAGCTTCATGGTAAATACTATACAATGACAAGTGTCTTCAGAATAATGTCTACACACAGGATTGTAGCAAGGATTAAAATAAAAAGTCATAAAAACTTTATGAAAAATAATAATGCTATAATTTTTATATAAATGTTTACATGTATCAGTGTAACCTACTTAATGATTTTACAATTGGAAAGGTAAAACATCTAGAAAATAAATATTTTGTTACGTAAAATTCATGCAGAAAGTCCCCTTGGAGCTGGGCCTTGGAGATCAGGTAAGATTCCAAAGGGAAGGAATGCAGAGAGTATAGAGATTTTCCAGAATGCAAAGGAACTTAATGAATTTTGTTTTCCATAGGCTAATTTCAATAATTTATAGGACATTTCAATTCCCTTTGCCCACTAGCACAATTCATCTAAATTAAGTACTTTTAAAGACTATTATTTATTAAAAGTCATAATAAAGAAAAGGATCCTAATTATATATGTGAAAAAAATAAAAATGACAACATTCCCCAAGGCAACATTTTTAACCCTAGAGAAAAATACAAAGAACATACACTTTCTCTTTGGGATGCCTGTGACCTAACAAATGAAATAATTTTATTTAAAAAAAATTAAGGTTAGTTCATTTTTCAGAGACAGAGAGAGACAGAGCATGAATGGTGGAGGCAGAGAGAGAGAAAGGGAGACACAGAATCTGAAGCAGGCTCCAGGCTCTGAGCTGTCAGCACAGAGCCTGACGTGGGACTCAAACTCACGAACCATGAGATCATGACCTGAGCCGAAGTTGTACACTCAACCGACTGAGCCTCCCAGGCACCCCTGAAATGATCTTAATGGGTCTGTGAACCATACAGAGATACACCTGACCCTGATTCTGCCCTCTGAGCCCCTGCAAGGGAAGGGTAGGAAAATGAGGTTAGGTCTCAAGTACTCATGGTAGGAAGATGGAGTTAGCACTCAAACCACAAAACCCCAGTTTAGGGCCAAGCATATAACTTTTTGTTATGCTCCCTGAGCCCACCTTCCTTGTCCATCAGAACAGAATCAGTCTCTCCCACTGTCCCAGTCCTTCAAGACATGTTGACACTTCAACATCCATTTAATTATTTCCTGTAAATGTCAATCAACTACCTTGACATGACTTGTATGGACACATTTAATAGAGTTGATAATACTTTAAACTGTAATATTCTATTGAACGATATGATCCATATGACAGTTTTAAGCTGCAAGTAAGGAAAAGAGAGGACACTGAAAAGGCAAAGGGAAGATATTAAACATGTATGAGCAGGGGATTCCTAATTAGAACGTTGCAATAGGAAGATTAACCCTGTGCCAGTTTGTTGTGGTAACTCATATGCTCAGGAGGTGGGGGACAGCCAGTGTGAATGACCCCAGGAAGGAGAGCCAGCAGGACTTAGGCTACACATGGAGACTAACAGGAGTTGATGAATCATATGGGACTTTGCCTTCTCCTTTGCTGAGGAAGGCCCTCTACGCCCAGTATCTCCATCAACCCCTGAGCAGCAGTGTCATTCCTCTGCTACTCTTGGGGCAGCCATCCACTCTCCTGAAAACTCTGAACCATAGACCAATGTGGCCATCTGTATTTTTCCCATTGCAGGTCACAACCATGCAGGTTCAGGTTACTGTCATGAAAATCTTATAATCCCCACCTTCAACTGGACCCCTTGCCCAGGACTATTTAAAACCATTTGTTTTAGCCTTATTAGCCCCCTCTCTCATACTGAGCATTTCAAATGTTCACGACTCTTTTCTACACCATTTACCCAAGAGAAGACAGCAGCCATCTGTCAAAGTTCCATTTGTCTTCCTGTACCCTTAAATACAAATGAATTCTTATCATAACAGTTTTTTTCTTCTTGTAACTAAATAATAAGACAATTCTGTTTCCTCTTTCCAAATATTTGGAATAAGACTAGCCTTTGGTTAAGGATATGAATAAATTTTTTCCTTTGGCCCCAATATGGAGCCAACAGTTTCCTTAATGAAAAGAGGACATCATTTTTCTCCTAGGCACCTGAGTGACCCATTTATAAAAGCTGCAGGACAGAAGGTGGGCAACTCACAGGTGTCACTAAATAAAACAAAACAAAACAAAACAAACAAACAAACAAAAAACCAAAAAGGGACTTTCCATAATATGCTTTTTGAGAAGGGGCCATGATAGGCTCACACCTGCACACAACTGCTCTTGAGATTTTACAGCGTCCACATCTCACAGGACTCTCATCTTATAACATCTCCTTTCCCATAAATACCTCTTCAAAACTTGGAGCTATAAAGGTAACATCCCTATGCTGCATCCCATGACTAACATAAAGACAGCATTAGTTTAGACTGCATATCACAGACTAATAGATATGTTTTTCTTGAGGACAATATTAGTCTCTAGGCTTATGGAGAGGGGTTTGTGAAAGGTGACTGCATGGATGGGAAAACATATGGTCAAGATGAGAAAAGGAAACCCAAGAGAAAAGCCACAGATGGGGAAGTGCTAGGTACTAGGGTCTACCCACCAGAGGCCTGTCTGTAAAGACACTGATTTTCCAATGTACTGCTTTAAACCATAAGAGAAGTCATATTTGTAACAGCTTCTTCCTTTCCTTACCCTGTAATTCTTTCTAGTTAATCGCACACACCAATAAATGTCATATTTCTGTACAGCCTTATGTGGTGGTAGGATAAACAGAGGGATTGTGGCTTGCACCGCATTTTCCTTTCTCTCAGCCTCCCCATTGCATTGAGCCTGTATTGTGGACTGACAGCTGGTTAAGAGTAAAGGGGCCACGTGTCCTGACAGTGAGGAGAGTACTAGAACAGGGTGGCTACTGTGGAGATAGTTCTGGAGAAATACTAAATTCACGATTTCTATGATTTTCTTCTAGGAGATAAGCCAGGAGAAGGAGGAGATCTCTCTTCTCTCCACACAAAGGTTCATTCCTCATGTAAATAACAATTTCACTTCTAGTCCTGGTCCATCACTTCTTGCCAGTGATCTCAGTGTATTAATTACCCATAAAACTCACTGAATATTCTTTCTTTCTTTAATATGGATATAATCATACATACATTCTACTTTAAAAAGTAGGAATGAAATAAAATACATCTCTCATAGTTCCATTTCTACTCTTTTCAAACATAAATCATGTAAGACTCGCCTGCACCAGCAGTTATCAAACACAGCAAAGGAAAGGACAAAGAGCATCAGGACCAACTGAGCAGTTCCTCTTTCCAAACTCAAATGAGTATCATGAGTTGCCCTAAGGGAGAACACAGGTCTATGCCATAGAGTTTGGATCGAGCCAGGGTTTTCATCTTGGTTGGCTCTGTGGTCATACAAGCATCTATCTCTGTATCATACTATCAGTATCTCTTATCAATGGACTCTTCAACCCATGACAGCCAAGCTACCACATGTGCACTTAAATCATTCTTGCTCAGAGCAACCACAGCCCACTATTTGCCACAATATGTGTTCTTATCTCCATTTGTATCTTGGTTGCAGTCTCTGCATGGGTCGTTCTCCATCCTTGGTGTCTTGTGGGTTTGTTCATGACAAAGGAGTGTAGTATAGATATTAGTTTGAAATGATCTAGACCTGATTTGAGACCATGGTTCATTCTTTATGTAATCTTGTGTGGGTAACATACCCTTTAGGCCTCTGTCAAAACATCTAGGTAATAAAACTATGTTTAAGTTGTCATGAAGGCTAAATGAGAAAACATAAATTAAATACTTGTGACGGGCCCCTAGCCTGTTAATATTTCTTCCCCATAGTGCTTTTTCTCCTCCTGTAAGTCTGGTGGACTTATATTCCAATATCCATCTTAAAACCACCCCTTATTTGTGAAGCTCTTCCTGGTCTCCTGGGAAAATGAACCTGCTTTTCTTTATGCAGTTACTTGGTAATGTATAGATCTTTATCATGCCATCTGAGCTTTAGTTACATGAATATGGCTGGCAAACAATGTGAATATGGCAGTTTAAATGCTCTTATTTTTCTAGTTTGGTATAAGAGTTTGAAGGATAACATCTCCCTCCCCACTGCTCCCAAGCATTTCAGAAAACAGGAATTAATTTCGGGTTGGTTCCAGTTTCAAATATGTTGGACTAGAAAAATCTTCAGGAATAAAAAATAAGAATGGAGAAAGAATTAATCAAAAGAGGTAGAAGGGTTTTGATTTGTTTTGTTGGAAGTACAGAATCCATTTCCTGGTGCTGGAATTGAGGGAGTTCAGAAACTACTAGGACAAATGTTGGGCCAGGGAATTTTTCTGAGTTATTTGCCTGAGAAGGAAAATGCATTGCTTTCTGGGAAAACTCAAGGACACAATATTCAATCACTTCAAAGGTGCCTAATGCCTTTATCTCCATCCAGAAAGTATTTAACCTTCATTCAGGCACTACTCATCATCAGTATTCAGCGAATACATGTGTACTTCTCATTAGCTTCCATCAACTGGTCAAATTACTACCTAATAGAAATTATGTCTATCTGAATTTAAAGATTTTGTTTAATTACTGTCAGATCCATCCCACGTCAGCACCTACCTCTTATAATTCACCAAAACACACAGGAGTCAAGAAAATCTTTAGATGAAAGGAAGAGGAGAAAAATTAGTGACCTTAACATGTTCTCCTAATAGAAGAGTGGGAAGTTTCCCATACATGTTCAAGTGAACAACTAAACCAGGGTGGTGGTCTTGACTCAGGATGTAACAGGGAGGAATTCTGCATGTCTGACTCCATGTTGCTTGTATTGCCTTTGCTCCTGTGACTTACAGCCTAGGTGCAACTTCTGCTTAACCTGGCAGGCAGGTATGTAACAGCTAAGACTTACAGAAATTATTTTTTACCTGAAACCTACCTCACCCAAGGAGATAGAAAAGTACATACATAAATGCCTATATGGTGTATACTTAAGATTTACAAGAACAAGATGACCAGATTCTTGTACACAAAGATGTACTGGCCAAGGACAAAGAAGTTACACAAACTTCCTTGATGTCTACAGACACCTTTTGACTCTATTTCCTCCCCACCCCACTCTCTCCTCTTGCTAACATGAAAGAAGCTTGAATTTTATGCCCAGGGGAGATGGTTCTTTAGGACTGTAGTCTGTTATCCTCTTTCTTGCTGGTTTTCCAAATAAAGTAATTTTCTGTATCTCAGCATCTTGCCTCTCAACTTATTGGCCTGCTGTGAAGCAAAAATAATGACCTTGGACTCGATTACAAGGGTAGTTACTAATGATACACCCGTGGCATATATTAATATGACTATTGTTACTCAGCTAAATTATGTTTTGCTATGATTAAAAAAAAAATCCCCCATGGGGCGCCTGGGTGGCTTAGTCGGTGAGGCGTCCGACTTTTGCTTAGGTCATGATCTCGCGGTTCGTGGGTTCGAGCCCCATGTCGGCCTCTGTGCTGACTGCCAGCTCAGAGCCTGGAGCCTGTTTCAGTCTGTGACTCCCTCTCTCTCTGACCGTACCCTGCTCACGCTGTCTCTCTCTCTCTCCTAGAAATAAATAAAACATTAAAAAAAAAAAATCCCCCAATCTCAAAGGCTTAACACAACAAGTTTATTTCTTACCCATGCTATGTGTACAATGCCAGTCAGAAAAGAAACTTGGCTCTACAGAATTATTCATAGTGGCAGAGGGCCTTCCTTCTGTTACTGCACCATCTTGAACACATGGCTTTCTCAAAAGCAAGGGTCTAAGAAAGAGAGACTAGAGAAGAAAACGGATATTTTTTACAACCTCAGCCCTAGACTGACATGTATTGATCTCTGTATAGATAAGAAGTATTAGGTACACCACCTTACTTAACTATAAGGGAGCTGAGAAGTTCACTGAAGGAGATGAACATTTGGGAAACATCGCTGTCTCTGCCTGAGAATGCCCTTGTGGTCAGTTTCGGCTCTGCTTCCTTTTATGTATAACACACACAAGGGAGTCAACTCCTCCCAGAGGACACAACCCAAAGTCATCCATTCATAGTGAGATGAGAGTCCAGGATGAGAGTGACTTATGGTAGGCTCTATAGCAGGACAACATAGGACTTATTTTGTCAAAGACCAGTAAGTTTCATAGAAAGAAAAACTAGTTATCCATCCTCCACATCATCTACACATACAATTGAAGAATATAAGTAAAATTATCTCAATAAGTGTTACTACTAAAAAGAAGAGGAAAAGGAAGTTCATAGTAGTTACCAAATTAGAGCAAATTCTGAAGTCATGCTGGGCAGATGTTTTAAAATTCCAATCTCTGATATGGGCAACGTTCCATGATTATGCTCTAATTCTGGCTTCTGAAAGAGGTTTATTATCTGCTATTCTCCACAGTTCCTGCTGCATTCTTAAGGTGAATTTCAATTTGCCTTTAGCTTCCTTGATAATATCTGAGGTAATCATTTTGAGTTTTTTTTTTTTTTTTTTTCCTTTAGGGACTGCACCTTTTGGTTTTCTTAAACAGGATTAATATAGCTTTAAAAAAAAGTTTCATTTATTTTTGAGAAAGACAGTGAGAGCACAAGTGAAGGAGAGAGAGAGAGAGAGAGAGAGAGAGAGAGAGAGAGGGAGGGAGGGAGGGAGACAGAGGACCTGAAACAGGCTCTGCACTGACAGCAGTGAGCCCACTGTGGGGCTTAAACTCACAAACTGCAAGATCATAGCCTGAACTGAAGTAAGATGCTCAACCAACTGAGCCACACAGCCACCCTGGGACTTCACCATTTCTAAGCCCACTTCCTAACTGAGAAAGGCTTGAAGTTCAAAGGTACTTCTAAATTTCAAATAATCATGGGTACTATATTCCTGTTTTATAGTTTTTCAGCAGTACAACTCTCTCAAAAATATAACAAGAACCTTCTGTGTCTGACCAAGATGGAGTCCACAGGAACTGAGCTTACACTTTGATCTGAAAAAATTAAAAATCCAGGCAGTTTTCAATATAGTCTTAGCAGGTGATGAGCACAGTAATTCCCGAGTGAATGAAAATAAACTAGTTGTTCCCTAGGAATGCCTTAGATTACTACATGGAGAAAAGTTCCCAGCTTCAGCCCATGAAGAACTCACTTAGAGTCTAGTGGTCACTCAGAGGCAAGAAGACAGAGCTGGGAGTCCACGAAGGCTATGGCCACAATAGTTCAAAGCGAAGCATACTGGAGAGGAGAGAGTTGAAAAAAAAGAGTACTCTGAATATCTGCAGAGGTATCTGTCAAGTCTTCAGCTGGTGCTTATAAGTATTTGCAGTCCACAATGATGAAGAAAGTCAGCAAATCAAAACCTAGAGAAGACTACAATAAAGTATTGTTAAAAGTATTGTTATAAATAGGGGCGCCTGGGTGGCTTAGTCGGTTAAGCGTCCGACTTTTGCTTAGGTCATGATCTCGCGGTTTGTGGGTTCGAGCCCCGCGTCGGGCTCTGTGCTGACTGCCAGCTCAGAGCCTGGAGCCTGTTTCAGTCTGTGACTCCCTCTCTCTCTGACCCTCCCCTGCTCACGCTGTCTCTCTTTCTCTCTCTCTCTCTCTCTCTCTCTCTCCTAGAAATAAATAAAACATTAAAAAAAGTATTGTTATAAATATATTTCTGATGTTTAAGAAGCTAGAGGAAAGACTGAATATTTAAGTTGAGCTATGCAAAAAAGACTCAAAACTTCTAGAGATGTGAGAAATATAATGCTTGAGATAAAAATAAACAAACTAACTAACTGAGGGTGCTTGGGTGGCTCAGTTGGTTAAGCATCTGACTTTGGCATGGGTCATGATCTCATGGTACATGACTTTGAGCCTTCCATTGGGCTCTGTGCTGATAGCTCAGAACCTGGAGCCCGTTTCAGATTCTATGTCACCCCCCCTCTCTCTGCCCCTCTCCCGCTCATGCTCTGTCTGTCTCAAAAATAAATAAACTATAAAAAAATAAAAATAAACTGGATGAGATTAAAGGCAGATTAGACATCACAGAACAAATATCACTGAACTTAGACAATAAAATCTATTAAAAATAAAACATAGAGAAGAAAATGAAACAACATTATAGTGCCATGGGAAATTTTTAAGCAGCACAATACATGTATAATCTGAATGACCAATCCAAAAGATAGATGGAAAGAGAAAATTTGTTTTCCTAAATTCAAGAATACTCATAAAGCAGAAGATCCATGACATTTGATAATTTCCCAAAATAGGAAACATGAGGAAAACTACCAATCACTTAATATCCTAATTCTTAAAATTGGTAACAAAGAAATAAGTAGCTAAGTATCTAGAGAAGAAAACACACTTTATACAGATATTATGGAAGATTAAAACCATATTTCTCATTGGAAACTATGTAAGCCAGAAGATAGTAAAGCAAAACCTTGGAATCATTAAGAAAAACTACAATTTCCTAGAATTATAGTATACATGTAATTAAATATCTTTCAAAAATGATAAAATAAATGTATTTTCAGATATGCAAGAGCTGAAAGACACTTCACTGCCATGCTTGCATAGAGAAATGCTTAAGAGAAACATTCCAGGCAGAAAAAATGAGATACCAGCTAGAAATTCAGATCTCCATAAAGAAATGAAGAGCACGGAAAATGGTAATTACATGGGTAAATATAATAATGGTAGCTCTGTGGATATATAAAAATGTTTAATCTTGTTAAATAATTTACAAACTTTTAAAATAAAGACTCCATAAAGCAAAAATAATAACAATGTATTATAGGATACATATAAAGATACTTTAACAAATATAGTACAAAGGCTGGTGGTGAGTGGAGGAGGTATGAGGTATAATATGGTTATAAAATTCTTATATGTAAAGTGGTATTAAATCACTTAAATTTAATTTGTATAATAAAAGCTCAAAAACAACCACCGACATAATTTTTAAAAAGTGAGGGGCACCTGGGTGGCTCAGTCAGTTGAGCGTCTGACTTCAGCTCAGATCGTCATCTCGCAGCTTGTGAGTTCGAGCCCCACATTGGGCTTTTCCTGACAGCTCGGAGCCTGGTGCCTGCTTCAGATTCTGTGTCTCCCTGTCTCTCTGAACCTTGTCCACTCATATTCTATCTCTTTGTCTCTCTCTCTCTCAAAAATAAATAAATATTAAAAAATAATTAGGTATAACTAGTTAGCCAAACTAGGAGATAAACTGAATTGCAAAAAGTACTAAATCCATAAACAGAAGAGGGAAGCATGGAGCAAAGAACAGAGGACACAAAGGGAAAAGCAAGATAATACTGGATTAAAGCCAACCATACTGATAATCATAGTAAGTGAAAATGGTCCAAACACTTCAGTTAAATGTCAATCATTGTCAGATTGGATCACAAAGTAAGAGCCAATAAAACACTGCCTATAGAAAAGCAATATAAATATAAAGACACAGATATCATAAAAGTAAGACCAACCTAATATTAAATACCAACTCAACATCAATTTTTACGTGTGTATTTTTGAGAGAGTGAGTGTGTGCTTGTGAGTAGGGGAGGGGCAGAGAGAGGCGAAACAGGGTCCCAAGCAGGCAGCAGCCAACCTGATGCGGTACTTGAAATCATGAACCATGAGACTGACCTGAGCCAAAGTTGATGCTTAACTGACTGAGCCAATATCAACTTTTTAAAGCTGGGATGGCTTTATTAATATCAGACAAAGTAGATGTCAGAGCAAAGAATATTAATGTGAATAGAGGACTATATCAAAATGATGAAGGAATCAGCCCATCAAGATGACAAAATAATTCTAAATGTTTTTGGACATAACAATGGAGGTAAAAACACACATGAAACAAAAAATGGATAGAACAGCAAAAAGAACTAAACACATCCACAATTATGTAGGAAATTTTAAGACTACCACCTCAATAAATGATAGAATGAGCACACAAAACACAGAGGATATTGTTAAGGATACAGAAGACTGGAATCATGCTATCGACCAACCTGATCTCACTGATGTTCACACAACACTTCTATCAACAGTGGGATAAACTTTGTTTTCAATGGCACAGGAGATATTTACCAATACTATATTCTGAGTAATAAGACAAGTCTCAAAAATTTAAGAATGATTTTAAGAAGACAGAAAGCATAGTTTCTTGCCACAGTTGAATTAAACATAAATAAGAAATATATCTGTCAAATCACTACATATTTGAAATATAAATAATACATTTTTAATAACCCATGAGTCAAAGAAGACATAAAAAAGGGAATTGAAAATTATTCTTGTCATAATTAAAATGTAAACAGAATATATTAAAATTTGTGGGATGCAGCTAAGAGAATACTTAGAGAAATCGATATCACCAAAAGCCTATACAAAAATATTTCAAATCAATTACCTAAACTTCTACCATTTAAAAAAATTAAAGCATTAAACATGATAAAAAATAAAAATGAAAATAATGATTAGAACAAAAAATGATGAAATAGAGAAAACAAATAGAGAAAATTGAAACTAGAAATTAGCTCACTGAGAAGATTAAATTGATAAATCTCTAAGCAGACTGATCATAAAAAAAAGAGAAGACACAAATATCATCAGTGAGATATATAACGTCATACAAATTCTACAGACTTAAAACTGTAATGAGGGAATATGTCCATTGACTTCATACCATTAAGATTTCCTGACTTAAATGATACAGACAAGGTCCTTGAAAGACAAAAATGACCAATGCTCACTCAAGAAAAACAAGCAAACAAACAAAAAAACTGAATAGCTTTACATCTATTAAAGAAATTGGATTTATACTTAAAAACTTTATGACAAAATTATTCTAGAACCAAAGGTCTTCAATGTGAATTTAACCACACACTTGAAGGAATAATACCATTTATACTCAAAGTATTCCATAAAATCAAAGAGGAAGACACGTTACCCAATACATTCAATGATATCAGAATTTATAATATTTAAATCAGTCAACATTTAAGAAGAGAAAAATACAAACCAATAACCTTTATGGACCATACCACACCCTTAATAAAATTTTAGGAAATTGAATTAAAAAATATGTAAACATGATAATATCTAATAAGTAAAGTTTATCCAGTGAAAGTAAGATTAGATTAACATTATGAAATCAACCAATGTAATTTGTCCTGTAAGTACACTAGAAAAGAAAAACACTCTGATCACCTCAATAGATGCAAAAAAAAGGTCTTTGACAAAATCAAAGATCTATCTCAAACTTAAAACAAAACAACAAAAAAACCCAGGGGTGCTTGGTGGCTCAGTCAGTTGAGCATCTGACTTCAGCTCAGGTCATGTCTCATGGTCCAGTCCGTGAGTTCGAGTTTGCATTGGGCTCTGTGCTGACAGCTCAGAGCCTGGAGCCTGCTTGGATTCTGTGTCTTCCTCTCTCTCTGCCCCTCCCTCCCTCTCTCTCTCTCTCTCTCCCCCTCAAAAATAAATAAACATTAAAATAAAAAAATGTTTTATTTATTTCTGAGAAAGAGATAGAGACAGTGTGAGCAGGGAATGGTCAGAGAGAGAGGAAGATACAGAATCTGAAACAGGATCCAGGCTCGGAGCTAGCTGTCAACACAGAGCCTGATGAGGGGCTTGAACCCACGAACCCCACGAACCGTGAAGTTCGTGCCTCGTGAAGACACCCCTTCAAAAAAAATTTTTTTTTTTTTAATCAGCAAACTGATGGGACACCTGAGTGGCTCAGTCAATTAAACATCCAATTTCTGCTGAGGCCACAATCTCATGGTTCATGAGTTCAAATCCCATGTGGGGCTCTGTGCTGACAGCTCAAAGCCTGGAGCCTGTTTCAGAGTCTGTCTCTCCCTCTCTCTCTGTGCTCCTCCCTGCTCATGCTCTGTCTCTTTCTCTCTCAAAAATAAATAAATGTTTAAAAAAAATAAAAATCAGCAAACTGAGATTAGAGAAAACCTCAACCAGACAAGGAAAAATCTTCAGGTAAAATCCTATTTAATTTTAAAAGCTCCTAAGATGAGGAATAAGGTAGGGATATCTGTCCTCATCATTGCTTTTAAACAATGTCCTGGGAGTTTTAGCTAGGGTAATAAGGCATAAAAATAAATATCTAAAAAATAAATCTCTTTATTCACAGACAATTGTTACTGTAGAAAATCCTGTAGAATTCACAAAATATGTCCTAGAAGTGAAGAGTGAATTTCACAAGTTTGCAGAATATGGGATTAATATGCAAAAATCAGCTGTCTTCCAATATAACGAAAATAAACAGTCAGATATTAAAAATGAAAAAGTATAATTTTCAATAGCATCAAAATATAAAATGCAGATAAATCTGATTCATAGGACCTATATACTGAATATGAAAAATAAGCTGGAAAAATATAGAACATATAAATAAATGGATATGGCATTTCTATGTATTGAATGGCTCAAAGCTGTCACTTCTTCACAAATGCATCTATCTACCAAATCCCAATATAAATCTACTAAGAGTGCTTTGTAGAAATTGAAGACGATCTTAAAATTTATATGGAAATGGACAGGAACTAAAATATTCAAAATAACTTTGAAAAAAAGAAAAAGAACAGTTGGAGGAGTCACATAAACTGAACTTGAGATTTATAAAGCTACAGTAATCAAAACAATATGGTAAGAGCATAAAAGGAGAAAAACACATATACAGGACTTTATAGGAAATGAAGAAAGAGAGATGTACTTACAGGATCACTTAATTTTTTCACCAAATTATAAAGGTCACCCATATTACTTTTAGGTATATATCTAACCAGAAGTAAAAGCATATAGTTTTTCAAAGACTGGGGCATGAATGTTTAGAGTAGCTTCATTTGTAATAGGGACCTACCAGAAACAACCCAATAATAAGTCAATGGCTTTCAATGGGAGTAGTTGGTGTTATGCCACTGCCCTCTCCCCTTTACCATCAGGACACTTATTATTCTGCTTCCTAAGAGTACTCCCTGCTGAAGACTCTTAACTGAATCCAAATTCTGTAAATTCCCTAGGCTTAGGCCAAAGACAGTGCCTTCCCCCAGAAGCAGCCTCCACCTAATAGCTGGTTAATAAAGGAGTACACAGGTTCAGCCCCATTGCCTCACATTTAGACACCCCTGCAAGCCTTCTGAACTCCAGGGATTCCAGGTATCCGCTGCAGCTGTTGTAAATCCATCGGATTCTCAACCTCCCTGTCCGTCTTCCTTCAACCCTTCACATTCTGTCCCTTAGAGGATTCTTCCACGTAAACCTCTTACATGCAAATATATCTCCAAGTCTGTTGAAAACATGACATTTTTAGTAGCCATGACATATCAAAGAGTTTCTAGAAAATTGCACATGGAATTTTCATGGTCTCAGCTCAAGGTAACACATGTGTCACTGCTGCACACAGCCTGTTGGTGAGGGCTGGTCTGATAGCCCTGCATAACAGCAAGTAAGATGTAATGCTCAGGAAATCTCTAAATGAGACCTCCTTGTATCCAGTGACAAGGCCTTGTTCCCTAGTGAATCAGTGTCATTTGGCCAAATGCCTGGGACTGGTCAGTGATCTATGCATCTATTTTTTCATCAACTAATAAATGCATAACTAATAAGAACTGTTCACCAATTCAGTTCAATGGAAAAGGTTTCCAAAATGATTGCAATGTTATATATATCTATGTAATTTGGGAAAAATGATGTGGAAAGGATGGGTTTTAATTAAATGTGAAACATCTTAATTTTAAATCAGTAGAACTGAAGTACTGGCTGGCTGTCTTTGTAGAAATACTGTATACTATGCTGGGAGAGAAATCAGAAATTGAGGTTAAGTCACCAAAAGAAGTGATAATTACAAGCACGGTAGGTGTATACCACTGCCAAAGTTACAGAACTTGAAAAAGCTGCTGGTTCAGGTATGCTGTCGAGCAAAGCAGTTTCCTGTACTCACTATTAGTACTGAAATGTACTAACTATACACAGAGGAAATGTAATTTGCCTTTATTAAAAATGATGAAGTACCCTTGAGGATAGGTTCATCAGATACACAATATTTATGGGAAAAATGATTTATCTTTAGCATTCCCTGATTAACACCACTTGACTAAGATCACTCCCTCACTCAGTATTTTGAGTAGTTATTCTTTTTATCAAAGCTAATTTGTGCTTGTTTATATATCGCTTGGTAAAGTATTTTAAAGTCATGCCTGTATGTGTACTGTCTAGCCAAAACTTATTTTCAGTTTCCAAAATGCTTTTGCTTCCTTTTTGCTTCTTTCTTCCTTCCTTTCTTTCTCTTCCCTTTCTTTCTTTTTTCCCATCCTTCCTCCCTTTCTCCTCTCCCTCCCTTTTTTGCTTCCATTCCATTTCAAATCTTATAGCGGGCTTCACATGTGCAAGACACAATTCTAAGTACTTGGCAAATATTATCTCAACTGAGTCTGCATATTTGTTTTTAACAAGAATATTTCAAGGTGGTGTGCTCTTCTCAGTGCAACATATTAGAATGTACACAATGTGGGTAATGTTTTATTAGTGGTGAAATTAACCTTATCATCTCATTAAGGTGGCTTTGGCTGGGTTTTTCACTGAAAATATGCTATTTTTCCCACTGTAATGAATAAATGATTCAAGCCTATGCAAGTATCCTGTCTCTCCTTAAACTTCAGGAGAAGTTTTGCTTCCATTGGTGAATCAGACTTGAAAAAATTGCTATTCTAGGATTCTGATCATGATTACTGTTTTTCTATTCTTTCTGCATTTATAGTTGGAATCCTTTATAAGGAAGACTGATTTATCCCCCAATTATTTATTCATTCAATTATTTATTTACATGAATATGGAATTGTAGATATTTTGTTTATGGGTTATAATCTATTATTAATACTATTTTTTGTGGCCCAAAATCTTCCACTTGGGGACACTGGGAGTTCTTTCAGGCTAACTCCTGTGTCCTTTAGCATGATCTCTATCCTTTTTTTGAGGATATTTTTACTTTCTGACACCACAAAATACTCCAGATTCATCTACCAATTTTTCCTGTTCCAGATCTGAAATATAACACTTTTTCAACATTTTTTTATTGGAAAATGGGACTTAGAAATCAAGATCTAACAGGAGATATGCCCATTGCTATTGAGGTATCATTGCTTCTAGGTTTTCTTTATTGACAGAACTTGGCAAAGAGTTCTGTACATACTAACTCAAGCTTACATATGCATCCCGATCTATTTTATGTGTACGCATGGATGTGCATGTTTCTGCATGCTTCTCTGTTTATTGCTTATCTACCTATTTTTTCTAAAAAGTGAGTTAAGTCTGATGCTTCCAATTCAAATTTAACACAAAGAGCTCACTGTAACCTTTTTTCCCCCCTTCTATCTAACTTCTTTATCCAACAGGAATTCTGGCTCTAATTTCTACATTAAATTTCTTAGTTGTTTAACCCAAATATTCCCCTGAAAGGTTTTAGAATTGCTAACTCAACTCCTGTGAAAAATCATTTTCTGACTTACAGAATTTGTTTATAGCACTTTTTGTCTTTAGTCTCCCATCACTCAATCAATATGGTTTCTAAAGTTACATAGGATTTCTTCTCCCCTATGTTTTCCCGTAGTGTATCATGGTTATTCATTTGTAACATAGTTAGTTTATTTGATACAGTATGTATTCTGTTTTGGGTTTTCCTTACAATCTACTTGATTTTTTTTAAAAAAAATATGTTTGTTTATTTTTGAGAGAGAGAGAGACAAAGCATGAGCAGAGGAGGGACAGAGAGAAAGGGAGACACAGAATCTAAAGCAGGCTTCATGCTCTGAGCTGTCAGCATAGAGACCAATGTGAGGCTCAAACTCACAAACTGTGAGATCATGACCTGAGCTAAAGTTGGATGCTTAACCGACTGAGCCACACAGGTGCCCA
Organism: Crocuta crocuta; assembly: GCF_008692635.1. NCBI lineage: Eukaryota > Metazoa > Chordata > Mammalia > Carnivora > Hyaenidae > Crocuta > Crocuta crocuta. The sequence goes on along the minus strand of NW_027529424.1, from coordinate 5,794,424 downwards.
TATCCTACTTGATTTTTTAAAATTTACATACAGTAAAATTCACTCTTTGTGGTATATGGTTCTATTGGTTTCAATAAATGCACCTCATTGTGTATCTGCTATCACAGTTGTGATATAGAATAGTTCAGCCAACTATAAATTCACTTGTGCTACCCCTTTGCAGTGAACTCTCCTCTCCTTTCCAACACTGGAAAACACCCCCGGGTGTCCATCCCACGGTTTTGCCCTTTCCAAAATGTCATATTAATGGAATCATTCAATATATAAATCTTTATGGGTAGCTTCTTTAACTTGGCATTGTGCATTTAAGATTATGTCTTTACATGAGTTAATAGTTTATTATTCAGGTGGATCTCATTCTGTGTATGTACCATAGTGTGCTTATCTATTCACTAGTTGAAGGTTATCTTGGTTATTTCCAGTTTTTTGAAGCTATGAAGAAAGCTGCCATTAACATTCAGGTATAAGCATTTTATATGAACACAAGTTTTCATTTCTTTTAAGCAACGTGTAAGAGAGGGAGGGCTTAGTCTTATAGTAATATTGTATGGGTGTGTGTGTGTGTGTGTGTGTGTGTGTATGTGTACTGTCAAACTATTTTTCACAGCAGCTATACCATTTTCACTTCCCCAGAAATGTATGAAAGCCCCAGCTGATCTGGACCTGTTTACTTTGTACAGTTTAGTGTTATTTAGAGAGCTTAACAGTTTTAATTTTATTTCTGAATCTTCGTTTATTGTGTAAAAATGAGGAAGGATGCTTCAAACTTGGTATCCAGCAAATTTTCAAAATAATAAAATCATATGTTGAGTTTGCTTAGAGAATAATAAAAGAAGTCCTCAGTAGTTTCGTAAAGATGATGAAAGATCAAGCACAATTGACTCCATAGGGCAGACCATCTCTAATTTTCCACTTTTGCACAGTACAAACAACTTTAAAGACCATGGAGGAAATATAATCAAGTGAGGTATGACTAGTGTTGGTTTATTACAAGTACTTTTTTTTCTTAATAGGCAGAAAGGGTATTTTCATCATGAAAAAGAATCTTTAACAGACTTCTTAAAGACTAATTCTGTTGATTTTTCTCTTATACCTTGCAGTTGTCTTTTCCTTTCTTGGGGCCTCACCAAAAATACAGAGCAACAGATGCTAGCTTCACCGTAACATCTGGCATCCATTTATAAAAGTGCCCAAGAATAGATGTGACACATATTTGCTAATAGTCTCTAACACCTTTATGTGGCAAGTTTATTTCTTTTTTGGAGTGGCAAGGGCAAAGGGGGAGGGAGAGAGAGAAACTTAAGCAGCCTTCATGCCCTGCATGGAGTCCAACATGAGGCTTGATCTCATGACCATGAGATCATGACCTGGGCTGAAATCAAGAGTCAGATGTTTAACCAAATGAGCCATACAGGCACCTCATTTTATTTCTAAATATTCTGATCTTTCTGAGCCCTGGACACATTGGTTCTTAGGACATGGTGTTAGATGCACTTCTTCAGGTCAACTTTGCTTATTCAATGATCTGAATTCCTTCTCCATCCTAATTAAACATCCTTCATATTTCTGTTTTTGTCAAAACAGTATTTTGTTTGGCTGACTGGGAAGGGCCTACTAAATAGTCAATGCACTATTTCTTTTCTTTTGTCTTGTCTTTGTTGGGAGGGGAGCAGCTTAGTCAGAATCTATAACACACAGCTACAGAGAGAAAAACAAACCTAAGGCTCTCTGGGTGTCTGTAGGGGCTCATAGGTATATATGGGCATCAAAGTCATAGCCTGAGCCCTCTTCTAGGCCAGAGTATACAACCAGAAAAAATATGCCATAGTCGTGCTAATTAATAAGGTCTTCCTAATTGATCTATTTGAGGATTTTTAATGAGGACAGTCTTCATTAATGTTTTATGGCCAACAATGAAATAAAATGTGAAAAATTAAACACACATGTTTTGTGAAATCTCTAAGAAACAGTGTGCCAAGCAGGCACACTGATCATGCTCCATATCCAATCAGGGCAATGGCCTCTGTATAAAGAAAGGGTTTGCTGGGAAGTCAAGTGCATAAGAACTACTCTCCAAATGTACAGGTATTCCACTCCCTGGTAAAGGAATAATTTTGTTGAGACAATGTGCTGACCCAAATATTCAATATCTGCATAGCAGGAAACACGGTATCAGAAAGGGTAATTGATATCCAAACTTATTTAGGTAAGAGGAGATACAAATAGAATTGGAATGAACAGCTCTTTTAAACTTACCATGCTGGCTACCTGGGCCACCCGGAGCTCAAACTAGGCAACAATATGAACTACTGCTTGTGATAACAAATTTCCCACCCTCTTGTTTTATTCAGTTATGGCAGCCTCCCAGCTGTATTCCAGCTGCTAAGTGAGTCACTCAGTGAATATCTGCCGTTTAATGCTTTAACATGGAACACAGTATTTGTTTTGAAAGTCACTCCTGGAATAATGGCCCATGTATATCAGCACAATCAAGTTCTAAAGCTTGAGCATCTGAAAATCTGAACTCTGATTAATTAACATGTGTTTCCCTGATGTACAAGAATTGAGAAAATCCTATTGTATCTGAGTCAATCAGCACTTTGAACACTAGCAATTATTGGAATAAGAACATTAAGAATGAGGTATTCTCAGAATCAAAGATTAATGAGCCCATCAGAGCTCTGACTCTTCATAAGTAAGGGAAATTGAAAAGGCTCATGCTGTTTATGTATGTATCTCAAGTAATTTGCAAATCAATTATTTTAAAAAAATCTTATCTTACTATAATTTTCCTCAAAGCCCTGTGGCATACACTTGTGCGGTTTTCTTAGAATAGGACCGGGGATGCGATTCAAGAGTTTCAGGAAAAGTAGAGCTTCTGTCTCTGTGCTTGAGATGAAATTAAGAGAAACATCAAGTTATGGCATTCAGAAATGCTCCTTCTTCTGGCATGAATACCTATTAAGCTTAGTTGCTTTCTTTTTTTTAACTGATAAAATTGATTAGATTTAGAGACTGTAATAGTGAAGTAATGATTTCCAGACATTGCACTTAAGTAGAGAAGTGGGCGCTGAAATAATTCTATTGGAAATGAAGAGTCCTGTTAATAATTCTCCCCTTGAACCTTTATTAAAGAGATAAACAGTTGTCTGAATTTTTGTTTCTCCTCACCTGCTCTCAAAACATAGCAGGCTGTCTCATCACAATTGTGTTTCACAGGGAGGGTGTGAAGATACATGAGTTACCAATTGTAAAACACTTTAAAGTCAGAGGTGTTAGACTCGATGATAGCGAGAAAGTAGAAGGAAAATAGGTGACAGCTTGCTAAAAAAATGTCATTGTCCATTTCTGGATAACTTCAGGGTAGCTCATGATAAAGTCTTTACCCAGAGGTTTCGTGGAACTATTTGCACTAAGTCGCATGCTGAGTATCACATGAAGCACACTAAACACCTTTTATATCACTCTTTCCAATGGCGACAGTTACACAGAGGAACATAAACCAGGCTATACTGCTAATATGACATGCCTGAAACAAGAGAAAAATTATACAGGGCAAAAGAACTTCCTACAATTAAAAAACAAAACAAAACAATCACAAAAACCATGAACACATCAATTATATATCCCTACAAAGACTGCAAATTCAAAGAGTCCTAAGGTGGCTTTTCTTCCTTCTCTAAGTATCTTATCTTGAATAATGGCTATACTATCCACTCAGGTTTCCAAGTTGGAAATGAAGGACTAAACCATGAACTTAACCTTCTCTCACTGCTACATTACCAGTCTTCAGAGAAGACTGGTATTTTATAGTTTCTTACCTGAAAACTTCCTAACTGGCATCTTTGCTTTCAACCTAAGCTTACTCCCCAACTTTATAACTCATCCTAGTAACTGTCATCAAATTCTATTTTCACACGCACACGTGCACATGCATGCACACATGCACACATGTGTGCATGCACACACACACACACCCATCAGGTTTGATACTGTCATTCATACATAAAACAATTCTGTTTATCCTTTTTGCCAATGAGATAATCCATGAACCCAAGCAGTGCAGTTCAGCCTACTCAATCTTGCTCACTTGCCTCTGAGGTTTGATCTTGTACCTTCTCCAAGTGGGGGCTAAATCCTGGGATAAAGAGAAATCTGTATTTTCACACATTACTGGCATTATCATCGCTGCACTTTTGTGTTCGTTTTTTCTGCTTATAATGTAATCTTCTCATTTTCTTACATGGAAAAAGAAACACAGGAAAAAAAAAACCTTCTCATCTCAGTTAGGTTAGGGCATTATCTTTCGGTGCAAACTATGTAAGACAAGGATGCTTCCCTCTTCTTTTCTAAATGCATCTTCTGAGAGGTTAAGATGGTGGAGCAGCGTGGAGACCCTGAGTTTGTCTCTGACCTGAAATCCAGCTAGATCAGCACCAAACCATTTGAACACCTAGGAAATGGATCTGAGGATTAACACAGTGATCTATGTAACCTGAGCCACAGAACTCGGCAGGTACATAGTGCAGAAAGGTGCACTGGGAGAGAGAGAAAAGTCATGGAGGGTAATGAGCTTCTTTTGCAGAGAGAGGACAGAGAAATGGGGGAGGAGAGTGTGGCACATTGGGTGAGCACAGGAAAAGCACTTCTCCTTCAGTAGCTGGAGAGAAAGAAAAAGAGTGAAAACACTCACAGGGGACTGAACAAGAAAACTGTTCTCCCAAACCACAGACGGGAAGAAAAGAGAGTGTTTCAGTACCATTGGGACTATATAAACAGGGGAGCGCAGAGTCCGAAATTTTGGAGCTCAGCACCTCACGGGGTTCTGGTAAGGAAGTAGGGAAAATCCCCAGGACAGGCAGCAGGATCTGAGGGGGCTCTGTGCCACGTGGGGAGAACCAGTTCCCCTGCTTGGAGTGCATTTGGGGGAGAGACATACGGTTTCCCCACAGGCAAAGGTCCCAGTGGACCCCGGAGAGCAGCCACGTTTGCTGGTATTGGAACAAAGGCACCAGAGTGCAGTGAAACCTGGCATTGGCTGTGCATAGTGTTTTGACATAATCTCTGAACATCTGCTGCTGTGTACATGCATGAATGTTTTTTGGAGCAAGCTGACACCACCCACTGCTCAGCGAGACTGTCCCCCAGAGAGTCGGAGTGGGTCCAAGCTGCAGAGGTCTCTGAAGTGCGGGACTGTGAAATACAACCCCATCTGAGATAAAACTCTGGAGGGAGGTGCCGCTTGGCATGCTGTTGGCTTGGACACAGACAGGCTGGGAGAGGACGGAGGCCTGAATCAAAGGTGGGGTACTTGAATGCGGGTCTGTGAGACTGTGAAGTTCCTGTGTCAGAGACTAGGGAGCTGGGTGAAGCCATTTCCACCTCTCTCATGAGTGTGAGTGTGTAGGCACATGGAGCTGCCCAAGTAAGCTAAGCAGCACCACCTAGTGGAGAACACAGCCGTTACACCAAGCCCAGCCCAACTGTGCCCTCCAAGCTCATCCCCTAGAAGACCAGCACAAGTCACTCCACCTGCTTAGTGTACAGACTAGAGAAGGTATGAATTTTCTTAATTTTTAATTTTATTCTTACTTTTTTTCTTTTCTTTCCCTTTTCTATTCTACTTTCCTTCAACAAAAACACACCCAGAATCTAGCTACCTTTATTTTTATATTTTGTTTTTAATATTTTAATTTTAATGTTTAATTTTATTATTTTTTTTCTTCCTCCAAAATGACAAAATGAAGGAATTCACCCCCCCCAAAAAAAAAATAACAGGAAGAAATGACAGCCAGGGGCTTAATCAACACAGATATAAGCAAGATGTCTGAACTAGAATTTAGAACCATGATAACAAAAATACTGTTGGGGTTGAAAAAAACATACAATCCTTATCTTTCTGTGCAGATAAATAAATAAAATCTTCTCAGGACGAAATTAAAAATGCTATAACTGAGATGCAATCTCAAATGGATGCCACCATCACAAGGATGGACCAAGCATAGCAGTGAATCAGAGATGTAGAAAATAAAGTTATGGAGAATAATGAAGTCATAAAAAAAAGGGAAACAAAAGCAAAAGATCATGACATAAGATTGACAGTACTCAGTGACTTATTAAAAAGGAAGAACTTGCAAATCATAGGAGTTTCAGAAGATGAAGAGAGAGAAAAAGGGGTAGAAGGTTAATATGACCAAATTACAGCAAAAAACTTTCCTATCCTGGGGAATAACACAGGCATCAAAATCCAAGAGGCACAGAGAACTCCTATTAGATTCAACAAAAACCGACCATCAACAAGGCATATCATAGTCAAATTCATAACATACACAAATAAGGAAAGAATTATGAAAGCAGCAAGGGAAAAAAAAAAAAAAAGTCCTTAACTTATAATGAAAGACTTGGCAGGCCAGAAAGGAATGTGAGGATATACTCAATGTACTGAATCAGAAAAATATGCAGCCAGGAATCTGTTATCCAGTAAGTCTGTTATTCAAAATAGGAGAGATAGAGTTTCCCAGAAAAACAAAAACTATAGGAGTATGTGAAGGGCAAAATTTGCAAGGAATTTTAATGGGGGGGGGGGCCCTTTGAGTGGAAAAAAGACAAAACAAATCCAAAAAAGAGTAAAAACAACAAAGACAAGAAAGGACCAGAGAACATCACCAGAAACACCAACTCAACAGAGAACACAATGGCACTAAACTCATATATTTCAATACCCACTCTAAATGTCAATGGACTAAACACTCCAATCAACAGACATAGGATATCAGGATGAATAAGAAAACAAGACTCATCGATATGCTGCTTGCAAGAGACTCATATTAGACCTAAAGGACCTGCAGATTGAAACTAAGGGGATGGAGAACCACCTATCATGCTAATAGTCATCAAAAGAAAGTTGGAGTAACCATACTTTATCAGATAAACTAGATTTTAAAATAAAGACTGAAGCAAGAGATTAAAAAAAAAACAAAACAAAACGGTGTTATATGGTAATTAAGGGGTCTATTCACCAAGAAGATCTAACAATTGTAAATATTTTTGCCCCTAATGTGATAGAAATCAAATATATGAATCAATTGATCATAAACATAAAGAAACTCATTTCTAATAATACCTTAATAGTAGGAGACTTCAACACCTCACTTATAGCAATGTACAGGTCATCTAAGCAGAAAATTAACAAGGTAGCAATGGCTTTGAATGACACACTGAACCAGATGGACTTAACAGATATATTTAGTATATTTTATCTCAAAGCAGCAGAATACACATTCTTCTTGAGTGTGCATGGGACATTCATGAGAATAGATCATACACTAAGACACAAATCAGCCCTTAACAAGTACAAAAAGGTCAAGGTCATGCCTTGCATATTTTCAGACCATGACACTATGGATCTTGAAATAAACCACAAAAAAAAATGTGGAAAGACCATTAATGCTTGGAGATTAAAGAACATTCTATTAAAGAATGAATGAGTCAACGAAGAAATTAAAGAGCAAATTTAAAAGTACATGGAAGCCAATGCAAATGAAAACACGAGAGCCCAAAACGTCTGGAACCTCTGGGACGCAGCAAAGGCAGTCATAAGTGGAAATATACAGCAATCCAAGCCTTTCTAAAGAAGTAAGAAAGGTCTCAAATACATAACCTAACCTTATACCTAAAAGAGCTGGAAAAAGAACAGCAAATAAAGGCCCATACCAGCAAAAGAAGGGAAAAAATAAAGATTAGAGCAGAAATTAATGATATCAAAATAAAAACACAGTAGATTAAAAAATAAACAAACAAACAAAACATAGGAGCTAGTTTTTGAAAGGATTAACAAACCTGTGAACCCCTAACCAGACTGATCAAAAAGGAAAAAGGAAAGAGCCTGAATAAATAAAATCATGAATGAAAGAGGAGAGATCACAATCAACACTGAAGAAATACAAACATTAATAAGAGAATATAATGAGCAGTTATATACCAACAAATTGGGCAAGATGAAAGAAAGTGACAGATTCCTAGCAACATATAAACAACCAAAACCGAAACAGGAAGAAGTTGAAAATTTGAGAAGACCCATATCCAGTAAAGGAATTGAATCAGTAACCAAAAATCTCCCCCCAGAAAACCAAGAGACCAAGGCCAGACTGCTTTCCAGGGGAATTCTACAAATATTTAAAGAAGAGTTAACACCTATTCATTTGAAGCTGTTCCCCCGTCCCCCACTCCTCTCCTAAAAAAGGAAAGAAAACTTCCAGACTCATTCAACAAGGCCAGCATTACCTTGTTTCTAAAACCAGACAAAGACCCCACAAATATAACTACAGACCAATTTCAATGATGAACTTGGATGCAAAATATCTCAACAAACACTAGCAAACCAAATTCAACATTTAGAGCATTATTCATCACAATCAAGCAGGACTTATTCATGGGATGTAGGGCTGGTTCAAAATTCATAAATCAATGAATGTGATACATCACATTAATAAAAGAAAGGACAAGGGTTGTATGATTCTCTCAAGAGCTGCTGAAAAAACATTTGACAAAATACAGCATCCTTTCTTGATAAAATCCCTAAAGAAAGTCGAGAAGGAAAGACAATACCTCAAGATCATAAAGGACATATAAGAAAGACCCAACACTAATGTCATTCCCAAATGGGGAAACACTGAGAGTTTTCCTAAGGTCAGAAGCACAACAAGGATGTCCAATCTCACTGGACATTCACCGTTATTCAACATAGTGTTGACAGTCATGGCCTCAGCAATCAGAAAACACAAAGAACTAGACGGCATCCAAATTGGCAAGGGGAAAGTCAAACTTTCACTCTTCACAGATGGCATGACACTCTATGTGGAAAATCCAAAAGGCTCCACCAAAAAGCTGCTAGAACTCATCCATGAATTCAGCGAAGTTGCAGGTATAAAAATCAATGTACAGATGGGGCGCCTGGGTGGCTTAGTCGGTTAAGCGTCCGACTTTCGCTTAGGTCATGATCTCGCGGTTCGTGGGTTCGAGCCGCGCGTCGGGCTCTGTGCTGACTGCCAGCTCAGAGCCTGGAGCCTGTTTCAGTCTGTGACTCCCTCTCTCTCTGACCCTCCCCTGCTCACGCTGTCTCTCTCTCTCCTAGAAATAAATAAAACATTAAAAAAAAAAATCAATGTACAGAAATTGGTTGCACTTCCATACATCAATGATGAAGCTGCAGAAAGAGAGATCAAGGAATCAATCCCATTTACAACTGTACCAAAAACCATAAAATACCTGGAATAAACCAAATGAAGAGGTGAAAAACCTATACACTGAAAATTATAGAAAGCTTATGAAAGAAACTGAAGACACACACACACATACAAATGGAAACACATTCCATGCTCCTGGATAGGAAGAACAAATATTGTTAAAATGTTGATACTATCCAAAGCAATCTACATATTCAATGCAATACCTATCAAAATAATGCCAGCATTCTTCAGAGAGGTAGAACAAACAATCCTAACATTTGCGTGAGACCAGAAAAGACCCAGGATAGCCAAATCAATTCTGAAAAAGAAAACCTAAACTGGAGGCATCACAATTCTGGACCTCAAGGTATATTACAAAGCTGTAATCATCAAGACAATATGGTACTAGCACAAGAACAGACACATAGATCAATGAACAGAGTAGAGAACCCAGAAATGGACCACAAAAACGTATGGCCAACTAATCTTTGATAATGCAGGAAATGATATCCAATGGGAAAACACTGTTTCTTCAGCAAATGGTTGTAGGAAAACTGGACAACATACAAAAAACATGAACGGGGACCACTTTCTTACACTGTAGCCAAAAATAAACTCAAAATGGATGAAAGACCTAAATGTAAGACATGAGACATGAAAATCCTCAAGAAGAAAACAGGCAACAACCTCTTTGACTTCAGCCACAGCAACTTACTTGACATGTCTCTGGAGGCAAGGTAAGCAAAAGCAAAATTTAACTATTAGCATCTCTTCAAGATAAAAATATTCTGCACATTGAAGGAAACAATTAGCAAAACTAAAAGGCAACCAATAGAATGGGAGAAGATATTTCCAAATGACATATCGGATAAAGGATTAGGATCCAAAATCTTTAAAGAACTTACCAAATTCAACAGCCAAAAAACAAATAAGCCAGGGGGCCCTGGATGGCTCAGTCAGTTAAGCGGCTGACTTCTGCTCAGGTCATGATCTCACGGCTCATTCAGAGCCTGGAGCATGCTTCGGATTCTGTGTCTCCCTCTCTCTCTCTCTGTGCCCCTCCTCTGCTCATGCTCTGTGTCCCTATCTCTCAAAGATAAATAAATGTCAAAAGAATAAAAAAAAATAATAATCCAGTAAAGAAATAGACACTTCTCCAAAGAAGACAACCAGATGGCTAACAGAAGTAGGAAAAAAATGCTCAACATTACTCATCATCAGGGAAAAACAAATCAATACCACAATGAGATACTATCTCACACCTATGAGAATGGCTAACCTTAACAACTCGGGCAACAAGAGACGTTGGGAAGAGTGTGAAGAGGAGCCCTTTTGCACTGTTGGTGGGAATGCAAACTGGTGCAGCCACTCTGGAAAAAAGTATGGACATTCCTCAAAAAATTAAATACAGACCTGCCCTATGACCCAACAGCTGCACTAATAGATACCTATCCAAAGGATACAGCGGTGCTGATGCGAAGGGGTACTTGCACCCCAATGTTTATAGCTGCATTATTGACAATACACAACGTATGTATATAGTTCAAAAGTCCATCGACTGATGAGTGGATTAAGAAGATGTGGTGTATATACACAATGGAATATTGGTTAGTAATAAAAGAAAATGAAATCTTGCCATTTCAAACAACATGGATGGAACTAGAATGTATTACGCTAAGTGAAATAAATCAGTGAAAGAAAGACAACTATTGTATGATTTCTCTCATATGTGGAATTAAGATACAAAACAGATGAATATAAGGGAAAAGAAGCAAAATTATTATAAAAACAGAGAGGGAAACAAACATAATAAGAACCTCTTAAATACAGAGAACTGAGTGTTGTTGGCAGGGGGTTGGGTGAGGGGATGGGATAAAGAGGTGATGGGCAATAAGGAGGGCACTTATCAGGATGAGCAGTGGGTGTTATATGTAAGTGATGAATCCATATATTCTATTCCTGAAGCTATTACACTATATGTTAACTAAATTGGATTTAATATTTTTTTAAAAATCAATAAATACATAAACATTTTTAAAAACTCCATATTCTAACTCAGTTCTGTTCAATAGAAACAAAATGTGGACTATATATGCAATTTTAGATGTTTTATTAGGCATATTTAAAAAAATAGAAACAATAAATATACAAATGCACGTTCTTGCCGTTATGCTTAGCACACGGAGTTGCAGGCATTCATCTGCACACTTGCTACTTACATATGTTTCTGCCTGGCTTACCACTGCGAGCTCTTTAAGGGAAGGGGAGCTCATTTCATTTGTGTACCTCCAGAACCTGGCACAGGACCAAACACATAATTCAATCTCAATAGTTATTTAAAGAAGGAAGGAAGAAAGTGAAGGATTTCAAGGAAGGGAGTGGAGGAATGAAAGAAGCGAGGGAAAGAAGGCATGAAGGACAGGTGTTTGTTTTTCATGATTTTTTTTTAAATTCAAAATGTATTTTTCTTAAGAAACATAGTATTATGGTAGCTACACACTGCAATTAGACCACAAAATTTAGTTCACGTAATTTAAAACTTGGTTCACAAAAGGTTTTTTTAATAGTATTATTTATATACGGTGTTTTGGTTATGTTTACATCATTGGCCTTGTGAGAAAACAGGTCTTAAAAATTGATTTATAAAAGCATTAAATACAACTTTGACCCTTGGGCAAATATGTTCTAAGCATGAAATGTCTATTAATAGAAGGATATTTTGGAACACACCTTGTTTGTAATTTGAATTCAGTAAGTGAACCACAAAAGTGGCTCCTCCTTATACAGAAAAGAAGCTATTTAGGGCACCTGGGTGGCTCAGTCGGTTAGGCATCCAATTTCAGCTCAGGTCATGATCTCATGGTTCATGAGTTCAAGTCCCACATCGGGCTCTCTACTTTCAGCATTAAGGCCACTTTGGCTCCTCTAACTGCCGCCCCCGCGCCCCTGCTGCCACACACACACCTTCTCTCAAAAAGAAACAAGCATTAAAAAAAAGAGAGAAGCTATTCAACTACACGTGAGGACCAAGACTGAGATTTCTCACGTGTTTTAAACTTAAGATTGGTAAGAGGCTGTAAGGAGCTTTGAGAGAAATGATTAGGGTAGTATATACAAAGATGTTTCATTTTCACTAGAGAACATCTTATTTATTGTAAGATGTAATCATGTGTTTTCTTGTTAATGACTGTAAATAAACTTTGCCAACATAACAGAGTGATAAACCAATCACTTAGTGTTATCCTCTAAGGCGTTGTGGGTTTACAAGGTAGAATATGCTTCTGAAATCCAGAGAATATAAAACATAAAGAAAAAAAAATATTTGAATTGTTTGGATCACATTTCTTTTCCCTTCTCACTAGTGATATTGGGCCCTGATAGATCATTCTAGCTAAAATATTGTATAATATGGAATTAAAAGGACCTTAATGTTGACATTTATTACCAGTATCTGAACATGAGTACCTATGTCACTTTGGGGTCCTGGGATAACTTAAGATAGATAATCTAGCATACAAAACAGAAGATTTAAAAAAAAAATAACATTACATCTCTCACAATGTGAGACAGTGCTTGAATCTTTCCCAGCTAGCTCCAAAATTGATTCTGGATAAAGATTATATAAAAATGAGAAAAACACTTCTCTTATGTGACAGGTGACAGTGCCCTAGATTTTGCTGCCTGCCATCACTGTCGCTTCCAAGAAATTGAGAACCTAGTTTACCATAACAATCTTCATATTCACATAAGAGAAACATATCATGGGAAGAATCCTCAAATGTTTCTCCTGTATAAGTCCCACATATAGTAACTATGGTCTTTTCCCCATATTCATTATATAAAGAACAGGAAGTATAAAAAGCTTATCATGCATACCAATGCTGGGGGAAAATAAAAGGAAAACAATCTGAGGACAGTGGGTAGCAAGTACTGTGGTGTATCACTCAGGATCCCAGGTGATTCCCAGAGGACAATTCTTGACATTCCTCTGTCCAATTATGATGGTAAAGGGAGCAGTGCAGTGGCTATAGCATGAAAACGCCTGGGCAATCAGATCTTAAGTCCCCAGGCAAGTCGCATAGCACAGCAAGGCAGGAAAAACAGATGAAGAAATTTTGGATTGCAGAGTGAGAGAAGAGATCGCAAATATCAGGCTGGAAGCTCCAAGTGATGAGGGGTATAGTTATCCACGTCACCTTCCAGTCACCTTCCATTTCTTTATATAGCCTAGGAGGTCAGAACCACTACAGTCCCCGGTCAGCCGTTCTCAGACTGAGCCAATATACAGAGCAAGGAGAATCAACTGGCACAAGAGGTAAACACTGGCAGATGCTGGGATGAGCCACCAAGAGACCACCCATCTTTGGGACTAAGGAACTCCTTTCACCAGCTACCAAGACTGTTATCTGCTGAGCTCTCTCAGTCTGGTTCCTAGCTAGGAATTTTCTTCAACTGAAGGAACTTGCCTCACCCAGGCCCTGCACCTTCTCTGAAAGCAACCCACATTCAAGGAAGGGATGCTAAATATGGAGGTCCATGGTCCGTGGCCACTCAATGCCATCTGAGAAGGCATCTCGGAAGGCATACACCATCTCAAGTGCCATTGGCAAGATTGTCTGAGAGCACTGTAGTGACTCCATGAGATTTCTACCTCTCTGTCTGCCCACCCTGAGTTTTTTACTCTCCAACAAGCCATCTGTACTTCAACTAAGAGTGTGCTTCATGGGAAACCTGGCCTATGAAGGGAAATGGTGATTACTAACTGGTACCTGCATGAAAATAGATGAAACACTGTACATATTTTTTTTTTTTGAATAGTACAGGAGGCTTTATTGAGTGCAAGCTATAGCATGAAGAATCATCTAAAAACAGCAGAGCAAAGGTTAAGAAACAAATTAAGATTCCTGTTGAATTGAGCTGTGCCTGTAATGAAGAATAGGAACATTCACTTTGATCCTTGGGTTCTTGGTATTTCCACTTGGATGTAATCAAAGATGCCTTTCCACTATCTATTGGTAGAGGCTGTCCAGCAACTCCAGTGACTCCCTGGGGACAGACTGTATATCCACTGATTGAAAAGCCCTTCTCTAGGGAATGAACTCTCGTATTTTTATAGAAAATATCACTCCCAGTGAAACGGAGAACACGACAGTAATATTGATCTTTGGGTAGCAACCTGATATCAATTCTCCTGTATCGATACTCCTTTTCTTCATTCTTACTGGGAAGCTGGAAAACACTCATGAACTTTGCTTTACCTTTTGACAGAGTGTCTGTCATAAAATGGACCTTCTATAACTGCTCCATAACACAATGTAACAGCTTTGGCTCTTTGGTTGATTCAGAGGTAAGCCTGGATGGGTCAGAAAGACATCCACATCATCAATGAACTCTTCACCTCTTCTGAAAATGCCACAGACTACCACAATGTATTCGGAATCCATTTTTTTTTTTTTTTTTTTTTGAGAGAGAGAGAGTACAAGCAGGAGAGGGACAGAGGGAAAGAGAGAGAAAGAAACCCAAGCAGGGTCTGCACTGTCAGTGCAAAACTCGATGTGGGGTCTGAACTCATGAACCCTTGAACTCACAAACTGTGAGATCATGACCTGAGCCAAAATCAAGAGTCAGATGCTTAACCGACTGAGTCACCCAGGTGCCCCTCAGAATCCACTTCTTAAACTTCAGTTAGTATAATGTCTTATTTTTGTAACATCTCTTTAGGATGAATTCTATTCTCAAACTCCTCAATTTCAGGCCAATTCGCTGATTATACTTTGACTTATTTTCATTTTTTTCTGAGACCTACTAATGCTTAAATTCTTTCACCTACAACCTTCCTCACAGGAGATGGATCAGTGCCACTAACCCAAATCAGTAAGTTGATAGATGAACTCGTATCATACCACTGAATTTTTTCCAGCTTTTACAAGTTTCCAGTCACTAAAAAGTATCAACCTTTTTCAGCAATTTTTGATCCTATTCCAGGCAACTTCTTAGCATCTGCTCCACTCTAGTTTTATGGGCACTTGGTTTCACTGATGCTGCTTTCCGCTAAGCATCATATTTATGGATAGCCTGGTTCATGTTCTTCTCAAAATCTGCAAGCTCTGTGAGCATGTTGGTGACTCCCCCATTGAGCGTCTCCTCTGATGCTTTCCATTTGCTCATGGTAGCCTGCCCCAAGGACTACTGAGTGCTAAAAGCCAGGGACTGGCCCCCTGTGCCAGCTTGGAGGAGGGGCCAGGACTTGGGGAGGGGGGTAATACCAACCCAGCTCTGACAAAGCCTGAATGGCCCACTGGACAATGGCTGCCTCTGAAAATATTGTATGCATCCTTGTATTGATCAAAATAGAGAAGTAAAAATGAGAACACACCTGACTACAAACTTCTGCCTTTTAGAATAAGGTCCAACGTTCTCCTTTTTTAAAAAAGTGCTTTATTTACTTTTGAGAGAAAGCACAATACGTGAGGTGCAGAGGGGGAGGACAGACAGTCTGAAGTGGGCTCTGCACTGACAGCAGCAAGCCCATGTGGGGTGTGAACTCATGAATTGTGAGATCATGACTTGAGTCAAAGTCAGCCATTCAACCAACTGAGCCACCCAAATGCTCCCCAATTTTCTCCTTTTGCAGAAGAGATCATAAAGGCCTAGAAACAAAAATAATTATTTCTTAACCTTATTAAATAAATTAGAGAACGAGAACCTTTTTCTCTCTTTTTTTTTTTTTTTTTGGCATTTGAAAATTTCTCTCAATACTTTTTTCTTCAGTAGAGGCTCTCAAATTAACTGCATCAGAATCACCGACCAGAGGTTTTGTTTTGTTTTTATTTGAGGGAGGGATAGAGGGAGAGGGAGACAGAGAAATAGAGAGACAGGGAGAATGCATGTGAGCTAGAGAGAGAGGCAGATGAAGAGAGAGAAAGAATCTTAAGCAGGTTCCACACTCAGCACACAGCCTGATGCAGGGCTCAATTCCACGACCCTGGGATCATGACCGGAGCCTAAATACCATTGGAAACTCTACCAGCTGAGCCGCCCAGGTGCCCCCTGGCCAGAGTTTTTTAGTTTGATTGTTATTTTGTTGTAATAAAGATTTCTAGGGCCACCCCAAACATACTGAATTGGAATCTGTTGTGAAAGTTTCCACCAAAATTTATATATTTTAAAACTTACACAAATCATTCTGATGATCAGATAAGTGTGGGAAATGTGATACGGAGAAACTATATCTAGAGAGGTGTAGTAGTTTTCTAAGCGCTTCCTTAACAAAGCACCACACAGTAAGTGGCTTCAACATTAGAAATGCAGTGTCTTGCAGTTCTGGGATCTAGAAGTTTGGGATCAAGAATTCTGCAAGTTTGACTTCTCCTGCGGGCTGTGAGGGAGAGTCTCTTCCATACCTTTCCTCTAAGCTTCTAGAAGTTTGTAGGTACCCTCCCCTGCACATGTGTCTGTGTCCAAATCCTCTTTGACATAAGAACACAGGCCTACTGGATTAGAAGCTGATCTTAGTTCAATATAACTTCTTTTTAAATAACTACACCTTTTCCAAATAAGGTCAAATACTGAGATTTATATGAATTTTGGATAAGCAAAAATCACCCCATTACAGGAGTCTATAATTTTCAACTGCTCCTGCATAATTTGACTAAAAAAAAAAAGCAGCTAAGTATGAGCTAAGGTAGAGAAAATTGGTGAGTATAAGGATTTCCTCTGTTGTATTTGGTCTCTGATTTCAAGCTTCAGGTGTATCAAGATAAGGTCGTGCAAGGGAGGGCCAGGATCTGTCTTAGATTTTGGTGAACTTAATGCCTCTCCTCCACATCTCAGTGGGAACACCTCACCTCCTTTCATTACTGCATCCATTGTTATTTCCAGCACCATCAAAGAGGACCTCACCACAAATTCTGTAAATCAGATTCCCAAAAGCAAATAACCAGTCACTATGATCATTTGTCTCATGCTTGAAATGTTAACATTTTTTAATTTTTTATTTAATTATTTTTATTATTTTTTTCCCTTCAGTTTTCCCCAATTAACATAAGCTAACGTTTACTAACATCACTGAGTAGTTAAGAAAGAACTGTACTGGGGCATCCGGGTGCCATGACTTCAGCTAAGGTCATGATCTCACAGTTCATGGATTTGGGCCCCGCATTAGCTCTGTGCTGACAGCTCGGAGCCTGGAGCCTGCTTTAGATTCTGTCTCCCTCTCTCAGCCCCTCCCCCATTCACACTTTCTCTCTCAAAAACAAGCAAAAAGAACTGTACCAATTAGTAGAGGAATATGATATAATATCTAATCTTAATCTAATTTCAGTGATCTTATTAAATAAAGCAAAAGTTTAGGACCAAGAAATATTTGTGCAGTTGCAGAACTGATTTAAGTGATGATTAAGGTTATAACATTGCTTTAAATAACTTCTACATTCTTTTTTCTCCTAGTTTTCTAGACTGTGTTTTTGAATGTCACATAAGATCAATTTTCATTGCCTCCTAGACATGGTCTAATAAAAGGGGATGGCATCATTTTGAGGAAGATAATCAATACACCGACATTTTCCAAGAGTGATGTTTTATAGAAGTTTAGGAGCTAAATAAACAAATCCTAACATGTAGTAGCACCTCTATAATTTAAGAATATTTTTTCTAAAGGATCCCCAAAGAGTTAACTTCAATTAGTGGCATACTAGGAAACTAAGCTTTATTGAACATGTTTCAAGACTTCTGTGGAAGGAAATCATTGGCTTATTTTCTCCATCCTTGAAGGCAAGAAGTTTCTAAACTTGTGTTAAAAAAATACAAGGTTAAACTAAAAAAGAATTAAAAAAAACAAGTTGTGTTTCTTCTATTAATAGTCTGTTCTATACAGAAATTTTGCATTCTTGTGCACACAGAAGTCAGATTGACAAAGATCACTGTGGACTTCTTAAGAAATAGATTTTCAACAATTTATTTCAACATTGCAATAAATCCTCCCCATCCTGTCGATAAAAGGAAAAACAATCCCTTCTGGGATTTGTCTGCTTGGTTCTCACCTGGACAATTCAGCTTGTCTACAAACTGTCAGGACAGCACCTGGTTTGTTATCTAATTTTGCAGATTTTGTGCACAGTGGTGAAAAGGAGGAAGCTAGCCCTGACTAGCTCTTCTCAGAATCAGAGGTCCCTCATCTCCTGTGACCTCTAAGTGGAAGGGGGGCGGGGAACCACAACATTCAGAAGCCAACACTACAATTGTCAGGCGTCTGATTTTTATCACCATCCCCATCCCTTCTTAACACATTCCTACTCTTTTCCCATAAAAACTCAAATGTATGGAGTCATGAGGTTAAAAAAAAAAGTAATCAAACTAAATAATATTTTTCTCTGTCATTCTCTACCTGAAAAGAACACTTGCTTTGTATGTGTGTAGCAGAGCAGGTAAAGCGGACTTCTTCATCTATTTGGCTTTTTGGGGGATAGTGACAGTTTTTGTCATTGCACTGTATGCTCTTTGAGCTTTTGTTTCACATTTACAAATTTCTTCAGGGGTGTGAATACCCTGGGGTGTCAGAGGAACTGACATTCCTGTTTACTGAGTCTGTTGTGTTTTATACGTTTTCACCTGATGCCTCTGAAATCCTTCCAGAAGCCTTCTTTATCCATTTAGCAAATCTGGTTATGGTTATTTGGTGCGGATGCAGGCAGGCTCTGCAGACGTCTGAAGGAGCCCACGATAAACTGTTTATTCCCAGAAAAGGCAGATGTGGGAAATAAGCTAAGCTGTATTTAGGGAAAACTTCCAAAATCGAAGGACTGTGTAAGCCTTTAAGCCCTAATCTGGTAGCCAGTAATATTATAAGGGTAGGAGCTGACAGAGCAGCTCATCTTGCAGGAAATATCACAATTTCTTTCAAATTTATTCCAGTAATTATTTGACCCTACGGCACAAGCCAGACAGAAGCCCTCAGATCGCCAGAAACCTTACTCCTTCACCATGCTCACCTTCTCAGAGCTCTCAGAGCAAAGAATAGCAATGGCTCCACCTGTGAGACCATGAGTCTCCAGGCCAGACTGCATTTGCATTGGAAGATTCATCATTAGCAGCAAAGGCTTCCTGGGTCTGTCTTGAGGACCCCCTGTGACCTAGAGAACGATATGTTTCTATAGAAAATAAGAGGGAGAATGGGAAATGAGTATCTTCAAATACGGTTGTCACAGCATTGCTGAAATGGTAGTTGGGTCATCCTAAAAGCCACTGAGTGTGGAAACTGGATAATAGGAGCAGTGGGAGGGAAATCAGTAAGTAAAACAGTGAATAGGAGCAGCTACTCTAGTTTTCCAGAACCTTGCCAGACTACATAGATAGAAGTATTCTATTTCTTTATAGGTGCCTGGGTGGCTCAGTTGGTTGAGGGTCTGACTTCAGCTCAGGTCACTGATCTGACGGTTCATAGGTTCGAGTCCCACATCAGGCTCTATGCTGACAGCTAAGAGTCTGGAGCTTGCTTCAGATTCTGTGTCTCTCTCTCACTCTGCCCCTTCCCCACTCATGCACGCTCTCTCTCTCTCTTTCTCAGTCTCTGTGTATGTCTCTCTCTGTCTCTGTGTGTGTGTGTCTCTCTCAAAAATAAACATTAAAAAGTTAAAAAAGAACTATTTATTTGATAAACATCAGATAGGTAAACTAATTAAAATCAATCAACCATGACTGAGATATGGCAAGATGAATTAATGCTATATTTAAAAAAATACAAAATAATATTCTATATGAATGTAACTAACAAAATATTATTCTGTGCTTTTATAGACATAAATCTTTATTTTTTGCATTTACTTTTTTTTTAGGTCATTCTATGGGTCCAGTGCATTCTCCATGTCCATTAAGTTTTGACTATCAAATTGTCATCCTAACTGACATGTTGAGCTGAGAAACAGTCTGGAAACAAAGACACAGCTTATATTTTGAGCAAAAGCTCAGCTCCAGTGAGTAAAGAGACTTTCTTTCAAACTGGAAATCCAGAAGAACTGGATTTAAAGCTATCTTAATCTCTTTTTTTGTGTGAAAAAGATTTTTTCTTCTTTTTCCAGCTTTATTAGGATACAACCGTCATATAACACTGTATAAATTTAGGGTGTACAAACTGTTGATTTTGATACACTTATATATTACAAAATGATTACCATGGTAGCATCAGCTAACACCTCGATCATATCGCATGTGATTACCTGTGTATGTGTATGTGTATGCTTGTGTATGTGTGTGTGTGTGTGTGTGTATGTGTGGTGAGAATATTTAAGATCTACTCTCTTAGAACCTTTCAAGTGTTTAGCAAATGTTATTAGTTACAATCACTATACATTAGGTCACCAGAATTATTCATTTACAACTGCAAATGTGTACCCTTTGACCAATATATTTCCATTCCCAGGCCCCCGTTGGCTCTTACAGCGTTCTATGAGTTTGGCCATTTTTTTTGTTTGTTTATTTTGATAGCAAGTGGGGGATGGGAAGAGAGAGAGGGAGAGAGGGAGAGGGAAAGAAGGAGGGAGGGAGGGAGGAAGAGAGAGAGAGACAGAGACAGAGACAGAGAGACAGACTCCCAAGCCAACCCCAAACTGTAGCATGGAGACTTACATGAGGCTTGAACCCAAAAACTATGAGATAATGAGCTGAAACCAAGAGTCAGATGCTTAACTGAGCCACCCAGCCACCTCTATGAGTTTGGCCTTCTAAAATTACATCTATTAGGAGAACATTTGGTTATTTGTCTGACTTACTAAACTTAGAATACTGACCTCAGGGTCCATCCATACTGTTGTAAATGACAAAATTCCCTTGCTACTGATGGATAAATAATACTCCATTGCATGTAAATACCATGTTTTCTTTATCCCTTCATCCATTAAGAAACATTTAGGTTGTTTCCATCTCTTGGCTACTGTGAATAATGCTATAAAGGACATCGGACTACAAATATCCTTTTGAGATCCTGTTTTTGTTTCCTCTGGATAGAAATACAGAAGTGGGCCTGCTGGATCATTTGGTAGTTCTATTTTTATTTTTATTTTTTTGAGGAATGTCTATACTGTTTTGTATAGTGGGTATACCCATTTACATCCCCACCAATAGTACATAAGGGTTTGTTTCATTTCCTGACCAAAGCTTACTATCTCTTGTCTTTTAATGACAGCCAATCTAGCAAAGGGAGAAGGTATCTCATGGTGGCTCTGTTTGCATTTCCCTGATGATTAGTGCTGTTGAGCACCTTTTCATGTACCTATTGGCCATCTGTATGTCGTCTTTAGAAAATGTCTACTCAGAGGCTCTGTCCATTTAATCAGATTTTGGTTTAGTATTGAGTTGTATGAATTGATATATTTTAGATATTAACCACTTGGTCAGAAAGATTGGTTTGTAAATATTTTCTCCTATTCTGTAGGCTGCCTTTTCACTTAGTTGATTGTTTCTTCTGCTGCACAAAATCTTTTTAATTGGATACAGTCGCACTTATTAATTTTTGCTTTTGTTGCTGGTGCTTTTGGCGTCAAACCCAACAAATTGTTGCCAAGACCAATAACAACAGTATTTTCCTTTGTTTTCTTCTAAGAATTTTACAGATTTAGGTCTTATTTAAGTCTTTAATCCATTTTATGTTAACTTTTGTGAGTGGTGTGAGATTAAATTGAAGGCAAAAACATTAAAATAGTTAATTGATATTGGAAACCATTTGCATGATGATCCTATCATGCTAGTTATGAAAATAAGGTATTAAAATGAGAAAATTAAAATGACATGCTATTGAAGAAGAGATAAACAAGCAGCACAACAAAATGGAGTGTTCATACTTAGGCCAAAGACATACACTAATTTTTATAATAAAGATAATATTAAAATCACTAAGCAATTATAACTTATTCAATAAGTGGTTTAGGATATTGTCACATTTGAAATAAAATGCTGATACAATATGTATGTATAAACACATTTTTACATATATGCATATGTAAATGTACACATATAGACATATACAAGTAAAAGTGATGTCCTGGTGGATTAAAGAACTAGAAAACTAGTAGGACTGGGGTGTCTAAGTGGCTCAGTCAGTTAAGTGTCTGACTTCAGCTCAGATCATGATCTCATGGTTTGTGAGTTTAAGCCCCACCTTGGGCTCTATGCTGACAGCTCAGAGCCTGGAGCCTGCTTTGGATTCTGTGTCTCCCTCCCTTTCTGCCCTTCCCCCACTCATGTTCTGTCTGTTTCTCAAAAATAAATATAAGCATTAAAAATAAGAGAAATAGAAAAGTAGTAGAATAAACTACAAACTAATATTTCATGGCTCTCTGAAGTCAGTCACATAGTCTAAGTATCATGAAGGGATACGACTATATAACAGTAAAAAAAAAATCAGTACACCATTTAAATCTTAAAAACTCAAAATCATAGTGTAAGAAATATTTGCAATACCTAAAAGATAAAAAATTAAGGTCCTTCAAGTTAAAATCTCCAACATCAATCTCAATATGATTGGCAAACTGTGCTTTGAGAAATTTTGCAAAGATTATAAAATAGAAAACAACAGTACAGTAAAGTAAGCAAATATATGAAAGGATGATCTTTCTCACTAATAATCATTGGAAGAACATACGTTTTACCATGACCCAGCCAATATCAAAGAGGCATGTTTCGTATGATGGAATGAGGATGCACTTTCTTCTACGTTGTCAATGACTGGGCAAAATAGCTGTAATGTTTTAAAGTACCCTACCTGTGACTCCACAACCCCATTCAAAAATTTAGTAAATTCAAAAATGTTCATGGGGGCGCCTGGGTGGCTCAGTTGGTTGAGCGTCCGACTTCAGCTCAGGTGATGATCTCACAGTTGGTGAGTTCAAGCCCCGCATAGGGCTATGTGCTGAAGCTCAGAGCCTGAGCCTGCTTTGGAGTCTGTGTTTCTCTCTTTGACCCTCCCCCCACTTGTGCAAACACAAACTCTTTCTCTCTCAAAAGTAAGTCTAGAAATTTAGTAAATGCTCGCTGAAACATTTAGAAGTGAGAAAGTGTGAACAACCTAAATGTTCACCAGCAACAGAGAGGTCATGTACCTCATGCAGCA
The DNA here is from genome assembly GCF_008692635.1 of Crocuta crocuta. NCBI lineage: Eukaryota > Metazoa > Chordata > Mammalia > Carnivora > Hyaenidae > Crocuta > Crocuta crocuta. The sequence continues at coordinate 5,771,096 of NW_027529424.1, read as the reverse complement.
TCCACGTCTCAGTCATTGAAACAATGAAGTAGACTCCCCGTCTGCTGGCATATGAATGTAGAGAGAATGCAGGGGGCTGGAAGTGATTAGAAAGCAAAGGATGGGAAGCAGTTTGCCCAGTTGTGTCACGTATAAGTGCACACAAATGGGGAGTCACAGGAATATAAAGATAGCTGCTAGCTGACTAACAGTGTTTAAGTCAGAGGAGACAAAAGGAGTGAGAGTATAAAGTGAGAATACTCCTGACTCATGTGGTACTTGTGTAATGTTCTACACACTGGGATCTACAAATGTCAACTGTATATGACAAACTGATCATTTGGGTGTTAGTTTGGGACACAGAAGCAAGTAGTAGTAGAGCAAATTGTAGTAGACTTAAAGAGGAGTAAGAAGCAAGTAACTGGAGTAAATGAATGGAAACATGCTCTCAAGAAGTCTATACGTGAAGGTCATGATGACCAAAATGGGACAGTGACTAGGGGAGAATATGATTTGTAAAGCAAACAGTCACATGCTTGATGCATGCTTGTTTAGATGTGTTTACAGCTGAAAATGCAGGTACTTAACAAATGTTTACTAGTATTACTTGTTCTAATTTAAACAAACCAAAAGTTCTTTTCAATTATTAAAGAGTGAAAACAGCATAGAAAATTCAACCATAGAAGATTTAGAAGGGGCTCCGTTATTTCTTTCTACCACACCCAACCCCCAGGACAACAGAGCCACACACACATTAACCCTGGTTAATGCCTGGACTTTTAAATGTCTCATTTTTCTGACAGGCACTATCAATCTTAGCTTTTAACTCTGATGCTGGCTTCAGTAGCTCTATTTCAAAGGAGATTAAGCAGTTTAACAGCAGTCATTTCTCCAGAAAGAGTGGGAAGGATGGCACTGAATAAAAGATATTACTCTATTGAATGAACAGCTCCCTGAGTCTTTGAGATGCACAGGCTGAATGTTGTCCTGTGTTTACGAAATTCTCCCTAGATCTCTAATTATCCTCCTCCCCATTCACAGATGTTTCTTCCTTTTTGATGTGAGCTTTGAGAAGGAAAGGGAGTAATGAGATTACCTCACATCAAACTTATTTGGAAGAAGAGCAGTTCAGTTCAAGTTAAAGTATTTTTGTTTGTTCTCTTGTTTGTTTGTTTTTGCTTGTTCTTGTTGCTTGGAGATATAATCTTTACTTCCGAAGACCAACAGATAAGCCCATGTTTGCAAATAAGTTTCATGAATAAAATTGGAATCCTGATGTCAAACGCAGAGGGATGCACATAAGCCAAGGGTTGATATTTTGAGTTGCGGATTTAATATGACAAGTTTGGGTATGTGTTTTCCAATCTACAATGCATTATGTATGACTTGGATAGTTGTTAGGAACATGCATTGTTCAGAAGCAATAACTGGTAACAATGCAACAGACTGAGGATAATGAGCTACAAGTTCTTTGTATATACTGGGCTTTTTCTCTGTCACATAAAGCTGTTTCGATATTAACCACAGATTTATCGATGATGCACTATGGAGAACAGTTTGGCTGCATTTTGCCTGCTAGTCTCTGTGGCATATTTTCACTAATCCATGTAGGTTTAGCTTTTGCTGTTTGTAGGCTGGGAAAGTCAGAGCTACACACTCAAAAGTGAAGATGGAAATGCTGATTTTCCCCCCTCTCGGGAGTAACCCTCTGGCCTCCAGGCAGTTGTTTTAAAAATAGCTTCTGTCTGCCTTGTGCCATTATTATCACAGATACAATTCCCATCCTGACTGTCCGTAACTGAAATCAGTCTTCAGTATTCAAGAGCAGTTCATCTGTAAAGGAGCCATTTTTATATAAGTCACTGTGGTATATATCAGTTTAGCTTTTGGTGTTTCCATAAAGTTCTTATTTTGGGTTCCTAAAATAAAGTATGGAAAATGCAGGTAATCAAACATATCTTTAACTTCTACATAGAACCTATCACCCCAGGCATGGTGCCAGAAAAAATAAAAACCAGAAGGAAGGTTATTTCATTTGCCCACAAAATGGAAATAAGTCTTGGAGTCTTTGTATCAGTTGCACTTGTGCTTAAGATGACTCATTATTTGGCCAAGGATAATAAAAGAAGCATTTGAAACTGTGGGATTTCTACTAACAAAGAAGAAATGGTTCAAGGAAAGCAGACTTGTCCATATGGGGCGCCTGCGTGGCTCAGTCAGTTAAGAGACCAACTTTGGTTCAGGTCATGATCTCACAGCTCAAGGGATTTAGCCCCACGTCACGCTCTGGGCTGACAGCTTAGAGCCCGAAGCCTACTTCAGATTCTGTGTCTCCCTCTCTGTGTCCCTCTCTGGCTTGCACGCTGTCTTTTTCTCTCTCAAAATAAATATACATTAAAAAATTTAAAAAAAAATAAAAGAAAGTAGACTTGTCCATAAATGAAGTCCACATACTTTCTGAAATGGCATAATAGGGTAAATTATATACACACAAATTATAAAATATTCCTTAGTATGATATTTTTTCTATGAACCTATAGTAGTAAATATTCCCCAGTGCAATTATGACTCTAGAATGTAAATAGGAAAAAAAGACTACTTTCATTTTTAACAATTTTATAAAATAAATATTAAAATAATTGAAAATTATATACAAAGATACAGTCTCTTACTTATAAATATGATGGCTTGTGTCACAGTGGTTTTAGATAATAAAGTTACATCAGAGAAATAAGAAAGGAAACTAAGTATTTGGATTTTTCCCCTAAGCTGTGGATTTAAACTATAGAGAGACCCTCAACAACTATTCAAGCAGCAAGGTTACATTGGCTGTGTGCCCTGTCATGAACGGAATGACTGTGGTTGCAGAATCTTTAACTTTTATTATAACTAGCTAGCTATTTTCTGAGCTAGGTGTTTTACTCACACTTGGGTTAAATATCCTTGCCAGTGGGGACACAATGCCAATGACAGTAAGTCAATGCCATTGACTTTGATCATTGAAAGTCAATGATGTCAAAGCACAAGTCTTGAGTGGTGCTTTAGTTTCCTGAAGTGTTGCATACACTGGTGGCATCATTACTTCACTTACAGCTCTTTCTTAGATTGGGTAGTATTTACGGCCATGAGGAGAACTTCTACCACAGCCATTCAATGATTTATTTACTCATAATGTTATCTTTTATTGAGTGTCTGCAAGCTGTGTTAAAGTGATGGAAAAGGACACTGCAAAAAGAAAGTATAAATAATAGCATATAACTGACAAAAGAAGGTCAGGTTATCCACATGGAAGAATAAATCTTTTCACTCAACCGACCACCCGTCTGACAACTCCTTTAATGCCTTAGGATCTTTTTCGAGAAGGAGGACCAGAATTCTAGTTTTCCTACTGCCTCAGTCTACCTTTGGCTTTAACGTTTCATTTTGTGTGTGTGTGTGTGTGTGTGTGTGTGTGTGTGTGTGTGTTTATTGTATCCATTCTAGTTTGATTGCTATATTTTCAGTTTGGTTCTCCCTTCTCTTTGTTATTTGTTAACATCTCAATTTTGTAATTCCTATTTTGTGCCATGTCTAAGTTCAAACAATACAGACACAATGGGTAGAGATATAATCCATCCTTTAAAGAGATCACAGTTCAGGAGAGGGGGCAGACATGAATGAAATGCTTACAAAAATGTATAATGGCACCATAAAAGCTATGAAAGAAAGTCACCATTAAACAGGATTATATAGCAGTGGTAACCTGTTCTAGTGGAGCAAGTCACCTGGAAGTTGGGATACAAAGGATGTGCAAGAATTGATCAATGAATGAGCAGAAGAGAACGGTATAGGTGATGGGAACATACACATCTGAGGGCCTGGGTTGAGGGCAGTGGGTTCCATTAACAGAACTGAAAGGTTAATGAAGTTAGCGCCCCTTTAGGAAAGAACATGGCAGGAGACAGGGCTAAAACAGTAGGCTAGAGGGAGAGTGGGAAGGGCTTTCTGAGTCAGCAGATGAAGTTTTGGTTTTGGTTTCCTTTCTAAAAGGACTGCTGAGGAGTTTAGTAAGCATGAATGTGTTTGTTAGTCTGTAACTTTACCCTCTACTGACCTCAGTGGCACATCTATCGCATTGTCACTGGATTCTTACTCTGCACCTGGATTTAATAAGAGCATTTCTACTTTTTCTTGGATTTTTTAGTGAGTTTCAAGTCAATCTGCCTTTAGGTATACTGATCCTTTACTCATGGCTTCGCTTTTTTTTTCCATTCATTTTGCTACCACTTAAATTTTTTTAAATATTTGTTTTTAAAAACTTGATCTCATGAAAGGTGTCATAGATGAATTTCTCCATATATCACTTTATATGCTTCACAGAATTCATTTGTGATTTCATAATCAGCAAAGTTTTCTTTAACTGGTATTCTCTTTTTAATCATAATTTCCTCATATTATTCCAGAGATTTAAACCATAAGATAAAACCAAGAAATAAAATTTATTTTTTTCCCTCCAAACTTTGAAAAACTCTAGTTCCCTAAAAGTCTGGGCATCAGTTCTATTAAACTAATGTCATAATTCACCTAGAGTTTCTCTCACTTCTTGTTTTTGGAAAATCAATCAGATAAGTGTTCTTAGAATAGGCTCATTTGCAAGGAGAAGTCTGGAAGTCTTTTCTCAATTTTCAGAGAAGATTTAACCTCATAAATCAAATTTTCTTCAGTTAGTTTTCTGTTTTTAATTACTTTTTATATATTTAAGGCCTGTTCTTGCTCATTTGTTAGCAAGCTAGTTATATACATGCAAAGCACTAAATAGGATATTCTTCATAAGCTAGTTTTTTTTTGGGGGGGGGATTTTTTTTTTTTTTTTTTTTTTTTTTTTTTTATTTCTCTTTTTTTTTTTATATAA
>NW_027529424.1:5728931-5765458 GCF_008692635.1 Crocuta crocuta | reverse complement strand
CAGCAGGTAGAGTTGTTTTTTTTGTTTTTGGGCCTTTTTTTTTTTTTTTTTTTTTTTTTTTTTTTTTTTTTTTGGGGGGGGGGTTTTTTTTTTTTTTTTTTTTTTTGCTATCAAATATCTCTGTTTTTGCTAATAGACTAAGTCTGGTCTCATAGATTCAGTTATAGGAAACAATTCCACCTCTCCATTGTTTAGAAGTATTTAGGAAGATTTGCTATTTCTTTCTTTCTTGAATGTCTGGTAGTGTTCAGTAGAGCCATCCATACCTGGAGTTTTCTTTGTTGCAAGATACTTGCCTACAAATTCAGAATTTAATAGACACAGGATGGTTCAGGTGTATCTGTCTCTTCCAAGTGAGTTTTGGAGTTTGTGTCTTTCAAGCAACTTGTCCATTTCATCTATGCTGTTGGAACTTAATGACACAAAGTTGGGCTCAGTATTTATTTATTTTTAAATGTCTGCAATATCTTTACTGCTGTAGTGTGTTACTTCACTCATTATTGATGTTGGTACTTTATGTCTTCTCTACTTTTTCTGATCAGTCTGACTTAAGACATGTTGATTTTGTTGATCTCCTTTAAACACCAGCTTTTGGTTTCACCAATTTTCTCTAATGGTTTTCTCTTATTTTATTTATGTTCTTACAAATATTACTCCCTTTTCTGTATGTATTTGGGGTTTAATTTGTTCCTTTAGTTTCCTACAGTGGAAGCTGAGATCATTCATTCGAGGCAATGTCTTTATAATACAAGCATTTCAGTGCTGGATGTTTTCTTCTCAGCACTATTTAACTGCAATTCATAAATTGTGATAAGTTGTACTTCATTTGATTCAGCTCAAAATAGTTTCTCATTTCCCTTTTCTTATTTTACCTAGAAATTATTTAGAAGTGCGGTATTAGGTTCCATCTATTTGAAGATTTTCCAGTTATTTCCTATTTAAGACCATTATGATAAAGTACTTTGTAAGATTTAAATTATTTTGAATTTATTAAGTCATGCTTTATGTATCAGAATGCATCTATTTTGTTAAATTATCTGTGTTTACTAGGAAAAAATGCATACTGGGCTACTGTCGGGTAAGTATTCAATATATCATTTAGGCCAAGTTAAAGTTGTCCAAGTATCTATTTAACTACTGATTTTCTATCTCCTTGTTTTCTTAATTAGTGAAGGAGAGGTGTTGGAATCTTCCACTAAAATTGTGTATTTGTCTAGTTCTTCTATTTGCTTCAATTCTTGCTTCATGTATTCTGAGGCTTTGTTATTAGAAGCACAGGTGTTTAGAACTGTCATGCCTACTTGGTAAATTGACTTATCATTATAAAATGACCTACTTTCTTTGCTCTGAAATTCACTTAGTCTCATATTAATGTAATGACTCAAATTTCTTGTAATTATATACTATATATTTTTAAAACTATTTTACTTTTCATTTCCATTTGTGTCTAAAAGTAGGTTTCTTATAGCAACACATTTTTGATCTGTCTGAAAATCTCTTTTAATCAAATGTCTATACCATGTACAAGCAAAAGTTCAAGTTTGTATTTAAACCTATCAACTTAACCTCTTTGGTACTTATTCTATCCTTTTTTCGCCTGCCTGCCTGCCTATCTATCCATCCATCCATCCATCCATCCATCCATCCATCCTACTCTTGAATTGAGTATTTATCATGATTCTACTTTACTATCTATCCATCCATCCATCCATCCATCCATCCTACTCTTGAATTGAGTATTTATCATGATTCTACTTTACTTTTTTCCTTATTAGATAAAGCATTTGGTTGCCTGTGGTTAGTAGCCACTTTGCAGACTATGATATACGTTTTCTTTTAAAGTTTATTTAGTTATTTTCAGAGAGAGAGAGACAGAGAGAGAACACGAGAGAGCGCATGAACAAGTGTGCACAAGTTGGGAAAGGGCAGAGAGAGACAGAGGGAAATAGCATCCCAAGCAGGCTCCGCACTGTCAGCACAGAGCCCAATGTGGGGCTTGAACCAACGAAGCCACGAGATCATGACCTGAGTTGAAACCAAGAGTCGTATACTTAACTGACTGAACCACCCAGGCATCCCTGTGGCATATATTTTTAATTTGCCTTTAATTGATAATTTCCCTGTAATTAATAGTACACCACTTCCCATACATCACGAGAACCTTGCAATAACAAGTGTTAGTGTAATAACAAGTGTCCCAGTGTTCCCCTCTTGGACCCTATGATACTACTATCTTGAAATTTCTTCAACATATCTTGTAAACCACATAATATATTGTTATTTCTCCATTTAAGAATCAATAATTTTTATTTATTTTTTAAAATTTAGATTCAAGTTAATGTTTAGTGTAGTACTGGTTTCAGGAATAGACTTTAGTGATTCACCACTTGCATATAATACCTAGTGCTCATCCCAGTAAGTGCCCTCCTCAATGCCCATAACCCATTTAGCCCATCCCCCCATACACCTTACCTCCAGCAACCCTCAGTTTGTCCTTTACATTTAAGAGTCCCTTATGGCTTGCCTACCTTTCTGTTTTTGAGCTTATTTTTCCTTCCCTTGCCTATGTTCATCTGATTTGTTTTTAAATTCCACATGGGTGAAATCATATGATTTTTGTCTTTCTCTGACTTATTTTTCTTAGCATAATACCCTCTAGTTCCATTCACGATGATGCAAATGGTAAGATTTTATTTTTTTTGACAGCTAATATTCCATTATATATATATACACACATATATATCTCACATATATATGTACATATATATCTCACATATATATGTACATATATATCTCACATATATATGTACATATATCTCACATATATATGTACATATATACACAAAACATAACTATCTCATTTTTTAAATTTTTTTGAAGTTTATTTATTTTGAAAGAGACAGAGACAGCACTAGTAGGGAGGCAGACAAAGAATCCCAAATAGGCTCTGTGCTGTTAGCACAGAACCCTATGTGGGGCCCGAACTCACCAAACTGAGAGATCATGACCCAAGCCAAGACCAAGAGTCAGATGCTTAACCAACTGAGCCACCCAGGTGTCCCATACCATATATTTTAAAGGGACTTTAAAAATACTATTATTCTAAGATATTTACCCACAGAGTGACCAATTCCTGTGCAATATTTTCCTCATACTGATCTCTATTACTACCCAGTGTCACTTCCCTTCTGCTTGCAGGGCTTTGACGTTTTCCTTTATGCATGTCTGTTGAGGGCAGCATCTCTTACCTTTTATATACTAGAAAACATCTATATTTGCCTTTATAGTTGAAAGATATTTTTGTTGGGTATAGGATAATAAGTTGACAATTATATTTTCCTTTAAATTCTTTAAATATATGCCTTTGCTGTTTTCTAGATTGTTTTTTCTTTTAATGAGAAGTCCTTTGTCATTTTTAGGTCTGTTCCTCTGTATAGTAGGTTTCTTTTCTCTCTGGCTGACCTTGTAAATCTTCTCTTAACTCTTATGTTACGGACTGAATGCTTGTGTCTTCCCAAAATTCATACTGTGATGTCCTAACCCAACAATGTGCTGGTATTTTGATGTAGCACCTTAGTGGGGTAATTAGGTTTAGATGAAATCATGAGGGTGGGGTCCTCATAATGGGATTAGCATCCTTACAAGAAGAAGAAAAAAAGATCAGAGGCTGTGTCACTCTCTTTCTCTCAGCCATGTGAAGCCTCATTGTGTAGATGGCCAAAGGACCTCAAAAGGAGGCACCTTGATCTTGGACTTCCAGCCTCCAGATGTGTAAGAAATCAGTGTCTGTTGTTTAAGGCCCCCATTCTGTGACATTTATTATAGCAGCCTTAATTGACTAAGGCAACTTGTTACAAGCAACATGATATAATGGTTCTTGGTACAGACTGATGTTCATTATGCCTCAAAATCACAGAGTTTCGTGAAAAAGTATGTTTATAGTTTACATTAAATTTAGAAAATGGCTGGTCCATTATTTATTGAAACATGTTTCTCCCCACCTTTTCTATCTCTTCTACTTCAAAAAACAACAGTTACGTGTTTAATGTCATGTTACCACTGACACAATACCCTTGTGACAACTCTAACCAATTCCCTGTGAATTATAGCATTTTTCATGCTGACTTAGGAAACATGACATACTCTTGGCCATACATGCTCCCTACTAAGGATTTTCCTTTTCTGGTGGTCCTGTTCTTGGCCTCTAATCGTTATTCATGTATGAATAGATCAGTACTCAACTAAAGTATGGAAGGGCAATCTCTTCAGATATCTGGAGCTCCCTCTCTCTATATATCCGTCTCTCTCTTCTCTAACGTTCTACCCTATAACTCTGCCACCTCTTGTCTCTCCAGACTCCCTATTTGCTCAACTAGGGAAACTGCCAGGCTCTGCATATAGCCCAGAGCCTCTCTCCAGGCAGTATCTTAGGACAATCATTGGGCTCAAGAGCTTACCTTATTTATTCCTCCTTTTTCAGAGATCATAATATAAAAACAATGTGTAGCTTAATGAGGAATAAATTGAAAGGCAGATACAATGATCTGTATAATGTTTCTCAAAATTGTGAGTTCCAGATGCTCCTTCATTCAAATAATCTTGAAAACTACTGAAATACATCACCCTGAATTACTGTATATTCTGGATTGTTCCCTACTCTTCTCAGTGATGCTTTAGTTTTACTCAATATGGAGATAAGTTTAATATATTATAATTCAATTCAACAAACAATATAGTGAACAGCTGCTAAGTACTAGAAGTACAGAAATTAACAAGTTCAGTCCCTATTCCCCCAAAGCTTGCTGAATGGAAGTAAAGACAGAAGCAAAGAATTTCAGTAGAATATTTTTTCTCTTATGAGAGAAACAAATGATGTCACAGGATCACACAGGTGGGGATGTATCTAAATTATGTTTTAAATGATAAGTAGAAAATACTCTGACAAGGAGGGGTCAAGATGCTAGAGACTTGGAAAGCAGACATCTCAATGAGAATACAAGATTCTCTAAAACATTAGATCATAATACAACATGGTATTACAGTATTTTGATAGTATCAAAGAATACAGGAAAGATTAAGAAGTAGAATTAGATTTCCTGGAGAGATTGATAAGGACTTTGGCAATTCTGCTATATCATGAAAGCAGATGACCTAAAACTTAAGCATACAAGGTTAAGAAATGAACTTTTTTTATTCAAACAAATTTTAATATTTATTTTTAAGAGAGAGATAGAGTCAGAGTACGAGCAAGGGAGAGACAGAGAGAGAGAAACACAGACACACACAGAATCTGAAATAGGCTCCAGGCTGTATGCTGTCAGCACAGAGCCCGAGGTGGGTCTTGAACCCAGAGACTGCAATATCATGACCTGAGCCAAAGTTGGATGCTTAAATATGAGCCACCTTGGTGCCTCAAGAAATAGATTTTTTAAGAAAACTTTGCAGGATCACAGTAATATACAGAGTGGTACTTTCTGCTGAACAATATTGCATAGTTAAATTGGTTATATGGAATGCAAGGAGTACAAGCTGTTTCTTTGTGGATAATGAACAAGAAATGGTTGTAAGAGAGACTCAATTTGAACAGGAAGCACTGACTAGTAAATTGATTATGTAACAAGATTTTTTTAAGGGATGAGAATGTAGGAAAATAAACCCAAAATCTAACATGTTTCCAACTCTGTAGACACAGTTTTCTTTCTCCAAACCATACACAAAATCAACATGTAGAAAAACTTCAAAGTGGGAATAAAATCCAAGCAACTGCTACTGTTCTAATTTGTCTCAAATCTAAGAGAATAACAGCATCTATATTACTAATTATTAAATCACTTACAATGAAACATGGGTTGTAAAGGCTAAAATATGTAACTAATGAAAATTCGAAGTAGATAAGTCACATAGAAAGCTTATAGAAAACTGCACTTTTAGGACATTACAGAAATATACAAAACTGGTGAAAATAATTTTAATGGGACACTCACAGTCATCACATTGTTGACCAGAAATAAGCACTCATGTTATACCTAACTTTTTATCTGTACAGATTTCAGTGACATCAGTCTTAGTTTATAAATGTAGGATACATTTAACAGAGTAAACTTGTCCCAGTAAGAGCAACATATTACAAATCATAGGCATATACTTTGCTTTACCTTTATTTGGTGCAATTAAGTATAAAATTATTTTTTCTGAGCACTTCTTATAATACATACAATTTTTAAAAAATAGAAGTAGTCAAAATAGTCTGAGTCATAAAAGAGCTTATAATATTTTTGAAAACACAGGAAATCTATATTTTTAAGAGTGTAACAATATGTGATTGTCACATAAGAAAATGAATTTATTGTGGAAAAGTGTCAGAAGGAAGCAGAGAAAGGTTTTATTCAAATGACTACAGAGTATGAAAGAACCAGAACAAAATAAAGCCCTAAGGAAGATTAGGATACAACATCCTGGGTCCCAAATTTATAAGTATAGTCTAGGGAGCTAAGACCAGAGCCATTTGTATGCAGTAGAGATAAGGGGGTTTTCTTATTGGCATGAATGGAGCTCATATTCTCATTGGCTACTGTATACCTAACATAAACATAGGAAGGCAAGTTCAGAATGGCCAGTATAGAAGGTGGGCTTTGGGAAAGACACAGCACTGCATGCTCCAATGTTATTCCTGATAATTTTGTATAAAACATTTTTTTAAATCCTGCATTACTTGTGTTAACTTGTGTCAATTAAAAAAAAAAACCTGCATTATCAATATTTGCTACTTAAATGAATTCTGTGTGATAGCCTGGCAAAAAGTGAAAAGTAACATCATAAATGGTGATTAATATTAATAATGTTTTATTTATTGAATCAGTAGAAAGGGAAATGTATCACCCCTTATAAATATTGTTGCTGTTACACATGTCCCTATTTGTGAATGATCTGGATAAAAAGATAATATAAAGATAGAGGCAGCTAAGCTTTACGTTAAAAAATATTTATCTAAATACTCAGATTCAGTACTTCCCATTCATTGTTAGCATACAAAATATACTATGTTACAAAAATAAGTTGCAAGTCAAGAATTGAGCAACCCTAGCAAGAGGTTTATCTTTGATGAGCCTTGGAGTAGTTATCTGAAATGAAAGCATATGATAGAAGATACACACTTCTGAGGTATTCCAGATGATCCTGAACAGGTGAAATCCTGCACATAGCAAACCGATGCTGGCAGTGCCTATCATAAGCCTGTATCCAAGTAAACAGCCACGCATGGAACCAGAATGCTGTTCTACAAAGTAGGTGGCCACAGCCCAGGAAGCTTGAAAGAAAATATGTGAAAGCTTCCTTTATTTTGAGCTCCTGATATGTTTCTCTCCAAATTAAAAATGCATGCAATGCACACTATCATATGTCATATAACACCTTACAATAAATAAAATAGACAAAGAAAAACACATGGTATAGGAAATCAACTGGCTTCTTCATAATTGGTTGTTGCCTTGAGCCATTGATAATTTCTTGCACTGCTTTTTCAGAATGTTTTTCCATTTGCAGAATTCAATATTCCTGCAAAGCTGAACCACAGTCACACATTAATGCTCGATCTGTTCTGTACAGTACACCAACAAAACCCTCTACTCTGGGGCCAGATTATCCCTGTGGTGTATGATAACTGAAAGCAGGTCATTCATGTGTAGAATTGAGGGAGACTGATGGTGGCAAATACCCAAATGGATTTAAAATGAAAAGGCTCACACTGTGCTTTCTAGGATTTAATTGCAGCTATGATGATGCTATCAACTGTATTTTTAGGTACTATCCTCTAGCATGGCACAAGATATATAGGTTTTAATATCAGTAATACCTTGAAGTTAAACAATCATCATCTCCTTTGCCCTCGCCCAAGGTGTTCATGGAATTCCAATGCACATTTGTGCAGTTAGCCTCACAGTGACCCTACAAGAAGAAACTATGGACATCCAGAAAAAGGCGATAAAACAGAGGGAAATGCAGGTTGTGGAAAACCAATAGTATTTTTCTTTGGTTTCAAAAACTCCAAGAGTGAAATGTGGCTTGGTAAGACTGATGGATGATGCCACTGTAAGATCTGTTAGGACTGGAGCATAAGCATATTCATGGATTCAATTCTCATTAAAATATTTTTCTTTGAGAAAAGAACAAAAAACAATTTCAAATGCCCAATCAGCATGCCGAGAGCATTATGGCAGACACAGAAAATGTTTCAACTTATCCTCTACTCTCAGAAGAGGATAATATATTATTATATATAGTTTGGCCCTCACAAATGCTGGAGAAAAGTGACCCCTATACACTGCTGGTGGGAATGTAAATTGGTGCAGCCACTACAGAAAAGAACATGGAGGTCCCTTGAAAAATTAAAAGAAGAGATACCACAAGATCTAGCAATCCTACCTCTGGGTATACATGCAGAGAAAACAAAAACAGGACATCAAAGAGATATCTGCATTCATGTAAACTGCATATTTTTCGCAATGGCCATGATAAGAAAATAACTTAAGTGTCCATTAATAAATATGAATGAATAACACAATGGAATATCATTGAGTATATATGATAGAACATTATCCACGAGAAATGATACAATCCTGCTATTTGTGACAACACGGTTGGTTGTTCAGGGCATTAAGCTATGTGAAAAAAAAATCAGACAGAGAAAGACATACCACCTGGTATCATTTATATGTAGAGTCTGGAAAAGCCAAACTTGTAGAAATAGAGAGTAGAACGGTTATTGTCAGGGGTTGGGAGGAGATGTTGGTCCAAAGGAACAAACTTCTAGTTATAAGATGACTATGTTCCAAGGATCTAACACAGAGCATAGTGACTATATTAGGAATACTGTATTATATAGTTGGATGTTTCTGAGAGTAGATCTTAAATGTTATCACCACATAAAATAAATACTAATTACATGAGGGGAAGCAGATGTCATGAATCCTATGGTGGTAATCATTTTTTTTTTTCAATATAGAAGTTGTACAACCTTAAACTTACACAATGCTATATGTCAATTATACCTCACTAGAGCATGGGATAAGTAAAAAGAAATAGACAAAACATTTTCCTGTTTCAGCGGTTAGTTCTTATTGTTTTCTTAGTCTATATGTATGATTTCTTACCCCTTTTAATTTAGACAAATGTTTATCCATACTATTCCTATCACTGACAGTTTGATATGGAAACAAATCCACTTTTAATGACGTAGAATATTAGATTTACCATAGGATTCAGTCTTAGAAAATTCTGGGAACTGGTCAGTGGAAAGCTGATTTCTCTGCATTTTGTAGCGGCCATAAATTTGCTTTAAGCTGACAGGCCCAGTGGTTGGAAAGACAAGCTGGGCATGCATTTGTGGACAGCAAGAACAAAGTGAAAATTAAATGGGCAAACTGGATCACCTGAGAACAAAGGAAATCCGCAAAGACAAACCAAAACCTATGTCTGTCTCTCACCACATCTAGAACAAACAGATGCACAATCTCAGCGAAGAAGCTGCCTATGCACCTGTCACGGGACCCTGGGAAGGTGTAGGTGATGACACACAGATTTCAGAGGACTGTCTGCTGCCCCCAGACTGAGAAGAACAGCAATACATGATTTCACAGTGTCCCCAGCCCACCCCAGCTGCTGTTCTACCTTCTTCCAGATCTTATATTAATTTTTCTTGTGGCCAAACCTAACTCAGAAACTTAGAGGGAAGGAAATTCGGGGAAAAAAAAAATTAAGGTCAATTGACCCAATACAATGTCACTGAAGTCCATCCCTTGTCAAAATGCCATCAATGCACCCTTAATTTTAATAAAAGTGAACTTCCTAATAAAGGTAGTAGAAAAGTCACAATTCTGCTGAACATGAACCAACTACCCTTCAGACAAATGAAAACATGCTAATCCTCTCAGAACGATTTATGAAATGTCATGTCTTATTTTCCTTCTTCAAGTGATTTCTCTTATATCTAAGTCACATTGTTCTTTTGACATCCTACAATATAAATCTCAAGGTATAAGATTAAATAATATTGACACACTTTATGTTAAGAGGTAGAAGCATGGGATATTGAAAGATAAACAGAAAAGAGTGAGATAATACATACATACAAATGTTATATACCAAACTAAGAAGGCAAACTTGGAACTTAGAGTCTTCATTTCTGCAACTGATCATAAGGTTACAACTGGTATTTAAAACTCTTCTAGTGTTCATTTACATTTCCCTTGCATTTTGGAAACAGCCAGGTGGTCAGGGCTCCTTGTCTGGTAAGATACTCCAAACCTTCACAACTGCAGTCTGTCTTCTTCTTACTTTGCCACTAATTTTTATTATAGGATATGGGGGTGACAAGTTGTGTCCTAACAGATCCTCTGCATTTGACAGTGCTCTTTCTCACCCCCATTGTGGACCAGAAATCTAATTTATTCATTGTAGGTAGGATCAGTTACCCAAGTCATTAGAACAATCCTCTTCTTTCCCCGTGGTTTCACTGGCATGAGAAGACCATGTGGCCAGGTTCCACATTCTATACTCCTCTGGTTCTGGTTACATGCAACTATTACTAGTTGGTAATCATCTCTACCAAGTCTCTTGGGAGTCATCTTTTTTCCCTTGAGAACTAAGACTTTTGGACTATAAAAGCACAGGTTTGTGAAGACAGCAAGGAAAAACAAATGCTAGCAGATTACTTGGAGTCATAAAGGAAACACTTCCAACTCCTGATTCCTCAGACCCATGAACTTGTTACAGCCTTGCAAGATCTCAAGTTGCCACTGAGATAGCACTGTAGCGGGATCTTCAAAAGATCATTATTGTGTTCCATCAGTGCATTTCAAAGTGATGAAGAATCTAGTGAGAACAGTAGATTCCACAAGGATCAGCTCATTGACAGACTTAGTTTTCTGTAAAAGAAGTTTATTTTTCTTGGTCAATACTATGAGGAATATTAGGATGGTGAATAAAATGTTTACAAGTTTATGAGTAATGGTTAAGAGGAATATTCTTAACAAGACAAGCAATTTATACAGAGAATAAAATAATGTTCCAGTAAGAACACAGAGTTCCCTTCCATGATGGAAATGGTGCAGATAATCAATGTCAACTGGTGACTTGGTGGATATCCCTGGAAAATGGTGCTATATCAGGGCACAGAAGTGATTTCCGCTGTTATCAGGTTGGTAAGTCAGCATTAGCCGAGGTCAAATCAGCCTTGTTGAGTGGAAGTCCATGTTGTGGAGTATATGCATAACTTCCACCCATGCCACCACGGTTTATTTGTTCATTAGCTCATTGACCAAGAACAACGGCAGCTTGGGAAAGATGACATAAACAGAATGATGTATTGTTTACTTCTGAAAATTCACATGGGACAATCACATGGGGCACACTCAGTGTTTATTCAAAGATCCATCCAACACCTCTTCCCAAAGTCTCCTTGTTATCTATTTTCCAATTATATTTATTCTAATCCCTGACCATCCAACCAAATCATTCCCATTGTCTGTGGATTACTGTAGCTCCGTCCATCTGGCCATTTCTTCTTTCAGATAAAATTAACAAAATGAATTTCAAAGTGTAGTTTTTGAAATTCAGCTGACTGGGAGAATTTTTCTTCTATAATCTCCATGGTCACTCCAGACTGAGGCCACAATGTGGCCATCTACTTTCATATAGTGCCAGTATTACACGTAGAATCGTCTGTAAAACATACCCTTATGGTTTCTTCCTCAGTTACTCAATTATAGAAAACTCCCCATGAGGACATAAGGTGCAGATTAAGAGGAGGTGATGCAGTAGACATATGGGCATCTGAGCCACTTGCTACTGAAACTTAATTATACTTTCAGGACCTGTTAGCATTTGACAGCATATAAAGTACTTCCATTTGATGGTGGGATACTTACATATGTACCCAGATTGACAACAATGGATAAGACTACTTACAGTAGGTGCTTTGTATGATTTCCCTACATAAAGCTTTTTTCTTGTGAGGTGTCACCTGGCTGGTTTTGAGATCTTTATATGTTGGAAATCATGAAAACTACAGAATCTAATTTGTTTTGTGTTAGTAGAGAGAAAATATGAAGGCTTGTCGTTCCTTCCTCCTCCACCCCTTCACACATCAAACTTACAATGGAAAATTCAGGAAGGACATTACTCTCAAGTATCACCAAAGCGATTACAAGTTTAAACTGTTTTCAAGAAGGATAATTTTATTTACTTAGATTATAATAATTTGGTTTTAATCTGGAGGTAAAGACTTTGGCTAGATGTTGAGGGATGGACACAAGGTTTGATGAGGTTGAATTACTCTGCCATTTCATTTAGAGTGCACTGATTAATTACATTGACTTCTATCACATTCCTCCTTCTTAATGATTAATTTTTATACCTGGAAACTCCAATTCATAGCCTCTGCATAGCTCCACCTCATAGGATAATGCTTCGTGTTTCTAGTTTTTTTCTGTCTGTTCTGAGTTGTGGTTCCTATTTATTTGTATTTTTTACTACCACAGTCTAATTTGTTTTCTTTGAGAAATGTTTCATAATAACTGTTTAACTGAGATCTCTTTTTTCTATCTTACCAATATTTTTTTTTAATATTTTTTATTTATTTCTAGGAGAGAGAGAGACAGCGTGAGCAGGGGAGGGTCAGAGAGAGAGAGGGAGACACAGACTCTGAAATAGGCTCCAGGCTCTGAGCTGGCAGTCAGCACAGAGCCCGACACGGGGCTCGAACCCACGAACCGCGAGATCATGACCTAAGCGAAAGTCGGATGCTTAACCAACTAAGCCACCCAGGCGCCCCTATCTTATCAATATTTTTTATACATGGTCTCTGCCATGGTCTCTGCCATGGTCATGAGGTTTGTTATAATGGTCAACATAATGTTACAATGTTATAATGCAGTCAAATTTCTTACCAGATGTTTACCCATACATTTTGTAACATGGAGCTGAAAAGTAATTTGGAGTCTTCTTATAGCACTTGTAAATTATACATTCAAGATTATTTTGCTCAGAATATGAACTGATACACTTGAAAACCATACTGGCTCCAGAATTCTAAAGTCTTTTCACACATACAAAATCCAGAATCCAGCTATAGCCTTTGAGTCTTCTTCAAACATTTTAATTCCTTATCTTTTCTGATACTCTTTTCAGATGCATGCACATTAAAATATTAACATGTTTCTCTTTACAGATGCATGTAGTCTTTAAATATGTATATATTTTATTCCCAGAACCTCGTCAAATTTAATCTGCTTATTTTCAAGTCTAATACTGTGGAATCCACTTGCTCTGGCAGGAACTGTCACCCCCACTTCCTCCATCTATTACGTCTGAAATTTAGTATATCCCTTTATTTCATGTACTTTCCATCCTTTGAAAAAAACTATTGGGAAACAGGGACTGTAGGACCAGACACTAAATAAAATTTGAGGGTTGGAAAGAAAGAAAGAAAAAAGTCAGTTCTAGCTAAATAATCAGTGATAAGAATTAACAATGTGCTTGACTTATAACTCATTTCCACCATGTGGAATGGTGGAATTTTTCATCTGTGAAAAAATGTAATCATCTGTGTGAAAACTTGAACATTTAGTTATAATTAGTGTTTTAAAGAGAACTGGACATTCCTATGCTAGCATTGCTAGATTCCCTTCCCATACGACTACCCCCAAATTCTTCACTTATTCTACATTTCCTAATAATGATCATGTCAAGTTTTAAGTACCAATATTTTAAAAAAATGAACCCAGACGATTTCAAACAGATTTGGTGGTACCAGCACCCCACACACCTAAGTTCATTGTCATTCTGAAGCACTGTTTTTTTGCTGCAATGTTTCCACTGTGTCATTAAAGCAGAAGGCATACTTCATGCATGGTGTGACTTTCCAAACTCTTTACAACTGCTTTGCTTTCATATGGAGATTGTAGGGATACACATTCTTATAACTTAATACTAGTGTCCACTGAGCCATCAGATATCAGGTCTGAACCGAACAACCAAGTTACATTAGCAGCAAGTGATGTCGGTCTGTCAGAATAACAACTATCAGAATATTAGTCTTTTCTCAGATGCCACCTTTTGCCAGAATTATGCATGACTTTAGGAACCTCCATGGTCACAGTGTAAGAGAGCATGAACCTGCCTTTCTTTTCTCCTAAACTGTGCTATAGCTTGACCTAACTTCTCAGAACAACTCTTACCGCACATACACACATACTAGCAACCATATCCACAAATCTATCACCGGAACATACAGAGTATACATTATCAAACTGTTTGATGTTACATGGGTATGCAGGAATGAGGTAAATATTTCTTCCTTTTTCATATCTGACATTACACTAGTACTAATAATACTCTTTTTTAAAGTTTATTTTTGACATGTTATATAGAGAGCCTCTATTTTCCAATGACAAGCAAAATAATTAGGATCATGATGGCTTTATTAATGTCATACAATGTTACAAGTTTATCTATTATATTCAGCATATGGCAGCAAAAATGTTTGCTATCCCTGAGACAATGTGTGGTACCCATTAGGGTTATTCACAAATATTCTACATCCATAGTACATCTGCACTACAATGCTCATTTGAAGTTGGTTACAGACATGTAATTTGCTTTGGCCAATGCAATATGACATCTAAGATGCAGAAATAAGAAAATACTTTATTCTTTTTAAAAAATATATTAATTTGAGAGAGAGAGAGAGGGAGCAAGTGGAATAGGGGCAGAGAGAGAGAGAGAGAGAGAGAGAGAGAGAGAGAGAGAGAGAGAGAGAACAAGCCCAAGCAGGCACTGTGCCCAGTGCAGAGCCCAAGGTAGGGCTTGATTTGACGGAATGAAAGATCATAACCTGAGCCAAACTAAGAGTGGGATGTTCTCTGACTTGGCCACCGAGGTGCCCCAAGAAAATCTTTCCAGATTCACAGATTTTTATTTTTATTTATTTTTTTTTGCTTTGCCAAGGAAACTGATACTGTTTCATATAGTGGAATTTCCATGATCCTGCATCCCTACAAGACAAGCAGTCCCACGCAGGTTGCTGCTGATTTTCAACAATTAAACATATGGTTTCAGAAGTCACTATTAAAAGGGGGAAGTGTTATTAGAGCTCGTACTGACTAATGTACCGTGTACATAGATTCTTTGCTGGAGACTAATACACTAAGGGTTAAGCAATATGTTTAAATGCAAGGAAAGCTTTAAGAATCTGTAAGATTCTAGCGGCACCTGGGTGGCTCAGTCAGTTAAAAGTCTGACTTCGGCTCAGGTCATGATCTCACGGTTCATGGGTTTGAGACCCACGTCGGGCTCTGTTGTGACAGCGAGCTCAGAGCCTGGAGCCTGCTTCAGATTCTGTGTATCCCTGTCTCTCTGACCCTCCCCTGTTCGTTCTCTCTCTCTCTCTCAGAAATAAAACATTAACAACTTTTTAAAGAAAATATTATTTAAAAATTATTGTACAATTTATGTAAGCTATTAAAAACACATTCTTTTTTAAAGTATATTTCTGGGTACAAATCTCACTGTTAAATTTATTTATTTATTATTTATTTATTTTTTACAAATAGTTTATTGTCAAATTAGTTTCCACATAACACTCAGTGCTCATCCCACAAGTGTCCTCCTCCATGCCCATCCCCCCCTCCCCCCACATCCATCAGTCCTCAGTTTTTGTCAGCATTCAAGAGTCTCTCATGGTTTGCCTCTCTCCCTTTCCCCCACCATTTCCCTCCTTCTTCTCTCCCTTGTTCCTCCGTCAAGTTCCTCCTAATCCTCCTATACGTGCAAACATATGATATTTGTCCTTCTCTGCCTGACTTATTTCGCTCAGCATAACACCCTCAAGGTCCATCCATGTTGCTACACATGGCCTCACTGTTATATTTATGCATTAGCAAATTCTAACACTTTTAAAAGGGTACTGATTAAATTTGGTGCCATTTAAAAGCTTAATTAATTAAATGCCATTAACAATTAAATCTCATTTATAAATTTAATATAGTCACTTTCACTTTAAAGTACTTCAATGGTCTGAGTGATAAAACTTGCCAAGTACTTAGGTAATACTTTTAGCCCTATGAGATTAAAGTTATTAGTATGGACAACCAATTATAATAAATATTCAATGGTATATTTCAATTTAGTAAGATCTTTAAAGTTAAATCTAGATCAATTATTTTGTAACTACTTCAAATTGAAATCATAAGACTTCCCATAACCAGCATGCTGAAGTGTCTTACACATTACAAGTAAATAAACTACCAAATAAACACTTGGTTTTCTTTTAAAAGATATATTAAAAATATATATTTCATTCTAAATATTTCCAAATTGAATTATAAATTTTCCTAGGGTCGATGGATCTTAAGTCTCTATGGGGAAAATTCCTTCCTACCTAATGGAGGTTACTTATTAAACAACATTTTTGATAAGGACTGTGTATGACTGCAGTAAACTCCTTTAACTTAGTAAGGCATACTAAGCTGACATTGAAGTCTATTGCAGGGACTTCATAACTCAAAAAAGAAATTATACATGGAAATTTTGAAGCACATATGCCAGTTCCTTGGTCTGATCATGGACATTTACAAACTACCCATGATTTTGTAGTATTTCAATTTACTAAAGCTCCCTTGGCAATCAAAAGTTTTAAATAATGATATCTGAACTTAATGTGATCCTACATGTTTTCCATACTATTTATGGCTGATAGGATAACACAACTTTTACAGATACTAAGTGACATCTGATTCTGAAAACCCCCAGAACTATGTGGATCTTTACAGCATTTGTGGTTCTATTTCTAGGCAAATTCTCTAAATCTAGCAATCCAGTACTTAGACACAATGACAAGAGAGCCCTACTGGCTATCAACTAAGATGTAGAAAGTTGGAAAGACTATCACATGTGGCATAACAGGGAAAAGCTACATAATTTATAAAAGCATACATGTTCTTGAAATTATCAAAAATTATCACAGGGCAACCGAGGAGGCTGAAATCTAAGAAAAAGCAGGTGCTGGCCAGGAGTAACAGAATGCAGAGTTGAACAGCCGGCATGTGAGACCAGTGTAGCTGCCACAGAAAGTGGCAAGAACTTAGGTGAAATTGTTAATGTTTTGTTAAAGGTTAGCATGAAAATAAACAATACTTGGAAGCTGCAGACACAAGGGTAATTTACACCAATTTACAGGTTCCTCTTATTCACAGAATATACCTACTGGTGCTGAGGAAAAGTGGGTGTATACAATCAAACAGAAAAGAAACCTTCACTTCGTGGTGCCAGCTTCAAAGAAGGGAGCAAATACCACTGTGGAAACAGCTCACAGCCACAACCATTTTTGTATCACTTATAAAATATAAGACTCCATCTACTCAGGAAGGGACAGAAACTCCTAGGCCTACAAAACAAAGGTAAAGACTGACAGTGACTGGTGATGCAGACAATCTTCCCCCACTTGGAACACTGAAAGTCTCCAAAGGTTGAGGGAATGACAAAATTGCTGAAAACATCAGGAAAAATTAAACCTACAAAGCACTGGAAAACTGCAAAAAATATCAAATGGTCTAACATACATGCAATTGGAATCTAAGAGGAAAATGAAAGAGAAAATGGAGAATAAATATCTTTAGATAAATTCAAGAATCCTCAGGAAATAATAAAGACACAAAAACCCAGCTCTAAAAGTCAAAGAAGCATGGCAACTCTATCCCCCACCCACCCTCTGTCACACACATACACACACACACCCCCATGGACATACTGTTTCAACCATTGAAAAGCAAAATTAAAATCTTGAAGGCCATCCAAAAAAAGACAAAAAACAAAAAATAAACCAACAATAATTTACATACAGAAAAACAACAACAAAAATAATTATAGCCAATTCTTTGTTAGAAACTATGGGAACCAGAAGTGCTGAAAGATAAAATTCTGCCAATCCAGAATTGTTTTATCTTATAAAACGTCTTTCAGAAATAACGGAGAAATCAAGGCAACTTTAGGCAACTGAAACCTGACAGAATTCATTGACAGTAGTATCGCACTACAAGACATGTTAAGAGAAGTTCTTATGGCATATAAAATATACCAAACAGGCACTTGGATCTCCATGAAGAAATGGCTATCTCAAAAAATGGTTAAAATAAAAGTGAATATGGCAGGCTTTTTACTTATTTTAATTCTTTAAGAAATAGTTGCCCTATCTAAACCAAAAATAGGAGCAATATACCAAAGCACTGTTGATAATGGTACATGGGGGATGCAAAACGAATGGTGACGTATCAGAAGACACATAAAAGAAGAACTGAGATTAAATAGTTACAAGGGTTTTATTTAAAAAAAAAATAGCATTTATTCATTTTTTGAGAGACAGAGTGTGAGTGGAGGAAGGGCAGAGAAGTAGGGAGCCACAGAATCGGAAGCAGGCTCTAGGCTGAGCTGTCAGCACAGAGCTCCATGCAGGGTTCAAACTCATGAACAGTGGGATCATGAGCCAAGCTGAAGTTGGACGCTTAACTGACTGAGCTGCCCAGGTGCCCCTAAATAGTTACAAGGGTTTAAACTGCATATGAAGCAGTAGAATACCATTTAAAGTCAAACTCTGATAAATTAAAGATGTCGGGTGTAAGTCATACCAAAATTCATGAGTGGATTTTGGGGGGTGATGGATTTCTTCTCCATCTTAACTGTGGTTATGGTTACATCATTTTGCATTTGTAAAGTTAATATAACTATGCATACTGAAGAGAGTATACTTCACTTTATATAAATAATATCTCAATAAATGTTTTAAAAAAGTAAATTTGGGATAGACATTTCTGCTTCTTACTCTCACAAAGATATTGTGGGGCTCAAAATATTTGGAGGCCACAGACCTACTATGATAAGACTTATGGACCTTATCTATGAAAGATTTCATAGATTGGAACATTCTAGAATTTGGGGTCCAATATCCAAAATTCCTTGCCAGATAGACTCCAAATGCAGAAGTAGTTAATGGAGGACACTGGAGGATGTGGGAAAACTCAGAGGACTTACATTTATATGATATCAATAAGTTTGTGGTCTTCCAATGCATGGTGGTAATAAAAACATGCTACTAGGTTATAAAAAGGTCCTTAGGAGAAGAGAGATACTTTTAGTTTCTCTGTTCTGTTTCTCCAACTCTGTTTTAGACACTGCCAGAGTCTGTTCTTAAAAAAGCATGAGAGGGGCGCCTGGGTGGCTTAGTCGGTTAAGCGTCCGACTTTCGCTTAGGTCATGATCTTGCAGTTCGTGGGTTCGAGCCCCGCATCGGGCTCTGTGCTGACTGCCAGCTCAAAGCCTGGAGCCTGCTTGGTATTCTGTGTCTCCCTCTCTCTCTGACCCTCCCCTGCTCATGCTGTCTCTCTCTCTTTCTCTGTCTCCTAGAAATAAATAAAACATTAAAAAAAAAAAAAGCATGAGAATGTGGAAAATCTAAAGTAGAGTGAGGTAGAGTAGAAACAAGAAGCTAATGCAAAGGGATGGTTCTTAATTGTACTTTGACTCCTTTTACAAGCCACGGGTTTTATTGAAGAGCTGCTGTGGGAACTCTGGTGTTTAATTTCCTGACATTTCTGAGGATCAAATCTAACAGGTACGGTTCGATTAACATAGTTTAGTAAGGATGTTGCATTTTTGGTCTCTTCTGACATGTACGAGAGGCCAAGCTAATACTAAAATCTAAGCAGGTCTTTTGTTAAAACAAATATTCTAAGCCAATCTTCCTGTCAAGGGAACAAATCCCAGTAGAGATCACTATTTAGACTTCTTTCTGCTTCCTTCAGTTGGATGCAGAGCCTTGCCTGGGCTAGGTAGGGCATGAGCCCGCCAAAGGGGCGAGAGGTCTGTTTTTTTCATTATTTTATTCCCAGTACCTAACAGTGTCTGGCACAAAATACACATCAAATATACTTTTGTAATTGAATAAATGGATCAACAGAGAGATGAACAAAAGCAACTCTGAACTGGAGTACGGGAGATATATTTAGAGGTGGATGCTCAGAATGTGGTCATGTTTCACCACCTCCCTCACGGTTGAGTGGAAGCCTTTGGTGGTCTCAGAGAAACAGGTGCAGGGCCCAGAGGCAGTGGTTCTAAATGATATGCCCAGACTAAGTCCATCTCCAGCCCCCTATGAATGAATGTCTCTGGTTATTAACATTCATATGGCAGTTACTACAAATTGGTTTGAATAACACACTTATCCCTAAGTGGAAATGTCTAAATATCTCTTGGTGTTCTCTCTCAAAGGATAGAGAGAGAAGGAGGTCTTGACTTTAGAATCAGACAGACCTGGTATCACTACTTACTGGCCAGAAGACTGTGAGAAGTTACTCATTTTTTCTCTTCCTTAGTTTTGCTCATCTATAAAACGGAGCTGATAAAATCTACGAGGTGACAAAAATGAGGAGAGACCAGTTGTTTAGAGTACTTAGAACAGAATATAGCTAATTTATATTTGAACATGTCATATGAATTTTAATCTTTCCAGCAGTTAGTTCAGGATTTGTGCTCCAAACCTTCTTCTTGATCATAAAGAGTAAATCTATCTGTCTTCCTTAATACTTCACACCTTGCAGATGAGAATAGTCATAACCTAGTGGTTCCACTCAGGTATAGAAAAATGTATAATGAATCTGGCAGGAGAAAATAATGACAGCACAAGAACATTGTTCGCTCCCTCTGTAGGCAATCAGCTCTTCACTGGAAGCCTAGGGTCTGATTATCCTTCTTACAAAATGTAATTGCCATATAATTATCAATTTTTTTATAGTCTTTACAATGAAAATGGTCTCAAGGGTTTAAGACCCCAATGAATCTTGACATGTTCCTTTGGCAGAGTTTTCCTTTTCTTGTTTTAAAAACATTTACCCGAGAGAAGAATGGGTCCATTTTCAAATTTCCTTTAATAATGTGTTCATCATGCCTGTTCTTTCCATACAGCAAATACATGGCTATGTTTTATATTTTTTCAAAAGCAGCTATATATAAGAAATGTTTATTTAACTTTTTTCTTTTTTACTTTTTGAGATAAAAATCAATGCCTCTAATACCCAAATTTGGAATCCATTTAATAATTTTAGAGCTATCCCATGCTTTTTGTAATTTTTTTGATAATATATGGTGGAGATAGGAGGTAGTATGAAAGAGGATAGAATATGACATTTGCTATCCCTTTCATGCTTTCCTATTCGTCTGGGACAACGGTGTGTGTTTCAGGATGTCTAGAGTTGATACTCCTAACTGGTTTAAAGGTACTTCATTTTAATACAGATCACCTTCATATAGAGGAGGATCTAAAAAAACTATCCATCTTTCTGTGATGAAAGTTCCTTTATCTGCATTCTCCAATATGGTAGCCACTAGCTCCATGTGACTACCATGTGATCACTATGCCTAGTGTGACTGAGAAACTGAATTACTATTTTTAATTTAAATTAAGCTAAATTAAAATAATCATAGGGGCACCTGGGTGGCTCATTCCATTGAGTGTCAGACTCTGGGTTTTGGCTCAGGTCCTGATTTCACAGTTAGTGATTTGAGCTCCTCATCAGGTTCCATGCTGGTACTACAGAGCCTGCTTGGAATACTCTCTTTCCCCTTCTTTCTCTGTCCCTACCCTGCTTGTGCTTGAGTTCTCTCTCTCTCTCGAAACTAAATAAACTTAAAAAAATTAATTAATTAAAAGAGCCACATGTGGATAGTAGCTTCATATTAGGCAGTGCAGTACTACATTAACCTTTATTTCAATATTTATTTCAATCTTATATAAAATCATATGAGCACCCCAAGAAATGTCTTCCTTGGAGCCTTTTTATTTACTGAAGCATAGAAAACTGGAAAAAGGGATAACAACATAACTTCTTTTTTTTTACATTGTTTAAAGTTTATGTATTTTGAGGGGGCAGGGGAGAGAAAGAATCTCAAGCAAGCTTCGCATTGTCAGTGCAGTGACCTATGCAAGACTCACACTCACAAACTGTGAGATCCTGACCTGAACTGAAATCAAGAGTTGGATGCTTAACCAACTGAGCCACCCAAGTGCCCCAATACAATGTCTTTCACATGCACGGAGAAAGCAAATCCACTGTTAATAAAAGAACAATAGAAGAAACATTTATTCCTTATGTACCTTGTGTCAGATACCGTATAAGAATCTATGGGAACAAATGTAAATGTAAGACATGAACTCAGTCCTAAGAAGCATATAGGCTGGTGGGGAAAGAGACAAATACCTCTCATGTAGAGTAATCAGCACTGCAAAAAACCACATGTTCATGGCTATCAGAATACAGAAATGGAAACATCAGTTCTGCCTAAAATGGATATGAAATGATATAAAGTAAGGAATATTCAGGATGGCATAAGATGCCTGGCAGCACCATCTTCTAAAGCCATTATTACTGCTTTTCGCAATGAATTTTCACCATTAGATAATTACACAGGCACTTGTGAATGAAGAAAGTTAGTCTTGTTTTAGTTAAAAATTTTCACTCCCTGTTAATGTATTATTGCTAATTGTTCCTACCAGTAAGAGAATATCTTATTCTGGGGCGCCTGGGTGGCTTAGTCGGTTAAGCGTCCGACTTTTGCTTAGGTCATGATCTCGCGGTTCGTGGGTTCGGGCCCCGCGTCGGGCTCTGTGCTGACTGCCGGCTCAGAGCCTGGAGCCTGTTTTAGTCTGTGACTCCCTCTCTCTCTGACCCTCCCTTGCTCATGCTGTCTCTCTCTCCTAGAAATAAAATTAAAAAAAAAAAAAAAAAAGAGAATATCTTATTCTTATTAAATACATAATGAACATTTTTACACAATTTGAAAACATAAGCATTTAAATATATTTAATTTTTATGAAACTAAAGAAATATGTAACCATTAAAGTACATACACACATACACACGTACTCACATACATATACACATACACAAGTGTGTGTGTGTGAGTACGTGTGTATGTGTGTGTGTGTGTGTTATAGCTTTGCTGAGGTATACTTCCAGTGCTGTGAAACCTACCCATTGTCAGGGTGCACTGCGATGTTCTTGTTTAGTAGTACATTTACAGCTTTGTGAAACCATTACTACAACCATTCAACGATCCCAAACAGATCACCAATCTGGCCTCTATTCATTTGCCTTTTGGGGCTATTTTATATAAATGGAACTTTAGGACTCTTTTAAGAATCCTACCTTCCTATCTTAAGGAAAACACCACCTCAGTGTTTGAGAATAGTGATTGAGAACATCTGAAATCCTAAGCAATCCTTCAGAGGGTGTGAGAGAATGCAGAGACTTAAGTAGTGCCTTGAGCTGGGAGCAGACTTGCTGCACCTCGCTCTCCAGCTTCGGGGAGGGCAGCAAACTCAACTCAATCGCTTTGCTTCCCTGTGTGCACGTGTGTGACAACTGCTGCAGACAGACAGTTCCTGTTCGGTATGTGCCGCCCATAATTGCAGACAAATGTCTGGGTATTTGAGATGCTATCTTTCCTCTCTGTTGGTAACCTTAGCAATCCCATCACGCTGGGTCAATAAGTAGGGACCGGGAGGGGAAAAAAAAAAAAAAAGTGGGAAACAATAGTTTCCTGAAGGTTGTGCAGTTTCCTCGGAATGTACTTACTTGATGCTAGAGAGTGTTTCCTTCAATAGAGTCTTTTAAAAAGCATTGATGACTCACACTCCCATACATGCACGCACAGACATAAAAAGTCAAGTGCTACTTATGTTAGAAAAGGGACTTAAAGTTCACTCGGGATTAATTTTTCTTCTCTTTTTTTCTTCTCTTCTCTGCTAAATAAAAGCATGTGAGATATGTCAAAGCAGTGTGTCCTACTGTGAGTTTCTTGGCATTATTTTTAAAAATCTTCTGGGGAATGAGGAGAAAGTCATGATTAGTGATTTGTGATTTAGTTCCATTTTGATTAAGAGGATTTAAGCTGCAATTTCTGCTATTATGAATTAAATGTCACAGTTCATTAGAGTAGAGCCAATTCAGTCCATTCCAAGTCTATATCCATGTTTCTGATATTAAATCCTTTCCTCAGGATGTATTAACTTGGCATCAAGATGCTCTGAGTGTATCTTTTTTCAATTAAAGAAGAAAATATCAGAGCATAACTTTTTCATTTGTATTAATGTTCAAGAGACAGGTGTGAGCTAGAGAAGCAACATGATCTCTAGGTCTAATTCTAATGATTTTAGAAATAACTTGAAACAGAAGATGTTAGGAATTAGCAAGCATAAGCCAGCTTTTGCTTGTATTTATGAGTATAGGACATGTAAACTAACATTCTACACCCCTAAAGGCTTGCTCATTTTACAAGGCTCTCATATATCCTCAAATAAAAATGTAAATACAAGCCATAGAAAATGATTTTTAAATATTTGATAATATGGTTAGGTGATTTATACTTGCATATTTTCTCATGCACTTTAAAATTTTTTATGTGGAGGAAGAAAAGCTTCAACATTTTAACCTGGCTGGTTCATGCAAGATGCTTAATTTATGTTAATTGAATAAATTAGAAACTATTAAGGACATAACAAACTTCACACCTATAACTTGAAGCCATTTCTTAACATTAAAGTAATTCATTTTCACATATTATAATTTATTATGTTAAACTATCATAATAGATAATGTATTACTAACTTTAGATGTTCCTTTCAGACAAAACAGGAATTTATATAAATACATGGGAATATAAAATATTGAATTTTCTGGAATAAAAGTAAATATGTAATCATCTGATTTTAGAACACAATTAGTATGTATATATATACTATACATAATGTATCTATAGTGTATATACACTATAGATACATTATGTATAGTATATATATACATATATACATACATATTCAAATAAAAGAGATATTACATAGGAAAAATTGACAATCTGATTCCTGTAACTCAGTTCTCACAAAATTACTTCAAATAATTTTCTATATATGCTTTCTTCACCTCATCTCATTTTTCTCTCCTAAACTCTTTCAATCTGACTTTTATCTCAAATGCTTTTATCTCTCACATTAAAGCCCTATCTCTTGGTAATTTCGATAGGCAATTCTCAATCCTCATTTTATTGCTATTATATTTCCTCAATTGATCACTCCCTTGTTAACTGAAACATTTGTTTCACTTGGTTTCTGGACCAACACTCTCTTGTTTTTTTTCTATTAGTGGTCATTTGTTTTGTACATCTATTTTTTTAATATTTATTTCTGAGAGAGAGAGGGAGACACAGCCATCAGGAGGGGGGCGGGAGGGCAGAGAGAGAGGGAGACAGAGAATTCAAATCAGGCTCCAGGCTCCAAGTCCCCAGCTCCAAAGCAGGGCTCAAACTCATGAGCCACGAGATCAGAACCTGAGCCAAAGTCAGATGACTAACCGACTGAGCCACCCAGGCACCCCAGTACATTTATTCCCACTCTACACACTTTGGTATGCCCAGGGGCTCCATTCTCAAATGTGTTTCTGCTATATTTTATGTCATTTATAGATAATCTATCAAGTACTACTTTTACAAATGCCATCTATATTAATATTGCATATTGTTTTGGGGTGAATTTTAACCCTCCTCTAATTCATATTTTGAAGTGATTCATTTTTTATCATATCAGATCAAATCTGTATCCATGTGCTAGGGCTCCATTACAGAGTATCACAAACAGTAGCATAAACAATAGAAATATAATATCTCAAAGTTTTGGAGATCAGAATATGACTTTATTTGGAAATAATTTTCTAAAGCCCTACAAGTGAGTTGCTAATTTTATGGAGACACATTGTTTTAAAATTTGTTGGGTAAACTTTGTATACTCAGCGTAGTTCTAATTAGATGAGTTACAATGGTTTCTTAGTGGAGTGGCTGGGCCCCTAATCCAATGATTGGTGTCTTTACAAAAGGGGGAAATTTAAACACAGACAAGAACAGAAGGAGAAAATCATGCAAAATGAAAACAGAGATCCAGGTGATGCTTTTAGTAGTCTAGGAATGCCAAAGGTTGTCAGCAAACCACCAAATGCTAGGGGAAAAACATGAATCAGCTTCCTCCTTATAACCCTTGAAAGGAACCAAATTCTGTCTAGGAAGACTTTAGGTTATGGACTTCTGGTCTCCAGAACTGTGAGACAAATTATTTCTGTTTAAGCTGCTCAGTTTGTGACACTCTTGTTAAAGCTGTCCTAGCAAACAGATATAGATTTGATCTAAAATATGCTGAGATTTCATATCTTTAGCTCCAAAACTCTGACATTTATATGCAATTAATTATCTACCTGGCATTCTCACTGGCTCTTAAAGTGACCTCTTGATGCCTCCACCTGCACACCAATCTTGCTCCTCCCCAGTTACTCACATCTGAGTAGATGATACTCAGCTGTTGGGGTAAAAACTGTGAAGTCACACTTCACCTCAGTATTCACATCCAAGGACATCCAGAAGCCTCGCTGGCTCTAACTCCAACGGACATCTTCACTTCAACCGCTCTTACACTTGCACTACCAATGACCCAGCACCATCCTAGTCCATGTGCTGTTTCATCCACCTTGATTACCAAAAAACAAACATGCGAAGCACTTCTTTTTTATTTTTAATGTTTATATATTTTGAGGGAGAGACAGAAAGCACACAAGTGGGACACAAGTGGGGGTGGGGAAGAGATGGGGGGGCAGAGGATCTGAAGTGGGCTCCGCTCGGACAGTAGAGAGCCCGATGCAGGGCTCAGATTTGTGAACTGTGAGATCATGACCTGAGCTGAAGTCAGGCAGTTAACCGACTGAGCCACCCAGGCTCCTCCACTTTTTTAAATATTATACTTATTTCAACGGCATACCCCCTGTGATTAATTTTCCATGCAATGATTAGTATTATCTTTTAAAAAGTTAAATGAGGCACTTTTTTCCCCCTTTCTCTTAACAAAACCCACTGATGGTTTCCCATTAAACTCTGTAGCATAGCTTGTAACTCCCTTGAGCAGTGGTTCTCAACTGGGGGCAATTTTGACCCTATAACATCCATCCTAGGGGTATTTCACAATACCTGGAGGCATCTGTGATTGTTACAACATGAGGAGG
This sequence comes from Crocuta crocuta, assembly GCF_008692635.1. Taxonomy (NCBI): domain Eukaryota; kingdom Metazoa; phylum Chordata; class Mammalia; order Carnivora; family Hyaenidae; genus Crocuta; species Crocuta crocuta. Next base: position 5,738,321 of record NW_027529424.1, on the reverse strand, counting down.
GGGTGCTACTGGAATCTAGTAGGTCGAGAAGAGGGAGGCTGGGAAACATCTACAATGCACAGGACACCCCAAAATGTAAACAGTGCTGGAGCTGGGAAAATGTGAGCTACACAACATACTGGCATGCTGACTCTGAGCCCACCACATGTCCCTTGCTCATCTCCTCTAGCTACATTTTCATTCACTGTCCCTTAAACAAGCTGAACACATTCCTGCCATGGGGCTGCTGCACTTACTGTTTCTTCTGCCACGACACTCATCCTAGATGTCATGGAGTTCACCCCTCACTTCATTCAGTTTTCTGTTACAACTACTTCTCCAGAAAGACCTTCTGTGGTGATCCCAACCTAAAATAGCACCTCCCTGATAGTTTATCATATATCCTGCTTTACTTTTATGCCTATCATTACCTGATTTTTTCTTTTGGTTTGAGTATTTAATTATGTCAACCACCACCACACCCTCAAACAGAATGTAAGCTCCTTGATTAACAACAGGAATTTTCTGTGTTTGCTTCCTATTCCACCTTCAGCACCCAGAACACTCAACAAACAAACAAAAGTATAAAACCTTTGTGAAAGGAATGAATGAATGAATGAATCTGTTAGCTGGCTAATCTTCCATGGCCAGAAGTCAACAGGGAACCCATGTCTGGAGTCTGAGAATCTTTCTGTCAGTGTATAAATCCTAGCAGAACCAGAACTTTGTGTGTTATCGACAAAATCCCCACCCCTTCCTACCCTCAAAATGCAGAATCTCGGACAATTATATACCAGACAGACCATTTGGATTAACCTCCTGACAGTCACCCAGAAGGTGAGGTCTCTCAGAATAGCCCTCATCACGCAGACTATTACCTATCTAAACCATGTTCAAACCCTCTGCTGGTCCATCCTCCTCTCCACCACAGATGCTGACACCAGGGCACCTTCCAGATCTCATGGCCACAGATTAACAGATAGCTTCCTCTTGAAGGTCCCTTCTCTTTCTCCAGAACTACACTTCCCTATGTACTTCCTTGCAGTGACTATGTTCTCTTCTCTACACCTTCATACATCAGACCTCGAGGGAATTGGATGCCCTCCTTCCTTGTCCCAAAAGAGACAGCTTTGACTCTTATGTCACCTACACACTGTGTTACCCTGTTACAGTGATCTTCCAAGGCCTGGGAAAGTCCCCTCTCCTTTAATGCGTTGGGTTCCTGATGTTCTGTCATTCTGAAATTCCTCCTTTCATAATTCTTGGTACTTTCAATCTTGATGTGGACTATCCTTCTAGTAACTTAGTCTTTCCACTCCTAAACCTACTTTCTTTCAGTAATCTTACTCTCTACCCCTGTCAGGGCACTCATTGTCAGAATCCTAGGTAGACTCCGTAATTGTGACAATATGCAATTTTTTTCCACAGCCTCCATTTTAAGCATTCTAGTCTCCAACCATCCAGTTTTGGTTTTACTCCAACTTAACACTTCCAATGATCAGCAAATAAACTCGCAGCTATTCTTGACTTGTTTTACAGTATCCTTCAGTTCTAGTCAGGATCCAAACCATAATGAACTCTTAATGTTTTTATAGTTTTTTTTTTAATAAACATCATTGAAAATAAAATCATCTAATTTGCAGAGATAATCTAATTTTTAATGTTAATGAGAGGAAAATACTGTGACACATTTTAACAAGAAAATAAGGGATATGTACTTTGGATAGAGTCCATATAAACAAAGACCTAGGAATAAGAATGCATAGGGTGGATATGTAGAGTAGATCTATGAGTTAATAATGAAATAGCTCTTGTTGAGTAAACAGGGTATGTTCAGGTTAGTGCCAAAAGAGAAGAAGAGAAATACATGTCATGTTCTGAAACTGGGTAACTTTGAATATAACACAAAGTGATAGAATTCATTTCTGAAGCAGAGGATCATTTATGAAGTTGACTTTCATCGTGTAACAAGGCCTGATCAAGGTGTTATCAGAGTGTGTTCATTTTATTTTAGTGCCCTGAAAAACATTTCTTCATGGTTAATTTAATAGAATCCTGCTGACAGTCACAATCCTACATGACAAAGTTTTTCATTAACTAATGGATATAAATGGCAAGAAGATATAAATAATATTCTGAGAGTTTTGCTGGGGGACAACTGGTTATTTGCAAAGAAAAAAAAATCACATTATCGATCTCTCCTAGTCAATAGAGTAAAACAAATGGTGACCTTTTCTTCATTTAATAGCTCCAAATTATTGGTTGTATACTAAAAGGAACTGACTGGGAATCTGACTGTATATTAATCTTATTTATAGTATCTATTTCAGAGCTTCAAAGCAATCATTAAAGGGTCAAAACATATTTGAAAATCACTGGTAATTTTAAAAGCAGATGGAATTCCTTGGAATTCCTTTCTTTATGTGTCTATCACTTAATACTGGTAATTAATCTACATCTTTAGTCTTGCTTTTCTTAATGGGACTTATCAGAATGATAAGGTATTAAAATGTAAGAATCTAATTAATATAATGACTTTACCTTCTATGTCTATGTAATCACTTGCTCAAATTATTTTTAAATGCACAGATCAACAAGTTATCACTAAAAAAATACACTTGAAACCAACATTCACATCAAGATATGGAATCCTCAAAGCCCCTTTCACATACCTTCCCAATTACTTAATGTTCTCTGTTACTTAAAAATAACCACAGTAATCACTTCTTAAATTTTCTTTATTGTCCCATCACAGAAACTTATATGCTGAAACACTATAGTCTAGATTTGCCTGTTAAAAACTTCACAGAAATTGAATTATAAGGAATATTATCTTTACTATGGCTTGATATTATGTTTGTGATAATTATTCTTGCTGTTGGAAAGTATTTTAATTGTCCCATGGAAGTCTATTGTATAATTATAACATGATTTTTTCAAAATTTTTCGATAATAACATATATGGAGATTTGCATGAATCAATATTGACCATGTTATGCCAAGGAAACAGAATTCTCAAGTCTCAATGATTAAGTCAACAGAGAATTGTCTCTCACTCATGCTTCATGCCCACTGCAGACCTGTGAGTTGCCACCTGAGTTGTTACCCTTCTTTTAAGATCTAGTCTGACAGCAGATACTATCTGGAGGGTTTCCTGATGTAGCACTGGTGAGGAGTGAGGGAAAAAATTGGCAAAGACACATTTGTTCTTAGAGCTTCTACATGGAAATGATGCATGCCAATTCTAATCGCATTTCATCAACCAAAAAATGTAACATGGCCTTGCATGACTTAAAAGGGCAAAAAAAGTAAACTCTTCCTGAAAAGAAGTGAACTGGATATTGGAGAAGAATAATAAAGTCTACCAAAGACTGTCCTTGATTTCTGGAAATTCTTGGTTTGTTCAACCTCACATAATTAGAACTCATTTAAGGTCACACTAACTGAAACAATATGAAAGTTCCAGTTTTTTCTTTAAATTCAAAATGCACTTGATTTTGGAATAGTATAAATTAATCCTTATGTCAGGTCAAGATGTGGTTCTGCTTGACCAGAGAACAAAAAAACAAAAACAAAAACAAAAACAAAAAACAAGTGTCCATCCAACAACAGGAGAATCATTCTTTTCAAGTACACATGGAACATTCTCCAGGATAGATCATATGACAGGTCACAAAATAAGTCTTAGAAAATTTCAGAAGACTGAAATCATCCATAGTACCTTGTCCAACCGTGATGATATTAAACTAGAAATAATGGAAGGAAAACTAGAAAATTCACAAATATGTACAAATTAAAAAATATATTCCTCAAAACCCAGTGGGTAAAAGAAAAAAATCAAAAGGGAAATTAAAATAAGTATCTTGAAAAAATACAAACAGAAAGACAATATATCAAAAATTATGATTAAGAAAAAGGAGTTCTAAAAGGGAAGTGGATAGACTACATTAGCAAAAATAGAAAGGTACCAGATAAACACCTACCATTCATCTCAAGAAATAAGAACAAGAAGAACTATGCCCAAAGTTAACAGAAGAAAGTAATGAAGATCAGAGTAGGAAAAGATGAATTAGGGACCTAGAAAATGACAGGAAAAAAATCCATAAAACCAGGCACTTTTTTTTTAATATAATTGACAAAACTTTAGCTAGACTAAGAAAAAAGAGAAGATTCAAATTAGTAAAACAAAAAATGGAAAAGGTGACATTATACCTGATACTAAAGAAATACAAATATAGTAAGATACTACTATGAACAATTATATGTCAACATATTGGAATAACCAGAACAGATATACTTCCAGAAATATAACCTACTAAGACTGAAACATGAAACAGAAAATCTGAACCGACCAGTAACGAAAAAGAAGACTGACTCATTAATTTAAAATTCTCCCAACAAAGAAAAACCCAGGAACTAATGGCTTTCCTGGTGAATTCTACCAAACATTTTAGGAAGTATTACTGCTAATCCTATTCAAACTGGACATTTATCTTATACCATAGACAAAACAAAAATTGAAAAGAGGGGACATGCCCAAACTTATTTTGTGAGGCCAATGTTACTCTGATACAAACACCAGATAAGGACACTAACGGAGAAGAAAACTACAGACCGATATCCCTGATGAATATACATGCAAAATTTTTCAACTAAATCTTAGCAAACTGATTTCAACAGCATATTAAATGGTTCATATACCATATCAAGTGAGGTCCATCCCTGAGATGTAAGCATGGTTTAATGCACACATACCAATAAATATATCACATCAATATAATGGAAGATAAAATTGTATGATCTCAACATGTACACAAAAAGCATTTAATAAAATACACCTCCTTTCATGATAAAAATTCTCAACAAATTGGATAGAGAAGGAACATATAACAATAAAGCCCATATATGACAAACTCACAGTTAACATCATTCTCAACAGTAAAAGGTAGAAAGCTTTCCTCTAAGATCAAGACTAAGAAAAGGATGCTCACTCTCATCAATCCTATTCAACACCATAGAAGTCTTAGCCAGAGCAATTTAGCAAGAAGAAAAAGATACATAAAAAACATCCAAATCAGAATGGAAGACATAAAATTATCTTTGTTTACCAATGATAAGAAAACTCTAAAGACTTTACCTAAAAACTCTAACTAATAAGCCAATTCGGTACGGTTTCAGGATACAAAAATCAATATACAGAGATCAGGTATGTTTCCATATATTAACAACAAAACATCTATAAAGGAAATTAATAAAAGAATCCTATTCACAATAGCACTAAAACAATGAAATATTTAGGAATAAATTTAATTAATTAGGTAAATGATAACTAGAAACTATGACTTTCATAAAAGAAGTTGAAGAAGACCTGAATACATGGAAAGACACCCATGTTTATGGACTGGAAAAATAATATTAAAATGTCTAAACAACCCAAAACCATTTATGGATTCAATGTAATATTTTTCAAAATTCTAGTGACATATTTCAATTAAATAGAAAAAAAAATCTTAAAATTGTATGCAATAATAGAAAAAAAAAATCCTAAAATTGTATGCAATGATAAAAAAAACAACAAAAACAAACAAACAAACAAAAAAACCTTAGGATAACCATAACAATCCTATGAAGGGCAAAGATGGAGGCATCACACTTTCTAATTTCAAACTATACTACAAAGCTATAGTAATCAAAACAGCATGGTGCTGCCATAAATATAGACATGGACCAAGGGGAAAAATCAAGAGCCCCATACATGTATATTCAATAAGTATTTGACTATAGAGCTAATATACTCAATGGGGGAAATGATAGTATCTTCAATATATCATAGGGAAATCATCCAGTGTTGGGAGACCTGGATTTCCATATGCAAAAGAATGAAAAATAGATCCTTATCTTATTTACACCATACACAAAAGTTAACTCAAAATGAATTAAAGACTTGAAAATAAGACCCCAAAGTATAAAACTCCTAAAGAACACATAAGGGGTAATCTCCTTGACTCTGGTCTTAGAAATGTTTGCTTGTTCTTTGCTTTGTTTTTCTTTGTTTTCTTTTTTTTTTTTGTTTTTTCATTCTACACAACAACAACAAATCAACAAATGAAAGGCAACCTATAGGATCAGAGAAATTATATACAATTTATCTGAAAAGTGGTTAATATACAAAATACATAAAAAACATCTTACAACTCAAGACCAAGGAAACCCCAAAATTCTCGATAAAAATGTGGGCAGAGGATCTGAATAGACATTTTTCCAAAGAAGACATATAAATGGCCAACAGGTACATGAAAAAGTGTTCAACATCACTAATCATCACAAAAATGCAAATCAAAACCAAGAGATATTACTGCATACACACTGATAAATGGTTATCACCAAAAAGAACAGAGATAACAAACGTTGATAATAAGAGTGTGCAGAAAAGGGAACTCTTGTCCACTACTGATGGGACTGTAAATTGGTGTGGCCATTATGGGAAACACTGTGGTGGTTCCTCATAAATAATAATTAAAAAAAAAAAAACCAAAAAAACAGAACTATCATATGATCCAGCAATCATACTTCTGGGTACATATTCAAAGGAAATGAAATTAGGATCTCAAAGAGGTATCTGTGCTTCCACTTCCATTACAACATTATTTGTAGTAGCCAAGAATTGGAAGAAACCTAAGGGTTGGTGCATTAAGTTAAATCTGTCACAGAGAGAAAGACAAACACGGTAAGATATCACTTATATGTGGAACCTAAAAAGCCAAACTTATAGAAACAAAGTAGAGTAGTTGTTGCCAGGAGCTTGGGAGTGGGGGTTTGAGGGAAATGGATAGATGCTGCTCAAAGGGTACAAAATTCCAGACATAAAATGAGGAAGTTCTGGGAGTCTAGAGAATAGCATGGTGACTATAATTAATACTGTATTGTATACTTGGAAATTATGAAGACAGTGAATTCCCAATGTTCTCACCACACACAAAGGGTATTTATGTAAGGCAATGAAAGTATTAACTAACTCCATTGTGGTAATCATTTCAATACTAGAAAATGTATCAGATTATCATGTTGTACACCTTAAACTTATAAATATGTTTTATACCAATGGTATCTCAAAGCTGGAAAAAAACATGTTTCCAGTAGACACACCAAAAACAAAGTTTTATGGGACAAAAAGACAACAGATACACATTGATGGAACATCAATAAGAGACTGTCCATTTATATCAGAATGGGAAAATTATCTACCATTGGTCTAAATGATTATTAAATCCCTCCAGAGAGACACTAAAAATAGCCCTTAACTTCCTTAACTATGGAATAACTAAGTCCTGGGATGAAAGCTACAGAACAGGAAGTACAGTTAATGGTACTGCAATAGCATTATATGGTAACCAATGGTAGCTATGCTTGTGAGTATTGCATAATGTATAGTGTTATTGAATCACTATGTTGTATAACTGAAACTAGTGTAGCATTCTGTGTTGACTATATTTAATTAAAAAAAAGTTAATGGGAAAGTATGTACAGCCACTATGGAATACAGTATGGAGATCCTAAAAAAATGAAGACTAGAACTACCTTTCGATCCAGCAATATCACTTGTATACATGCATCCAAAGGAAATACAATCACTATCTTGAAGAGAAAACAAAACAAAAAGTAGCCCTTCATTTTAGAATGGGTAATATTCTTGAGTAGATGCTGATGATTTTAATCATTTTTTTTTAACTTTTAAGAGAGGGGGAGAGAGGGGCGCCTGGGTGGCTTAGTCGGTTAAGCGTCCTACTTTCGCTTAGGTCATGATCTCGCGGTTCGTGGGTTCGGGCCTCGCGTCGGGCTCTGTGCTGACTGCCAGCTCGGAGCCTGGAGCCTGTTTCAGTCTGTGACTCCCTCTCTCTCTGACCCTCCCCTGCTCACGCTGTCTCTCTCTCTCCTAGAAATAAATAAAACATTAAAAAAAAATTAAGAGAGAGGGAGAGAGAGAATGAATGGATGAGCAAACAGGGGAGGGGCAGAGAGAGATGGAAACACAGAATCTGAAGCAGGCTCCACGCTCTGAGCTGTCAGCATAGAGCCCAATGTGGGGCTAGAACTCAAAATCGGTGATATCATGACCTGGACTGAAGTCAGCTGCTTAACTGAGTGAGCCACCCGGTCGACCCAAATAGATGCTGATTCTGATCCCTGGCTTTAGATCTACTTTATCACCCTCAGATCCTCTCTTGGAGGTCCTTATCTATCCATCCATCCATCCATCCATCCATCCAACCACCTTCCCATCGATCTATCTATTTTTTAATCTGGTCCTTATTTATTTATTTATTTTTTAATTAGGTGTTTGGCTTCTGAATAGAACTTTGTAGAATATGTTTTAGTTGTTTGCTCACTTTCTTATCTACCTTTCTGCACATTAGAGTTTGAAGGATCTAAAAAAGTAGCTTTAAATACCAAATAATTACTTCTCTTTAGGATTAGTATTCCGTTAGCAATACGATTATCTCAAAGACTCAATTATCTATACTTGATTTGTGTCAAGTCCACCTTGTAATAGCTAGATACACATTGTTTTGGGGGGACAAACTTCTAAGATACATCATATTTTTCTATTCCTGATGTCTTTTGGCATTTAATCTCTCAATACTCTATGTAAGGCAGTCAAGTAGACTTCCAAAGGGTAGCCACATCTTAATCTGTGCTTTCTAAGATATTTTGTGTATTTGAAAGAAGTATTTTCTTTTATTTAAAAAAAATAATGTTTATTTATTTTGAGAGAGGCAGAGACAGAACATGAGTAGGGGAGGGGCAGAGAGAGAGAAAGGGAGACAGAATCTGAAACAAAATCCAAGGCTCTGAGCTGTCAGCACAGAATCTGATGTGGGGCTCGAACTGGTGAGAGAGATCATTACCTCAGCCAAAGTTGGATGCCCAACCAACTGAGCCACCCCGGTGCCACTGAAAGAACTATTTTCAGTGTTTCATTGTTTTATTAATTTAATCAACCATTATGGCACATGTTTTGCTTGGACCCTTGCCAAGAGAATACATTTTAATAGAGGTGAAGTTAAAACACCTTTGGATTTCTGGCATAAAACCAACTTGATCAGATGTTTCTTTAACAGTCATTTATGCAGGCTACACATTTGCTGAGTTGTTCTCATCTAGGATGAGTCTGGCTTACTTGAGCTAGGCTCTCATGTATCTACAGGGAGTTTTCAATTCAGGTAGGGACTATAGGTTCCTGAATAGCCTCCCTTATCTGGCAGTTAGCCACATGTAACATGGGACAGTAGAGGTGATTTGGCCATATGGAACTCATCATCTGCCAAACTCAGGTTTGTTCGCATAGTAATAATATCGCAAGAATAATGAGCTCCAATGCTCAAGAAATTTTTTTTTTTTTTTTTTTTTTTT
>NW_027529424.1:5639918-5728926 GCF_008692635.1 Crocuta crocuta | reverse complement strand
TTTATTTCTAGGAGAGAGAGAGAGAGAGAGACAGCGTGAGCAAGGGAGGGTCAGAGAGAGAGGGAGTCACAGACTGAAACAGGCTCCAGGCTCTGAGCTGGCAGTCAGCACAGAGCCCGACGCGGGGCTCGAACCCACGAACCGCGAGATCATGACCTAAGCGAAAGTCGGACGCTTAACCGACTAAGCCACCCAGGCGCCCCTGCTCAAGAAATTTTTAAACTTCTGCTTGCATATTTTCAACGTCTCAATGCCCAAAGCAAGTTTTACGGTGAACACAGTTTCAACGGACGGGAAAAGAGGCTCTACTTCTTAATGGGAGCCACTGCAAAATACTGTGGCCATTTTTGCACACTACCGTATTATTAGATTTTACTGCCAAATTTAATTTGCTAATATTTGCTTAGGATTTTTGAGTGTCAATATAGGACATAGGCTGTATTATAGTTCACAAATTGTGAAATGTTCCTGATTTTCTGCTCTCTAAAATAGTGTCCATAATAGTAGCATTACTTCTTTCTTAAACATCTGAATTTACTCACAGTTTAATTTTGGTTATTGTTTGCTTGGTCTATCTTTTTCAATTTTTTAAACAATCAGCTTTATGTATTCTTTACTTTTACATATATAACCTGCAAATACCACAAAGTTGGCTTTAAAGACACTTATTCTGATGATTTTTATCATTCATGTGGAAGATGCATTTCCTTTATTTTTTATATAGTTACTAACATACTGTGTCTAACCTTTCTCTTTTCTTGTTTTATCTTGATTTATTCTCACTAGTTCAATGTCACTATTTTCTTGTTTCTGGACTTCTGTTTGAGTATTTTTATTTTCCATTTTTCCCTCTACTTACTTGGAAATCATGCACTTTAACCATTTTAGTGATTACCCAGAAGACTACAATATGCATTTGTCACTTTTTAGAGCCTAAATTCATCTCCAGTTTATCTTATCTTTAGTCAATGTAAGAAGTTAGAACACTGCCTCCGTTTACCACCACTCTGTTCCCTGCTTTCTAATTTTATACTTTTGTAATACTAAAAATACCAAAATAAATTAGTAGTACATTTAAATCATATTCATTTTAGACTTCTGTACATATATACCATTTCTGTTGCTCTCTATTCCTTTCAGCATATTTGAAATATTATGTAGATCCATATTTTCTATACTGGAAAAGATCCTTTTGTACTACTTTTAAACTATTTCTTTGGCTGCTTTTAAGATATTTTCCTTGTCTTTAGCTTTGGGCATGTCACTAAGACATAATACAATAAACAACATAATTTATGCAATATATAAAATATAATAAGCAATTTAACATAATATACAAATGATCTAAATATTTAATAAAATAAGATAATATATATAATACATATCATACAATGAAGCTGAACACTTTATTTCAACTCCTTCCTTTCCTCCTTTTGTAACTCTCCTAGAAGACACAGGGCATCTTAAGTTTGTAATACAGTGTCTTTCATCAGTTTTGCAAATTTGATAATTCTTTATCTTGGTAATCACTTTACCCCATTTTTTCTTCACCTTCACTTCAAATCATACAAATTTTAGAGCTTTCAACTCTATCTCCCTTTTCTCTGACTCCATTGCTTTCCACATTTTTGTCTCCTCACCTTTTATTCTATTTTCTGATCTATGTTTTGATTTCTATTTTTTCTTTTTTATGTTTTATTTATTTTTGAGAGAGAGAGACAAAGAGAGACAATGTGAACAGGGAATGGACAGAGAGAGAGGGAGACAGTTCTGAAAACAGGCTCCAGACTCTGAGCTAGCTGTCAGCACAGAGCTGGACATGGAGCTCAAACTCATGAAATGTGAGATCGTGACCTAAGCTGAAGTTGGATGCTCAAGAAACTGAACCATCCAGGACCCCCTGGTTTCTATTTTCTTTTTGACTTTCTCTAATCTGTTTATACTTACCCACTGATACTTTATTTTAATTATTCTATTTTTCATTACCATACTTACAATGTGGTGTTTTTTTAATAGTTTTTACTTTTCCTCAGGGAAAAAATATTCTTTTATCCTTTTGACAATGTAAGGATACAATTTAAAGTCTGAGTCTATAATTTCAATATCAAGAAGTCTGAAAGGTGTACTTGTATATTCATTTTGCTATTTTTTTGTTCATGTTGTGGGTCATTTTGTGTGCCTAGTTCTATTATAAAATTGTTGTGTATTCTATTTTAAATTGCATTTAGCGATTACTTGAAAGCTAGGATTCTATTTTTCTTACCCAGTGAGTGCATACATTGGGTTCTCTCAGGTAGCTGGGAGGAAAGAAACTAGAAACCTTCAGTTGTAGTATAGAGAATGAAATGATTCACAGCAAAGTTGCACTGATGCCAGTGTGTTGCATTTTAAAATGTAACCTGTAATCTGTGCTCTAGGTACTGTTTAACCCACATAAGAGACTGAGTATTTGAGATTACCCAATAATTCATCCTCATCCTCAAGTAGAAGTAGGATTAATGACTACATTTCCTGGTTCTTCACTCTGGTTCCAGCTTCTGATGCTCTTAAAAATGCGGTTCTTTAAACAAAACATAACAAAGCAAAAAACATTCACTGTGGGAGCTGAGCAGGGATGCCTCCACCAGATTGCATTCTCCCTGCCAGAGATGTTTGCTGTTCCATTGGTTCCCTGGGAGGTTCATTTAACACTGTGTAGCAAATCTCTTTATGTCCAGAAAAAAGTTAGGCACAGCTCTAGGCATATTCCTCCAATAGAAAGATTCATAATAGTTTAGGATTTGCAGCTTAATGGAGTAAAACTTCTCCCACAATACCCTTAACTGAGAACCAAGTCTACATCAAAATGGTTTTCTTAAGGGGTTCTTCATATGTTAACAAGCTTCATTACTTCAGAAATTTGATTTAGGAAACTCAGAGAAGAAAACAACAAAACAAAACAAAAAACCACAAGCTACTCTTAGCACTCCAGTTTTCACTGAAATGAAGAGCAATGTTTGACTGAGAGATGTCCTTGTCACCAAAGACCCGTTTGTTATTGAGTATCTGTTTCAGAGAATTATAAACACTTCAGGACCCAGGAGAACAAGAGTGCTATCAGCTTGGTTCATTTGGTATCTTTACCAGCTGGCACATAGCAGATTCTCAATGAAATTCAATGGCTGGCAGGAACATTTTACTGTTATCTTCCATTCATCGGGCACTAGAGCAGCCTACCCAACTCAGACAGAAGGGTGCCCATCTGACTCTTACAGGCCTCCAAGAAAGGCATGCCGCTGTAGGCCCTCAGAAACCTTTTCCATATCTCCTGGAGTCCAGCTGGGCCCCTGAACGCAGTCTGTTCACCAGCTGCTACTGCTTCCTATTGATCTGGCCAGAAATACACTGGCCATTTTCCATTTCAGCAGGCTCACTCCTTAATCATTTTTAGAACAGTAAAGGGGGTGTGGGAAATAGTTTGTCTAAGCTCTGTTGCAATATTTACAAGTATCTGATTCCAAAGCACTGAAAAGGTTGAAAAGACAAACCATGGAAAAACTGACCCTTAAATAAATTACACTTGATGAATCTGGACAAATCTTTTCATATTGAGTATAAGGAGATGAAAATAGGATTCTCATTTAATTTCTCCCAGTTTCATACTAGAATGAGCTTATATTTGGGTTCAGATTTACTTTCCATGATTACTGTTCTCAACATTTGCTTTCTTTAATGGGAAAATACTGTCTTTATAACCAGTATGTTGAGTGCATAGCCTTTGTAATATGATGAACATAATTTTATTAACTATTCTTCCCAATAATACTTTTTAAATTTAGGCTGTAGCAACAACTTCTTTTATTTTGGGAAGCAAGACAGGGGGAAAAACAAGCCTTAGTTTTTCTGTTTAGTATTAAATAGATATCATATGGTAATTCTATGTCACAAAATACAGCTTGATTTGTTAAAATGTGATCAATCAAGAAAATTAAAAAAAAAAAAAACAAAAAAAAACACTCCATCCTCATTCAAAGTAAAGATTTCTTCCTCCTTTGTTCCAATACACCCTTGAGATCCAGACAAGGCCCTACCCTAGACTCCACATTTCACAAAAAAAATACTAAACACAACATTTATTTAAGAATATATGGGTGCTTTACCCTTGGAGTCTGGCACTTAAGGCTGGAAAAGCATAACCCATAACCCTAAACATCCACTCTTGTCATTAATACCATCTAGGGCACAGTGAGATTGCTAGACATCTGGGTAGTAAAAATGCTTGAGTAAATGAACTAGTATGATTAGATCATCCTACTATAAGTACTTCATAGACAAGGGCTCCATGCCTATGAAGAAAATACTCATAGAAAATACTCTTAGAAACTACTCATAGAAAATACTATGAGTAAGTTGGCTAGATATCTGTTAGTAACATGTTTACCAGAAAATTTACTTGGTCATCTGTCTTCTCTCTACCTCCAAGCCAACCTCAGCCATGGATTGCATGTCAACCATCTAACTTTTCTTTTCCAATAAGAGGGAAAAAAATGTGGCAAATCTTTCTCCAGAAAGTATTAAAATAGATTTTTTTTTTTGCATACTGAGGTCTTATTTTCTAGTGGCACTAAATGTCTATTTTCTTGCTTTTATGTTTAAGCTGATGGTTAAGAAAGTTTTCACAAATTAAAGTGTCACTTGCAACAGCAACTTAAGAATATTTTGCAGTAATAGTTCATAATAATCTAAAATATCTTGATAGATAAAAGAATGATATATAAATGATAAACATAGATGGACCTATATTTGAGAAAGGTGATAACCAATCTTTCACAAATTGTACATGTCTAGATATTATTTTGAGAGAAAACTGATAATTTGTATGACACATGGAATTATATATACTATTTCTCATTATGACAATAATTTATTACATTAGGTCCATCACAATAATTTTTTTTAATGTTTATTTATTAATTTAGAGAGAGAGAGAGAGAGCATGCATGTGGAGGAGGGGGAGAGAGAGAGAGTATCTGAAGCAGGTTCTACACTGTTAGCATAGAATCTGAGGTGAGGCTCGATCTCATGAATCATGAGATTATGACCTAAACTGAAATGAAGAGTTGGCTGCTTCACAGACTGAGCTACCCAGGTGCCCCATCACAATTATTTCTATATCACATGTATTTTTCTTAAGTTTTTTAACGTATATTTATTTCTGAGACAGAGAGAGGCAGAGCATGAGTGGGTAGGGTCAGAGAAAGAGGGAGACACAGAATCTGAAGCAGGCTCCAGGCTCTGAGCTGTCAGCACAGAGCCCAATGCAGGGCTCGAACTCATGGACTGTGAGATCACGACCGGAGCAGAAGTAGGACACTCAACTGACTGAGCCACTCAGGCGCCCCTCCATATCACATATTAACATGATTTCATTCTGATATAAATATTGTGTTGATAATTTTATTGCCTGAAATTGCTGCAATCAGGCAAGTTTCCCTAAATCACTAATTACAAACCAAAAAGAAGGGATGCCTGGTGGCTCATTTGGTTAAGTGTCCAACACCTGATTTCAGTTCAGGTCATGTATGGTTTAGGAGCACGGTTTAGGTTGCAGTCCCACATTGCGCTCTGTGCTGACAGCATGGAACCTGCTTGGGATTCTCACCCTCCCTCTCTCTCTCTGGCCTTTACCCTCTTACACATGTGCATGCACTCTCTCTCAATATAAATAACTAAACTTAAAAAAAGAAATATTTTTATAGTAACTCAAGAAAGGTACTCTAATTTGGCAATACTATCAGTAGATTTATATTAAAATGTTAAATACAATAATTAGTGAATTTTAAGAAACAAAAGCAATAAAAATCCATTATATAGAAAATCTATAATTGATAGATCATGTAAGTTTTTTTTCTTATTTATCTAACATTGCTAGTCCAGCACCTAAACACCCAATCTTGAACATTGGTAGCTAATTCTTTCATTTTTTATATTTTGACAACTTCAGGAAAACAATATTTTAAATTTAAATATATTTATTTTATATTGTCATTAGAAAGGATTTATCAAAGTAGGATAAGAAAACATTATTTCAGACTTAACTTGATGTATTAACATTTAAATAGTTAGAACTCTCACACCTGGGCTTCACTGGTGTTCTTTCCTTGGTTCTACAAATACTAGGGATGGTCTTTCCTCTCTAGTCTGAAGTAGTTAGTACTCACTGGCTGCCTACCTTTGAAAAAGGGGCATGTCTGTCCTTAGAGCTCCTTTCCTGAGAAAACCTCCTCCCCAGTGAGAGAACTACTTGGCAAGCCTTTGCTTAGATTAGGCAGGAAGAGAATGAGACAAGGTGGTTTTTACTTGACCTAGTAGCTTTCTACTCTCAGGCCCTAACATATTTTTCTCTCACGGGATATTCTCACTTATGATTCTCACACAGTAGCCAAACTGTCTCCCAAGCTGGGCATTCCCTACTAAAGTTTTACAGACATCCCTCCACATAAGACCCTGCTGTTGAAATCTCTTTACTCCTCAGACAGGGTTCTCAAGTGGACTTATTAGAAATGTCTCTCTCTTCCTACACTAGGGTCCTCTCTTCGCTGACACATTCCGGAATGCAGGCTAATTCCAAAGCATCAGTGCTTGCTGAGGTCATCTCACCACCAAAGCACACCTGCTTCTTGCCCTCACACCTCACATCATGGTGGCTCTGAGCAAGACACCTTTCTGAAGCCTATTCTATCTTTGTGAAGGTTTCCTTATGGGAGGAAAGTTAATGTTGCTTGTAATGCTGCTTTCTCTAAAAACAAAAATAAAAAAAAAATCATAAAACCAAACAACAAAAAACCTCTCCCCAACATTTCCCCCCTTTCCATATCCCTTTCTATATCTTTGATCTAGCTGAGGGGGTCTACGTCACACTCATTTTGATAAATGATACTTATTGATTATATATTATTGGGGCACGACTGGATTTTAAATTCCTGTTACATCTGTGAATGCAAATTGTTATAGTCACTTGATACCTTAAATATGGTTCTAATGCTAAAGAACCATAGAATGATAATGATAGAGAAGTCCTCTGAAAATAATTGTTTTTTTTTAAGCTAGTAGTGAGTATTAGTAGAACCCAGGACACTAAAAATACATCGGACTATGCTTGCCCACTAGAGACACTTACTATGAAGCTCAAGAGGGAAAAACTTATCTACTGTGTGAAAGCTGCATAGTTGATTTTGATGTCATCCCAGTTAAAGAACTGTCAATACAGCCAGCATTACCTTCATTCTAAAACCAGATAAAGACCCCACTGAAAACTACAGACCAGTTTCCCTGATAAAAATGGATGCAAAAATCCTCAAAAAGCTACTAGCCAAACAGATCCAATAGTACATTAAAACAATTATTCACCATGAACAAATGAGATTTATTCCTGGGATGTATGGCTGGATCAATATTCACAAATCAATCAATGTGATACATCACATTAATAAATTAAAGGATAAGAACCACATGACCTCTCAACAGATGCAGAGAAAGCATTTGACAAAATACAGCATCCTTTCTTGATAAAAACCCTCAAGAAAGCAGGTATAGAAGGATCATACCTCAAGATCATAAAAGCCAATTACGAAAGACCCACCACTAATCTCATCCTGAATGGGGAAAAACTGAGAATTTCCCTTAAAGGTCAGGAACACAATAAGGATGTCCACTCTTACCACTGTTATTCAAATAGTGTTGGAAGTTGTAGACTTAGCAATCAGACAACACAAAGAAATAAAAGGCATCCAAATGGCCAGGAGGAAGTAAAACTTTCACTCTTCTCAGACAACACAATACTCTTTGTGGAAAACCCAAAAGCTCCACCAAAATGCTGCTAGAACTGATTCATGAATTTAGCAAATTTGAAAGATATGAAATTAATACAAAGAAATCAGTTGCATTTCTATACACCAATAATGAAGCAGAAAAAAAGAGAAATCAAGGAATCGATCCCATTTACAATTGCACCAAAAACTATAAGATACCTAGAAATAAGCCTAACTAAATAGGTGAAAAATCTATACGCTGAAAACTATAGGAAGTTTACTGAAGAAGACACAAAAAAATGGAAACACATTCCATGCTCATGGATTGGAAGTACAAATACTGTTAAAAACTCAATACTGCCCAAAGCAATCTAAATATTCAACACAATCCCTATAAAAATAACACCCATAATCTTCATAAGGCAAAAACAAACAATTCTAAAACTTCTATGGAAACAGAAAAGACCCAAAATAGCCAAAGCAGTCCTGATAAAGAAAACCAAAGCTGGAAACATTGCAATTCTGGACTTCAAGCTGTATTACAAAGCTGTAATCATCAAGACAGTATGGTACTGGCACAAGAACAGACACAGAGATCAATGGAACAGAATAGAGAACCCAGAAATGTACCCACAAAAGTATGGCCAACCAATACTTTGACAAAGCAGGAAAGAATATCCAATGGAAGAAGACAATCTCTTCAGTAAATGGTGTTGGGAAACTGGACAGTGACACATGGAAGAATGAACCTGAACCACTTTCTTAAACCATACACAAAAATAAACTCAAAATGGATAAAATACCTAAACATAAGACAGGAAGCCATCAAACTTCTAGAGAGAAAATAGGCAACAACCTCTTTGACTCTGGCTACAGCAACTTCTGACTTGACATGTCTCTGGAGGCACGGTAAACAAAAGAAAATATGAACTATTAGGATAGTTCAATATAAAAAGCTTCTGCACAGCAAAGGTAAAAATCAGCAAAACTAAAAGGCAACCGATAGAATGGAAGAAGGTATTTGCAAATGACAAATATCAGATAAAGGGCTAGTATCCAAAATCTATAAAGGACTTATCAAACTCAACAGTAAAAAACAAACAAAAAAACAAAAACAAAAACAAACAAACAAAAAACAATCCAGTGAATAAATGGGCAAAAGACACAAATAGGTACTTTTCCAAAGACATCCAGGTGGCTAACAGACACATGAAAAAATGCTCAATATCACTCATCATCAGGGAAATACAAATTAAAACCACAATGAAATACTACCTCACACCCATCAGAATGGCTAACTTTAACAACTCAGGCAACAGCAGATGCTGGTGAGGATGTGGAGAAAGATGATCCCTTTTGCACTGCTGGTGGGAATGCAAACTGGTGCAGCCACTCTGGAAAACAGTATGGAGGTTCCTCAAAAAATTAAAAATAGAACTATCCTATGACCCAGCAATTGCACTACTAGGTATTTATCCAAAGGATACAGGAGTGCTGATTCAAAGGGGCACATACACCCCAATGTGCATGGCAGCACTATAGACAATAGCCAAAGAATGGAATGAACCCAAATGTCCATCGCTGAATGGATAAAGATGTGATACACACACACACACACACACACACACACACACACACACACACACACACTGGAGTATTACTCAGCAATTGAAAAGAATGATTGAAATCTTGCCATTTGCAACATGGATGACACTAGAATGTATTATGCTAAGTGAAGTAAGTCAGTCAGAGAAAGACAAATATCTTATGACTTCATATGTGGAATTCAAGATAAAAAACAGATAAACATAAGGGAAGGGAAGCAAAAATAATATAAAAACAGACAGGGAGTAATCCATAAGAGACTCTTAAATACAGAGAAATGGGGGTTACTGGAGGGGTGTTCAGTGAGGAAATGGGCTAAATGGGTGAGGGGCATTAAGGAGGGCACTTTGTGGAATAAGCACTGGGTGTTATACGTAAGTGATGAATCACTAAATTATATGGCTGAAATCTTTATTACATTATATGTTAACTAACTTGGATTTAAAAAAAAAAAAAAAGAACTGCCAATCTCATTTCACCTCATTTTACAAAGGAACAAACAGAAGTCCAAAGTGATTAAAAGCATGAACTGAGTCAGCAGGTGTGGAAAGGTGGGGATTAGAAACAGAATCTAATTCCTAGTCCCATGATCCTTCCCCTGTGTCAAATGCTGATTTGCTAGGACCGCGGCCACCCCTCTGAAGGGAACTACCTTTTGTTCACCATGGTAATTAACTCTCATCACTCAGGGATTCCACAAGCAGGAAAAATACTCCTAAGAGAGTGTTAGAGAAATCAGCATATTAGAAGGACAGGATAGAAATTCATTACATAGTTCTAAGATAGAAAAGAAGCAGGTCCTGGAGAAACACAGGTAATTCTTCCAGTCAAAAAAAAAAGTCATTTGTAGGGGCACCTGGGTGACTCAATTGGTTGAGCATCCAACTTCTGCTCAGGTCACCATCTCACAGGCTGTGAGTTTGAGCCTTACATCCGACTCTATGCTGATAGCTAGCTCAGAGCCTAGATTCTGCTTCTGATTCTCTCTCTCTCTCTCTCTCTTTCTCTCTCTCTCGCCCCTCCCCTGCTCACACTCTGTCTCTCTCTCAAAAATAAATAAACATCAAAAAAAATTAAAGAAAGTCATTTAGTGCTACAGGTTGTCAGCATTTGCAACATCAGCAGTTGAGTAATTCTCTTAGATCATGGCTCACAAAACAAAGTAACTGTTACATTCTACTAGTAAAGTAGTAACTGAATGCTAATCTAGAGAATTTTACTTGCAATTACTTTTTTTGATCTCCTAATAGTAATTATTGCTGGTAAAGGCAAAGTCTTCAGACTGATGAATCTGTAGACAACTGCATTATTGAGAGAATTGGAAAATGATCCATATTGAAGCAAACACTGATGTCCTTCAATTAAACAGATCCTTAAAGTTGAAGTTTGTACTTTTTCTTTCCATAGCATTCCCTCAGCAAATGTACAAGTTTTTCTGATAATGATCAGGACAATTCATAATGTCTTACAGGGCAACCTATACATTCAGGACTATTTGCAGAAGCACTAACAGCTGACAGATACCCTAAAAATCACAAAATGGCATAGATTGTTTGGTAAAGTTTTTAAAGGAATCTGACGGACTGCATTTATAAATTGGACTTAATGGTAAAAAGTATCAAATATCAAATTAGTTTATGCTTAAATATTAACATTAACTTTCAAATTTTAGCAAATGAACAAGTTAGGATCAGTCATCTCAAGTTTCCTTGGTCTTAACAAATGTTCTTTCAGTCTAGTTAGGTGGGCACTTCTTTAATTGTGGACCTTCCAAGTTAGAAAAAAAAAAATAGAGTCCTTCTCTCCAAGCTCCTTTCCAATGCTATAATGTGATATATGAATTCCCCAAATACCCTGATGTTCTGCAAAAGCACACATTAAATAGTGCTGGGGAAGACTATTCAGAAAAGACTACCCAAACCCTAAGAAAGGCTGGGCTGCTGAGTTACAGAGTCAAGAGAAAAATGACACAGAACTATGCACTAATATCTGCAAAGACCAACCACAAAGCCAAAGGTAGTTTAGGGGAATATCAAGATGGAAATGAATAATTTGTACACCTCTGTATTCGGTGGCTTATGTGTCCATGGCCTCAGTTTACTCTGCACTACTCGGAGGCAGAAATCACTCACATCCTTGGAATAATCACACATGAGCCAATGCAACTTCTATTTTACGATGACAGCATTTCCTTCATATATCAGGGCATATTCATCATTTACCATCCTATTTTGCAATGCAGAAATGTGTTATAGTGAAAGAGATTCATAGAGCCCTATACCATCTCCTAAAAGTACTATGTAGCCTCTGTTTAAACTGTTCACAACTTTTTACATCAGATCTTGCCAATAGTGATCAGTTCTAGTTCTTGGAATATACTTCCATTTTGAGTGAAAATGTTGCCATGAAATTGCTAGTTTTAAGTACATCTTTTGCAGTAGGATAAACCACTTTTACCCTGAGAAAGGCTTTTTTTGTTTGTTTGACTACAACACGTTTCTCCTATATATTAACTTCTCAGGGTGTGTGTGTGTCTTCTGAATATGTTTAAGAGCTTGCTTTATTTGGTATAAATTATATATAAAATTACTATTTAGACCGTTATAATTTATACAAATCTTCAATTAGGATAACTTCTTCTGAGTCTAGACTAAAATGTTTCTCATGCATCTCTCTTAAACAATGGGAACACTATTCCTAACCTGCGGCTTAGGGCTTCAAAAAGGAATTCTAAATGACAGGTATGTTACATATCACTTTCCTTACCTAAGTACCTGCCCCTTATGCTGCTTCCCTGAGATGCAGAAAGTATCCTCCTCCTTTCCATAGAGATCTCCACCACCTAGACAAGCATTTCATACTTCCTGATTCCTGAGCTTTGTCAAAAGTTATCAGCATTCAATTCTTCTCATTTTCCTACATATATTTCATCTCTCCTTTCTCAGTTTCAACCGACGAAAAAAGTCTGTGTCATTCATTCATCCAATATATACTTCCTGAACACCTGCTATGTACTAGACACTGTTTGAGACATTGCAGATACAGAATCGGACGGTATGGAAAGGAAAACAACAACAAAACACTGTCCTCACTGAGCTCACATTCTAGTAAAGGGGGTCCATCAAATAGATGCACCACCTGTGAGACACATTGATATTTTATGTATCTTCCATACAATTAAATATTAAGACTTCCTAGATCACAAGTCACACCCAATTTTGGATGTGTGCAAGTGTGGAGAAATATGCCTTGGAGTGAATAAAACACATTTTAGTAGGGGGAAAAAAACATGGACAAGGGCTTCAAGGGAGTTGTGATTTTAAATCAGATGGTCAGTCCTAAAGCCCAAATGCCTTCTGCAATGTTCACATACCTGCTGAACTGTTAGCCTTAAGGTCATGAGCTTCTTCAGTCTCAACATGTCCACAGCACGCTCCCCATTGGCAGCAGTGAATGCTTTGCCCTGGACCATATGTGACTCTTTTTTTTCTCTTGGTTAACCAGCAAGTCCTGTCAATACAACCTCTAACATATTTCTAATATACTCCATCTCTTCCAGTCAGTGCCTTGGTTTATGACTTCTAGATCACATACTCTGAATCTTACTATATTCTACTAACTAGTCTCTTTGACACAGTGTTTATGCCATCTCTAATCTACACTCCATAATACTATATTAATCTCTATAAATATTTGTCTTTCAGGTATGATAAAATCACCCTTATTTTAAAAAAGGGGAAAAAAACCCCAGAAAGAATCCATAGGCTGCTGGTAGCTAAATGAAAAACTTAAATTACTTTATCAAAGTATTTATTATTACTCATGATAAAATTTTATCCTTTCCTCATTTTACTTGCTTGTACTCCCATTCACACTCTACAGCATGCTTTGGCTACACCAAATTATTCGCTTTCATTCAAAAATGGTATTTACTTACAAACTTTTGAGCTCTATTCATACTGGAGTCCTTGACTTCAATTACTTCCTTTGACCTACCCTCCTAGGTCATTGCTAGTCCTTTCTCCCACCCACCAACTAAACTGAAATCACCTGCTCTTGATCTACTACTGGCACGTTTTTGGTACTGATGTTTATTATGACCTGTTATGTTTTCCTATCTCCCTTACTACATTGCAAATTTTCCTTGAGAATAAGTGGTTTATATTTTGTGTTTTGTAACCAAAACCTGATTCTGAATTTTTGATTAATTACATTCACATTATGTAATATAAAATTCTCCAGTGTCTCTCAACCACCGTTCCTCTATCTGCAGAAATGAGAGAGAATCTTAACAAGAAATTTACAATATTGTCTCCTGAACAGACGGACAGTTGGTGTTTGGGGATGGAAAACAGATTGAAGGTAAAAGGTTGCGTATATTTTGTGTAGTAACACTTATGTTGCATCAAGGATACTTTACCAAATTGAATAAGTATAATGAAATAATAACAAAAGTTTAAAGAATAACTTACAAAAAACAAAAATAATGTAATTAATTCAATTTCTGATTAATAAGGAAAATAGACATTATATCAAATTCAATCAAGGAAAAAAGTAAAATTAAAAGATGATATTCAGTTATAGTGAAATGAAAACCATAAAAGAAGCTATACATAGACTACTTTCTGATCACTAGGCAACTCAGACATTAATCAGTTCTTGAAAATAATTATCAAACTATTTTCCAGCATAACAAAAGTTACATGTTTTTTTTTTTTAATATCACTGCTGATACTATATTTGCATTTCTTTGCACTTTCATTTTATAGTATGAGCTAGCCCTATACAGGTTATTTTGTTGCTCATTGGCACTAGAGGAGGAACAGATACTTCGATTACATACATTTGTTTCTTCTTCAAGGTGCTACAAGTATGCTGACCATGAGAGGATAATTGAGAACGCCTGAAAACATATTAACTTAACTATGTTTCCTAACAGTGAATCTGAAATACAGCATATCAGTTCTACCAAGTTTATGATAATTTTGAGCAAGTTTTTTTTTTTAATTTCCCAGTTTTTAAGCAATATAATACATGCATAGGACTTTAAATATATAGAAAGGCTTATAACAAACAGTTTTGTATTACAAGCTTGTTATTTGTTTTAAGTTTCAGTGGGGTAATAACTTATACATCTTTAAACAATATGCCTCTATACACTCTTTGTATCAGTAATTATACTTGCTGATAAGAACAAGCCTCCAAAGTAACAGTACTCTAAACAAATTAGGAGCGTGTAGGCACTCTCATGAACTGAACTGGGTCTCTCCAAAATGTATCTGTTGGAGTCCTAAGCTTCAGTACCTTAGACTGTGAATATATTTGGAGACAAGGCCTTTAAAAGGTAATTAAGTTAAAATGGGGCTGTTAGAATGGGCCCTAATTCAGTATGATTGGTGTCCTTAGAAGAGGAGGTGATGATTAGGACATTCAGAGAAACACTAGGAACACACACACACACACACACAGAGAGAGAGAGAGAGAGAGAGAGAGAGAGAGAGAGAGAGAGAGAAGATCCTGTGAAGAGGTAGCAAGACGATGGTCCTCTGAAAGCCATGGAGAAAGGCCTGGGAAGAAACTGAACCTACCAACACTTTGGACGTGAAGTCTCCAGGGCTATGAGAACATAAATGTGTGCTGTTTAGGCCACCCGGTCCATGACATTTTGTTGGTGTCTCAGTCCATTTGGGCTGCTATAGTGAAAACACCACAGACTGGGGGAGCTTGACCAACAGATGTTTATTTCACACAGTTCGGGAAGCTTCAAGTCCAAAATCAAAGTGCCACTGAATTTGGGTGCTGCTGAGAACACTCTTCCTGGTTTGCTGATGACCACCTTGTTGTACCCTCACATGGAACAGATGGAGAGTGAGAGCAAGCCCTAATCCACCTATGAAGGCCCCACACCTATGACGTAATTACCTCCCATAGACCCCATCTCCTAATATCATCATAATGGAAATAAAGTTTCACATATAAATTGTAGGGTGACACACTCAGTCCACATAGCAGGCCTGGGACTAATATGCCACAACCCACACCCACATATTCTCTTCACACATGGCAACATGACTTAAGTCTAGAGGCTGGCATGGCAGTTTGGGGCTGGTATGATGAAGAGACTAGGCTTTTTCAAATTTTCTGCCCTATCATCCCTAGTGATTGGCCTTCATATTAAAGGTTAATTCATGAAATCAGGATGGCTGTTGTAGCTATAGCCAGCAAGCCACATTTCAGGCAAGGGGGGTGAAACAAAACAAAAACAACAAAACCCCTAAACTTAGTTAACTTTAAAATTATCATAAAATATTTCTATAGATCTTTTTCTAGCTGGAAAGCAAATTCTTTCTCTCATGTGCATTTACTCTGTTCAAGTTATAGTATAAAATGATTTGGTATGGGAACAGTTTAGTAGGTTTTACCTAAACATGCAATAAATATTAAATAATTAGACGATTTTGTTCCATAATTTTGTAAGTTTTGAAATGTAGCTATAAATTATGGGAATAGATCCAGGGACATAATTTTCCACTGCGGAAGTAGTCACCTGACATTTTCTTTAAAATTGATACTAATACTCAAAGCTTCTCACAAAATTCTTTAAACAGACATCCTCCATTTTCAGACTTAACCAAAGCCCTTACAATACCTCCAGTCCAATTTTCGCCTTCTCCTCTATGGTGTCCTCAGATCCTCAACAAGTCATTTTCTCTAGGACATACAAGAGCTATTCTTGTACAAATATTTCAAAAAGCTTGGGCTATTTCTACCCTTATGTTGGAATTACAAAAGTCTGGTTGGCCCACATTAGTCTGTAGTCTCTCATCAATACCACTGTCTACCACCATAATATCTAAAATATTCCCTAAAGGTAACAGGAAAATGAATTGATAAAAGAAAAAAAAAGAAAAACAACAAGATTTTCTGCAAAAAGGTAGAAGTACATGTGTCTGAATTACTATGTACCACTTGGGGAAAACTATTACAGCATATATTCCCTTAGCTTTTAGAAAAAGGGTTTAAATATTCCACGTAACAGAATTGCACAACTGTACAATACCTCAATATTTTCCACAAATAGCACTATATATTATTTAAAATCTTAGGATAACTCTTAGAAATGCTAATTTTTAATTTCCAAATAATTTAAATCATAGTATACAGATTTTTTTAAATTTTTACTATTTAATGCTTACCATTCTGAAAGATATATTTTTGTTACCCTCTCTTTATAATGATTTAAAAGGGGCAGTGAAAGGGGAGAGTAGAAAAGACATGTTTTGGAACTCGCCTGTAGGTAGGGCACAATATCATTTTTACTTTTTGTGAATTTTGTATGTGATATTTTTTATGAAAAATAATAAACATAGCTAACAGCTTTGTTTCTTACCCCGTATTTTTATGTTAAGTGTATTTGGTCTTTATTCCCCCTACTATCAAAAGAACTTAACATTTCTAACTTCTTATATTATCACTAATAATATATGTTATTCACTAGATTTGAACTGAGACTTCAAGACAGTGGCCAACAGAATAACACACATTATGTAGAGTATCTTTGTGCATATAAACTGTAATTTGGATAATAAAAATTTTTAAAAACGTTATGACTAAATATAATTGGTACTCAAATGCTTGCTTAAAACAAAACAAGAAAAAAACAACACCTTGAATATATTTGAAATTGCATCTTCCTTCTTAGATATATTCTTGCTTTCTCTAACAGACATTTCTATCCCAGTCCACAGATAAACAGATTTGGTTTCATTACCATGGTGGGATTTCCAGAGTGACAGTACATTTTGATATCAAATTTCTCTTCTGTAAGTAACATGCAAAGATGTAGACAAGATGTTCAGCTGCAAATGTAGCTATTGCAATATGCTTGTTATGGGCTAGATTTACAAGTATCAGTCTTTTATATCTACATTTATCCCCTACCTAGAGGATTGGTCATCTGTTACAGTTCACCACTAACAATAAATGTATATTAACAACATTACTTGAATTAATTAAACTCATTGAAAATAAACTACTGAAAATATTACATATCATAATCTCATAGAAAAAAAACTTTTTGGATTACAGAGATGTCAATTAACAAAAAGTCTACTTCCCATATGATAGGGAGCACCAGTGTCTGTTTCTTTTCTTCAAATAAAGATTTCCATCCATAAGGTACTTCCTCTTTCTCATTATGATTATTCACAAATTCATATATTGTTTCATTTAACAAATATCTGATGTGAACCTATCACTTTTGTGTTGCTAGGTGCTGGAAATGCAATGATTAACAAGACTCAGTTTTCATGGAGCTGACAATCTATCACATGAGATAGATATTGATCCAGTAATCAGAAATGATAAGTAGTATGTGGAGTATGTGCCATAATGGAAGGGAATCTGATGCTTTGATATTATAGAACAAAAGAAACTAAATTATACCAGGTATTAAACAAAGTTTGTCCAAGAAAACTCAACCTGAGCTCTGAAATGTGAGTGACCGTCAAATAGCAAAAAGGAGATCTCAGGGAAAACATTCTAGATAGAGGTGGAAGAAGAGTAAAGAGCCTAGGAGAGAACATCATGAATTTGAGAAAGTTTTGAAAGCTGTCCAGCACAGCTGGTCATAGAACTGTGAGGACAAAGGATGCATATTAGGGAGGAACAGAGCCATGAGGAGCCCTATAAC
This sequence comes from Crocuta crocuta, assembly GCF_008692635.1. Classification (NCBI taxonomy): domain Eukaryota; kingdom Metazoa; phylum Chordata; class Mammalia; order Carnivora; family Hyaenidae; genus Crocuta; species Crocuta crocuta. The sequence goes on along the minus strand of NW_027529424.1, from coordinate 5,710,839 downwards.
CTCTCTGAATATTTTGTTCCATTTTTAGAGCAAAGAGAAGCCACTGAACAGCTGGAGTCAGATCTAGGTTTCAAAAGAAAAAAAGAAAACATAGTAGGCAAACTTTTGTTTTAATCTAGCAAGAAACGATGACAGCTTTAAATATGGTGGTGTCTGTGGAGGTGGAAAACAGGGATGAATTCACATGAGGTAAATAGTAACACTGAGATGATTTTGTGGATTGTATGAGGGATGTGATCAGGGATGGGAGAAGGTCAAGGGCGAATTCTATATCCATGCTTGCACAACTGAGGATACCATTCACTAAAGAATGCTGAAAGAGGGTCTGGCTTTTGAGGACAAATTGTGAGGTAGAAACATTAAGTTTGAAGGACTTTAAGCATGTGTATCAGTTAAAACCCATTGAGAAGACAGAAACATACCTGTGGTTTCAATAGGGACATTTAACAAAGAATGTTAAAGTAGATATACATTTATTAAGAAATGAGAGGGCAAAGAGAAACAACTAAGACATCCCAGAGGTGGAAACTGCAGGAACAGCTTCCGTCCTTCCAGATGAGGGAACACAAGGAACACCAGGAAAAACGCATGATCGTAGGCGAGGGTCTCAGAAAACCAGAATGTCACTTGTGAGGGCAAGGTTCCTCAACTGGCCTGGAGGGAGTGTTTCAGAACTCAAAGATCAGGCTCCTATAGGCCTGGGACACACACCTCTGAGAAGTAGACACAGACAGCTTTTCTGGTTTCTCTGAATTGAAGCTCTTCTCGCAAGTATTAGGGGATACGCAAATGGTTTCAGTTACTGCTGCAGGAAGGAACCCCCGTTTCTGGAGGGAAGAAGCATCAACATTGAGAGGAACCTCAAACAAAATGTCAGTCCATCAGAAGCAAACGCTCAGACAGAGAAAAAAGGATGGAGACTCTTCTCTCAACCTTCAGTCAGCACCTACCTTCCCTATTTGCAGAGGATAGGAGGAATCCATAGGCCAAGAAGAAATGTGGTTTCAGAGCCCTAGAGCTGTCATAAGAGCACAGAGGGTGAGTTTAGAGGTGAGAGAAGATGCAAAAAACATAATACTTGTTGAATAGCTAAGTGGAGATGACAGGACAGTGGAGATACGATCCTGGAACTGGAGTCATATCTTAAATTATATGTAATTATATGTACATATATACATATACACGAGAAATCAAGGCACACCTTAAATTTTATATACAGAAATCACATATATACTGAAATCATATATATAGAAATCATATGTACATATTCAAAACGTGTATCTATATGTTAAAATCATATACACACACATACATATAGAAATCATGATGACTCAGGTAAAATGACCTGAGGATGAAGAAAAGAATGAGTGGGGCTGTGTGCTGAGTAAACTGATGCCTGAAAAGCTTAATAAAATGGTCTAATGGACGCTGGGAAGAAGTGACTGTAGTAGTTGCGAGATAAAACAGGAGGATACTGTGTCAAATTTATAAAAATATGGAAAATGCCATCTAAAGACAGAGGGAGTGTTCAACTCTTAAATTCTGCTGAAAAGTCAAGCTAAATGAGGAGGCAAAAACAGGCTTTAGATTTCTCTTCTGATCTAGCAGGTGCAGGGAAACAACTGGCCGCCAGGCAGTACATGAGTGCCTGGGATTTTCCGCTTGTATTTGTGTGCCAGTGTGTGAGTGTGGGCACGAATGTTTGTAGATGTTTTTTATTCTTGCACTGCAGTAAAGCGCACTATGTGGCTGAACACGTAGCTTTTACCGGAGAGCAGTGTCCATGACTCAGGGCCCCAGGTGCCTTCGGAGCAGCCTACACTGTGCACTCCTTAGTAGACCCTGAATTCCTCATATCCCAACTTAGCCAAGGCCATCTTGCCTAGATCTAGGGGTGAGGACATCCACTCGGCCATGGTTCGGAGGTGAAATGTGGGTGCCCGGTGCACCGCAGAGACTAAGATTCCACCAGCCTTTCTCCAGGGCTTCTGGAACGGGGTCCCAGTAACCCCATGGTGCTGACCCTAAATCCGCGGGTACCCAGGCCCAGGGCGGTGCTGCGAGCCGGGCTCTCTAGCTGAAGGAGACCCAGGGCAGGTGAAGGTAGCCTGGTCTGGGGGTGGTGTGGACACAGAGGCACGGGGCGTCGGAGCACGCAGTACTCACGTGTGCAGGAAGGGCGGAAAGTGCCGGACGGACGCCGACGCACGGTGGGAAGGCGGCCTAGGCGGACAGTGCGTGCCTTCCCAGCCAGGCTCCCGTTCAGGTGTTCTGCGGCCGTATTTAAGAGTGCAGCGGTGCACTTTGGGTGCAGCTGGCCTTGGACGTTGGCAGACACCATACTGGGGCCCCAGGGGTTCTGGAAGGGTACAGTTCTGCCGGGGGCCGTGCGCTGTTCGCTCTCCAGTCAGCCCTCGGGCGGTGACTCCTGTGGGCGGCGGCAGCAACAACAGCCTCGCCTACGCGCCTGGGGCCTTTGACGCCAGGCGCCCCGCGCTGTGACTCAGTGCTTGTGACTCCGGGGTGGATGAGGAGCCCACGAACACTGCAAATGGCGCGGGAAGGCGCGTGAACCAAACGCGGCACAAAAGAACCCGCCCCACAGGGGCATCCACGAGCTTCTCCTCACGGGAGTCACGCGGCTGCGTGCCTCTCCCGAGATCTCGCGAGATTAGGCTTCCTCAGCTCCACGTGGTCTCGGGGCTGCAGTCACAGACTTCGCAGACCTGCTTCGGCGTTGGTCTGCGGGCGCTGAGGGGCTCGGCGCGTTCCGGCTCGCGGTCTCTCAGCCCGGCCTCCGCCCCTGAGGAAAGAGCTCTTCTGGAGGTGATGTGAGCAGCGCGGACCGAAGGGAGCTAAGAGGTGAGTACACGAAGGAAGCACGAAGAGACCAAACTTTTCGTGACTGCTGTTGTGAATGGGAAGGGCCAAGAGCGAGCTAATGGGAATATGGAATCGAGAGGGTGCTTGGTTTGGTTTTCAAAATGTGACGGAGTTGACTCAGTGTAGACATTCGACGAAGGTATTCAAATGAGAAGCAGTTACATACATAACAGATAGTTGGTAATGGAACGCAGCTGAGAGGGTAGGTGGTTCTGGAAACGTAAGGTACCACAGGAAGGAGGGATGTTTAAAAATATAGAAATATAATTTAAAAGTTTTATATATGTATATACACAAAACGATTGGTTTTGTAAATTAGATGAAAAAATACACTGTATTTTACTAATTACTTAATGACCTCTACCTGTGCTTTGTGTTTGCTTTGTTTTTTTTTCATGTTGATTAGAATTCCTGTCAGGAGTCGTTTGCGTTCAGCCTGACAGCATTAGTTTTTCTTATCAGGGTCATCCGCTAGCAACAGATTCTCTCACTTTTCCTTTATTTGGGAATGCCTTTATTTTGTCTTTGTTTTGGAAAATTCTTGCTTGGCAGGTGTTTTCTCTGAGCGCTTTAAATTATGCAGCTGCCTTCTGGACTCCATTGTGTCTGAGGAGAAGTCCGAGGTTGAAATTAAATATTTTGGACCTTATTAAATGACTTCATATGAGCTTCCATGTTAAATTTCAAATTGATCTTGAAAATAGGAAATGCTGTTTTTCTTTTGAAATTTTACACAAACTGGAAGGAACGCTACAGTTGAGCAAAGGGGTGGCTATAAAATAAAGGCAAAAGGTAGTCGTAAAATAAATATCACAGAGATGAAAAGTGCAGCACAAGGAACATAGTCAATAAAATTGTAATAATGGTGAAAAATGGTAACAACTTTATCCTGGTGAACACTGCGTAATGTATGGAATTGTCAAATCACTATGTTGAACACCTGAAACGAATATAACATGGTGTACCAATTATAATTAATGTGTACTTACTGAAACTTATATCAGGCAATAAAATTGGCTTTCTAGACAGACCCTTCTTTGCAAGTCGTTTTTTTCCTTGGGAAACAGAAAAACTCTCATAAAACAATAAGAAATACTGTATGAAATTTCTGGAAACAGTTCAGCAATGTGGACCATTGACTGTGTGCCAATACTTTGTTTCCTAAAATTTGCTTCTTAGAAGGATAATCCTGTGAGAGGCTCACTGAGAAAATTACTGGTCAAATAAATTTGTGAAATTCTACCTCCTCAATCTCCTTTGAAATGTTTCCATGCTAGAAATTCTGCAAAGGATTGCCCTAAGAATTCTATTTAACCTTGTCTATCTTAAAAATGTTTAAAAAACTGTGAACAAAGAACCCTTTATTCATGGAGTATATTAATTTCCCATGAGCAATGTTCTGTGGGCCACACTTTGGAAACTGTGTCATGAAGGAAGTCAGCTAACAAGCTATATGTTGGGTAACCTACCACCCACATCACCTGAAAAGTAGTTTAAAATCCTCTCAATGTGCCTGCTTTCAGAAACGTTTCTTACTAGGTTATATGCAAAATTTTCTCTGAATCCTCAATTTCATTTTTACTTTAATAATTCAGTTATAATGATAAATGCAAATCTGCTAAAAATTTAGATACTTTGTTCTTTTGTTGTGAGTCCCAGTTATTATACTTCCTGGCATCTCCTCCTCTACTTCCTCCCTCCTCTTTTGCCTCCATGATTCCTGAGTAAAACTAGATACCTGAAGATAATGCTACTTGAAAATTATTGCCTTCTGTTCTATAGGTTACTTTATCCTCGGTACTTATGTATTTCACAAGTAATATTCTTCCATATAAAAAATTATCCTCCCTCTTCTGTGGACATGAAGACCATAGATTTTGCTTAAGCGAAGTCACAAGATCACCCTTCCCCCTAAACATCCTGAAGTCCTATTGGTCAGTAGCAGTTCTTTGCCGTCTTATTTCGTCCACTTGTACAAAAGCTAACTGTAGTGGTTTGTTCTACCTATTTCATGAACTTGTTGTCTTCTAAAATCACTTATTTTGTAACAGTAACACTTAATAACAGAAAATTGATAGTTTCACCTTTACCTCAAATTATAATGTGGAGGAATGCATGAGATTTAGTGCTCCAAAAACAATGTTGCCTTCTTATTGGCAACTAATTGGCTGTTGTAGTGCTATACTGGCTTGGCCCACACCTCTCCTCCTGCTGGCGATGCAGGAGTTGGTCTACATCCGTACGCCCTTTCAGTGTGTTTGATTATTTAAGCCAAGAGAATGGTCACTCGGTGGATGTTCTTGGCAACTCCAAGGCACAGATGCTGGGCTCTCACGTTCATCTTTTTTTCCAACAGGAGCCATATGGAAAGAAGTGCCTAATTTCTTGGCTAGGAGCCAGTCAAGCTTTTTATGAAGCCTACTTGCTAGATTCTGTGGCCGCCACAAGTTTACTTTTGTGCTTATTTGCATTGTTAAATAGCTGATGATCACTTCTGATTATTTTTTGATGGTAGACTTCTTACACAGTGATTTTAATTAGGTTTCATTCATAAAGAACAATGCACATTCTTTACCTTCATAGATAAAAGAACATTCCCAGTCCTTTATTTTATATTCTAGCTTATAATTATATATTCTACCTCTCAACTTTTGCCGTACTTAAGTAATAAATACAAGCTAGAAAACTAGAATTTAAAAATTTTAGGAATTTTTCTGTGTAAAATAAAAACCATGGGTATTTGTTTATCTGAATTTCCATACTCTTTTTTGGTATAAATATTAGAAATGATCTTTGACATGAAATATCATCCACACCAATTAAAAAAAAAAACATTTTTGATAATGCCCTATTGCCTTAACTGATCCCTGGTGTTAGATTAAATGAGTAAGCAAAATCTTAAATGGTGACTCAGGTAAAAAAAAAAAAAAAAAGTAACTGGTTTGCAGATTTTACTGTTTGGACTATGGAAAAGGAAACGAGTGAGGGAAAGTGGTGAGGATGGATGCATTGGGGTGAGGACGGGAAGCAGAGGAGTCTCTGATGATATTGTTATGCAGACTGCCCAGGTTTGAAAGGGGCCTGGATGCCACCCTGAGGAATGTGGACTTTATGATACTCATGTAAACAGCACAAACCGCTGATAACTATGGCAAGAAAGTTCACAATGTGTTTTACAAGTATGGGTTACAGATTGGTTTTAGAAGGAGATACTCCATTTGAGAAATAATTTCAGCGAATCAGGATGGAGCTAATAAGGGTTTTGGTTAAAACAGCAGTAGTGGAAGGAGTGATTAGTAGGGTTTCCAAAAATAATTCAGGAAAAAAAATATATTACCGAGGACAGCGTGCTAAATGCATTTCACAAAACTTTTCCCTTCCCATCTCCATAATAGAACAATGTGACTAATAAACCTAATGTTAGACTCAGGAATAAAACGAAGTGCTTCAAGGGGCCTTGAATTATCTACAGGAGAGAGCACAGAGATCTTTCTGTTGTCTGGGAAACCTGTTCAAGAATAGGGAAGCCGAGACAGCTGGGACTGGTGTGTTCAGAGGAAAGCCCCCCTGCCCATCATCTGAAAGAAGCCTGTCTTAACCCCTCACCCTACTGTTTCCCTCTTCCCCTTTGCACCTGCTGAGACTGGGTAGCGAAAACTAGAGGGGAGGTTTCAGTTTGCAACCTTTTCTTGTTGGGTTACCAGAAGTAATAGTAATCATTGTGGCTATAGCAGGGTCCCAGAATTCACCATCAGCTTTGCCTCCTAGATAATTCTTGAATCAATCTGAAAATAAAAATGAAAGTATAAATCATTCAAAAATTAAAAATCTAAACCATATCAGAATATATGCTATAGAAGTAAAACTATGTTAAGAGGAACTTTAGAGACAGATGTTATTTTATCATAAAGAAAGACTACCAATTGTGTAAATATATAACATGAAAACAATGTTTAATAAAGATTAAGAAAAGTTATATACTATTCAGATGGAATCACAAGAAGATAAAGTAGTAAAATAATAAAGCAAGTTTTAGCTCTTTAAAAAATAGAAAAATGACTGATGAACCTGATAAGATAAAAAGCACATACCAGACTAAATAAGGAATGGAATATAAATTGATATGTAATCACAGATACAGTTAAGTGTTAATAGTTTCAGCAAACAATATTACATGCAAAATTTACTGAAGAAGAGTGAGAAAATCAGACTATGCTAGAAATTGTAAAGATTGAAACTAATACAATAAAAGTAAGATATAAATCAGTTTTCCAGGTGATTACTAATTTAACTTAAATATATCTATGTTAAAAGACACACGGTAGTTTCCCAACTTGTTTTTAAATTCATCGCGTACCTAATTTGTAGTCATGTTAAAGTTACACAAAAAAAGTTTCATTTTGTTTATGAACATAAAGATGAAACTTGTATATAAAATTTGAACAAATCAAATTCAGTAAATATACCAATATTCCATGACCAGGTGGGGTATTCCAGAAGTGAAAGGTGTTTTCAACACTAATACTTTATTGTGTTAATGTATTATGATTTATTAAATTCTTAGCAATAAAATGTTCACAAAACATACAATTTCAAAATAGTTTTAAAACTCAGACACAATTCTTAATATATTTTTCAAGTAAAATAAAACATACCCACCTAATTGTAAAAATATCCAAAAATATCTGAAATGCATTGTCAGATTTTAAATACTGTTTTCAAATCAGCAATGAGAAAGAAGCCTGTGTATGATTATATACATGGAAAACTCAAAATACATAATTAAAAACTAATAAGCAGTCACCTGTTCAAATTAGTAAGAGACTTTGATAAAGTATCTACATAAACATAATAAATATGCAAAAGTCTATGGACTTTCTATAATAACAAACACTTTGAAATGGAAATGAGAGAAAAAAGAGATCTTACCTCAGTAACATCAAAACTAAAAACTCAAAATAAAAAGTCTAATAGGATTAATATGAAGATAATCACCAAACTTTATTGAAAAGTGAAAACAAACAGGCTGAAAGATTAGAAATATCTTTCTGGAAAGAGCTGATATTAAAAATGACAATCTTATACAGATTGACAATTTCAGTCAGAATTCTAAATTGTAACTTACCTGAAATGGCTTTAAAGTCCACAGGAGAAAATACTAGAAATTCACAGATGAGTAGCAAATATGATCTCAGGCAGGAGAATATGCTTGGAGGCTTTGCCTCTTGGGTCATCCCCCAAGACCATATGCATAGAGGTTGCATGAAAAACACACAGGAATAGACACAACTCAGCCAACATAGAATAGAGGAGAGAAATTTGTGTCAAGGGTCTGCAGAGACTTGGATTGGGATACCAAATGGCTGTGTAATAGGAATAAAAATGACCCACAGATAGATAGACAAGCCTTTGAGAGGTACTGAAGCCTTTGAATCATTTTAGTCCCTAAAGTGACTGATATTGATATAGGATAGCCATTGTCCCCATTGCCTGCCAGTATTATTAATATGTAGTTCTCTATGAAAAAATACGCCTTTCCACGCCCCAAAATATTTCTGTAGTAATATACTATGTGTAATGCCAAATCAAAACTAATAATGTATGTGAAAAGACAAGAAAATATGAAAACTAAGAGAAACTAACACACAGTAAAATTAAGCCACAGATTCAAGCAGTACCTATGAATCACTTTTAAGATTTTAAAAAGATTCCATTGATGCTATTTAAACCACTGAAACCAGACAAAAGGACATCTTTGAGTAGCCAGGGATAGGAAGTCACATTCCATTCAAAGAGTAACATATACAGGGATAACTGGTTTTTTCAAATGAAAAAATGAGCATCAAAAGGTGACAAAAGAGTAACCTTGAAAGAAAATAAGTGGTCACCAAGAATTCTATGCCATGAAAAACTCCAGGAAGAAATTATGGATAAAAAGCATATGTTTAGACAAACCAAAACTGAGATTTTTCTATCAGCAAACCTATTTTGGAGCCTTATATGTGAAATTAAAATACAAAAACAATAGCACATAATGAGTTAGCATCTGGAACATATAAGTGTTGTAGTATTCTTGCATTACCTGCTACCAGAAAAACTCAGTTATATCAGCTTTATAAGCAAAGGGTGAAACATTTATTCTTTTCACATAACCACCAAAAGCATAGTAAAATATAAAAATATCAACCTAACAGGATGAAAAAATTGAATACTGAAAAAATATACAGTTGATCAACTGGAAGAAAAGAGAGAAAAGAGCATAGAAGAAGTAAATAGAAATCAAATAATAGGGTAGATTTAATCTTATGTATATCAATAATACACTAACTGTAAATGAAAGACTGCTCTAAATAAAAGAAAAGGTGGCCAGACTGCATAAAAAGTCAAAACCCATAATGTGTTTCTTGAAAGAAAAACCTCTAAAATATGAATTAAATAAAAACCTAAGAAATAGAAAATATAGGAAAATTAAATTCCATAAGACATTGGTTTAACTCTTTTAATACCGGATGTAGGAGATTCAAGGAACAAATCGTTACTTAAGCTAAAGGAACATTTCATCAGCATGCAGATTGCATTTTGCCAGTATATGAAAATTCTAGTTTTTTATATGCCTGAAAATATAGTATAAAGTAGAAAAAGCAAAGGTTAGTAACTGGGAGAAACAGATTAATTCAAAATACTAATGAGCAGTTTTATTATAGCTCCTCTTCATACAGACAGGATGATACAGTAATGATACAGAAGCTTGAAACAACACACTATTTGAAATATGTAGACCATCGAACATCTGCAGAATGCACACTCCATGCAAGTGTATATGAAGCATTTGTAGTTAATTGACGATCATCCTGCATCACAAAGCAAATCTCCACACATTTCAAATGAATTAAAACATTTATAGTACATTTCTAATCATGGTGAGATTAAGCTAGAAGTTAACCACAAAAAGATTATTAAAAAACTGTATGTTTGGAAATTCAAAAACAAAAATTGCATTTTTAAACTCTCCATGATTGAAGGAAAAAGTAAAATCAAAATAATAAAATATTTCTAAATAAATGATAAATATGCTTGATATTTAAAGCTTTTTAGTGCAACTAAAGTTTTGTTATGAGGGAAATGTATAGTCTTAAATATGTATATTGAGAAAAATAGAGTGCTGAAATTCTTTACCCAAAAATCTATTTAAGAAAGTAGATACGGATGGCAAATTGAAATCAAATTGACAAGTAATAAAATAACAGAAAATCAGAAATGAATAAAATGCAAATATACTCAATAGAGAAGATTAGCAAAATCAAAATTGGTTCACATAAAGTCTGACAACATTTATAGTTCTCTGAAAGACTAAGATAAAAAATAACATGTTCCAGGGGCACCAGCGTAACTAAGGCAGTTAAGAGTCTGAGTCTGGCTCAGGTCACTTTCTCAAGGTTCCTGAGTTTAAGCCCGAGTTGGGCTCTGTGCTAATGTCTCAGGAGCCAGGAACCTGTTTCAGATTCTGTGTCTCCCTCTCTTTCTACCCTCCCCGACTCATACTTTCTCTTTCTCAAAAGTAAATATTTTTAAAAAATGACGTTTCTGGAAAAAAAGGAAGTAAGGCTGTCTATTAGATCATAGAGAAATTAAAATATAAGAGGTTTTGATGAACAAATTATGCCAATGAATTTGAAAACTAAAATAGTAAAACTCCTAGAAAATACAAGTGAGTAAAAAAAAACAGAAGTAATAGGAAATCTGGACATTCTATAAATACTAAATAAATTCAATTTCTAATAAAAAATCTTTCCACAAAAGAAAGCTTTAACATAGAATTCTTCATTAGTAAAATCTTAAGAAAATAGTATTATGGCAACTTTATAAAGTCAAGAGAACATGCAATGGTAACAGATAAAAAAAAATATTATGCATATAACGGAAAAAGAAAATTATAGACTGATCCCAATATTGAATTTGATTTAAAATTGTAAACATAGTATTGCCAAGTTAAAACAAAAATAATTAGCAAATAGGTTCATCCAAGAAATGCAATTTCATTCAACATCCTAAACAACGTAATTCCCTAGATTCACAAATTAAACAGGAAAATATATATGATCATCTCCGTTAGTGAAAAAGCATTTGATGAATTTCAATATGAATTCTTGATTTAAAAAAATATAGCAAGCTACAATTAGGAATGAATTTTTTTTGTTAATTTGTTTTTTTGTTAATTTGAGAGAGAAAGCAAGAGCTTGAGTGGAGATGGAATGGGAGAGAGAGAGAGAGAGAAAGAAAAAAGAAAAAAGAAAGGAAAGAAAGAAAGAAAGAAAGAGTTACAGGAAGGGAGGGAAGGAGGGAGGGAGGAGAGAGAAGAGAGAATCCCAAGCAGCCTCTGCTCCATCAGCACAGAGCCCAACATAGGGCTTAAACCCATGAACTGAGAGATCATGACCTGAGCCAAAACTGAGAGAGGCTTAACTGACTGAGCCACCCAGGTACCCCAGGAATGAATTTTCTTAATCAGATAAAGAGTATATAGGAAACAGTTCAGGGTAGCAACTTCTTGGAGAAATTTTTTAATTGCTGCATTTCAACACTTAGTGACCATGTAGTTACTGTAATAAGACAGAAAAATCAAAGTTATAGAGATTTTAAAGTATGTTAAAATCTATGTGCAAGTAGATGTGATTGTATCATAAAATAATCTCTTATTTGAAGTAATTTAGTTTGTCAGATAATATAAAAATTACTTATATTTCAGAAATAAATAGGGGCACCTGAATGGCTCAGTTGGTTGAGCGTCCAGCTTCGGCTCAGGTCATGATCTTGTGGTTTGAGGGTTCGGGGCCCACATTGGGCTCTGTGCTGACGGCTCAGAGCCTGGAGCTTGCTTCCGATTCTGTGTCTCCTTCTCTCTCTGCCCCTACCCTGTTTGTGCTCTGTGTCTCTCTGTTTCTCAATAATAAATAAATGTAAAAAAACATTAAATAAAAGAAATACATAGAATGTGACAAAATATATAAGATACAATTTGCAATTTGAGCTCCCAAATATAAGATAAAGTACAATAAATTATATAGAAGACTTTGATACAGAAACTTAAATAGCATTATTGAAAAAAATCAAAGAAGACCTAAATCATCAGAGAATTGATCATATATTGGGAAGCTCAGTAATCCAAATTATGTCAGTTTTTCCTAAATCACTTTGTATATATTGACTGTGATTTCAGTTAGAACTCCTGTGTATGTACTCATGTATGCGTTTAAACTTATGAAAGTATTCTAAAAATTATAAAAGACCAAGAGTGCCCAAGACACTCTTGAAGGTGAGGAAGAAATATAGGAGGAAATGCACAAACGCCTATGTAAATTTGTTTGAAACTAATTAAGACAGTATAGTAATAAAGTATGTATTCTGTTTACATATATATTCTATGTGTATATATATATTTATATCTGTGTGTATAGATATATACAAAAAGTCAAAACCTATAATGTGTTTTTTCAAAGAGGAATCTATGTATCCATACATCTATATACATAGATATATATGGATATATGGTGGCCTTGAAGACATTGCGTATGTTTACTAGATTTTCCTTTGGACACTCTAAAAAATCATATTACAAAACTATCTAAACAATCTGGTGTTAGGACAGAAATAGAACAATTAATTCACCCAATGGAACAGAGTGCACTCGATAGTATAAAACAACCTATGATTGTTCAATGTGTGTATGTGTGATAATTTAGCATGTGATACAGGTACCATTTTCAAATCAATGGTGATAGGGCAGATCATTGAATTGATGGTGTTAGCACACATGACTATAGCTTTAGAAAAATAAGATGGACTTACATTATTTTTTCAAAATACTAAAAAAATCTTTCAGACACTGTATCTAATCCTAAAGATGAATTTATGTTCTTTTAAATATCTCAAAAACTATTAAAATTGTAAGGACAAAATTATATTTACAAATTTGGGATAGGAAAACTCATAAAATATGACATGAAACTTAAAAGTCACAAAGGAATATTTTACTATGATCAGACAGCTCATGGGAAATTAAAAGAATAGCACAAATAGAAAACAAACAAAAAATAATAATAAAAGTAGCAACATATGCTCAAACAGGAAATGAAATAATAGCATATGTAGACAAGAAACAATTACACCAATAAAAATAAACAATAGCATATTCTCAAGTAATCAAGGAATTACAATCAAAACCATGAGAGGAAATTTTTATTCTATCATATTTTAAAATTTCAAATGTTCAATAACATCAAGTATAGATGAGAATGTACTTAATTAGTTATTTTCTATATTAGTATCTATTGAGGATTCTTAAATTTTAAATATGCTTACTCTTTTTTGCTCTTTCTATAATCCAACAATTCCACTTCGAGGTATTTAGAAAAATTGTATCTTAGTGTACAGGCAAAATGAAGAAATTCATTGTACATTGTTTGTAATAGTGAAAACAAAGCAGTCTAAATGGATATCACTAATAAACTATGGAACATTGAAACTATAGATTTTTAGGTCACTATAAGATTTCTGATTGCTTCAGCATCTAGTATCCATCAAGTAGGTCTTACCTTTGCATGCTTCCCGAGACAGACACGTTGTCCCAGGGTAAAATCCGTAGCTCTTGGTTGTACTCTAAGGTGGAGGAAGCACACCAGAGAAGGGACTTGGAGTGATTCTTAGCCCCAGAGATCCCAACGATTCTGTCCCATTGCCTCAAACCCTTAGGAACAAGGTGCCAAGACTCTACTCTGCTCTTCCTGGCCTGGCATACTCTGGGAAATGCCGTGTCCCAGCTCACCTTTTTGAGACGCTTAGCATCTCTGAATTCCTGCCTGGAAATCTGTCACTGTTTTGTTAGACCATGAATACTATTTAGTAATTGTTTTTAAAAAATTCTTTCAGGCTCTTTAGGTTGTCTATAGCAAGATAGTTATTATTGTCTAGTAATGCCTTGCGAAGAAACTGGAAATGCCTTCAATCTTTATGATTTCTGTATATGGCTTATGTTTCGTGTTTTTTTTTTCATCCCTAAAGCTGTTGATTTGGGTCTTTTTCCTTTTTCCTTAGCAATCTCACAGAGACTTGTCTATTTTATTAGTCTTTTTAAAATATCAATTTTTTACTCTCTTGATCAGTGCTCTTGTGTGGTTAGTTTTATGTTCTTTAATTTTGTTCTCATTTTTCCCTCATTCGACTTTCTTTGTATTTTTATTGATATCCTAACTTTATAACTCATTCATTTTTAACCGTCATTCCTTAACATGTAGATATTAAGAGGCCTAAATATTCTTTGAAATCCTGTTTTGACTTTTTCACAAATTTAATCTTATTTTTATTATAGTTAAAATTGAAAGTGTTTTAAAACTTAGAATTATTTATTGTCCTAGTAAGTTATATATTTACATGGTCTACAATTCTTAACTGTATGTTTCTTAAGTGTTCACTTTTGTTATTGATTTTAAACTTAATTGCACTGTGGTTCTCATCTGTGCCTATTTTTTTTTTTTTTTGAGATTTATTGACTTATTCTGTGTTATGCAAATGGTCATTGAAAAATACCCACCTTGGGGTGCCTGAGTGGCTCAGTCAGTTAAGTGTCCAACTTCAGTTTAGGTCATTATCTTGTGGTTTCTCAGTTCAAACCCTGCATGGAGCCCTGTGCTGACAGCTCAGAGTCTGAAGCCTGCTTCAGATTCTTTGTCTCCCTCTTTCACTGCTCCTCCCCCACCCACACTCTGTCTCTGTCTGTCTCTCTCTAAGAATAAACATAAAAGCATATCCATCTTTGGGAAAATATGTATAGTTGGATACAGGGTTATAAGTAGATACATGAGCTCAGTCATGCTAATAATAAACTGATAATAGTCAAATGTTTTATAGCATCCTTGATTCTCTGTTTAGCCTACTGATAATTTTTCAAAGATGTAGAAATCTTTGATTATGATGATGGTTTTGACCATTTCTTCTTATATAAGTTTTTCCTATATCTATTTTTAGAATACTTTAGGGTCTTGAAATTTAACATAGTTAAATTGGCTGGCATAAGATTTTTTGCCTTAAACAATGGATTTTATATTTAAGGTTATTTTATAGGAAGGTAGCTATACCCACTTATCGTGGATTGATATTCTGTTTCTATCCTTTTACATTTAAAATTTATGTTTCCTTATATTTTAGTTTTATGTCTTACAAACAACATATTGTTGGGTTTTGTTCTTGTATTTCATGGTTTTTATTTTGTTTATTTTTCTTCCCCGTGCTGTTTTTTTGTTTGCTCTTTAGCCCTTGAAGAGTGCCCTTGCTTTCTACCAGCTCCACAGTATAGAAATACATATGTTTTGTCTAGGTTCCTGTTGCATGTTGCAGCCAGAGTCTCCCACCTGCTCTTGGGAAAAAAAAAAAAAATATATATATATATATATGCATTTCTTGTTTCCTAATCACATGTACCTCCCTGGGAAGGATGCTTTCTACCACCTCTCATCCCCTTAGACTGAGGTTACCTTGGGTTGGTTTCCTGGCCCCTGATGTCTGTTCTCACATATTAGAAGCACATAATTGTATTGCCTTTCTTCACTGTGCAAAGCCCTGGGCTAAACCTGTAGAGTAGGATGCTGTTTAGATATAATTTTTGAACTTAGACATCTGCCTGAAATTTTCTTGTGCTGTCTGTGTAACATACTGCTGCCTTTAATTAGCATGTATACTTTGACATTAATAGGCTTTTAATTGTTAAGATTCTTCTTTGTTAGTGAGGTGACTTCTTGTTTATGCTACTGTATGAATGTGTCTTTATTCTGTAATGTAATCATACATATACTCTATATTATGTGCAGTGTTTTTAAATTTTTTATGTTTTATTTCTGAGAGAGAGACAGCATGAGCAGGGGAGGGTCAGAGAGAGAGGGAGATACAGAATCTGAAACAGGCTCCAGGCTGTGTACTGGCTGTCAGCACAGAGCCCAACACAGGACTCGAACCCATGAACCGTGAGATCATGACCTGCGCCCAAGCCAGATGCTCAACCAGCTGAGCCACCCAGGTGCCCCTGTATTATGTACAATATTTAAAGTATGAAATTCTGTATAATTTTGTTTAAAATATGTACATTTACCCATCTGTATGTATAAATACATATATTATTCCATACACATATATATGTATACATATATACATACACACATGTGTGTATACATGTACACACACACACTTTTTATATATAACTTCCTCCCATCTTCCAGACTTTGCAAAAAGGATGCAAGGACTTTAACTTACAGAGAGATGCTAATACAATATTCATTAATAACCGTATTTTAGATTTTGCAGAGAAATAGTCTCATCAGAAAAGATGCCCATTGTTTGAATCAAGCTGAGTTAGAATTTTCAAAAGGAACAGTGAAGGAAGTTACTTCAAGCATTTATGTACAAGCAGGGCTTAAGATCAGGAAGAAATCATTTATGCACAAAGAAATACAAGGCTTTTATTTTGCCTCTCTTCTAGGTATATTGGAAAGGTCCAGTTCAGATGTAAGATACTAATGAAAATTTAGACCTTTCTTCACCTGATAGGTTTACTCATTCCCTTACTAATTCTCATAAAATTAGTATATTGAGCACTCTAAGTGTTATTTTAGACAGACTCTCCAGTTAACACCATCTCTGCAGGATAGGAAGCATCATGTAGCATCTGTCCATCTGCACCCATTCAAAAATAGTGCTTTTCTCAGGTATCACCTTTCATCCATTTATAGGTCTTTGTTTTGCAAACTGAGTCTGGAGTTCTCTCTTGACCAGGAAGAGAGCAGACACAGAGGTGAATATGAGAGAGGCTAATGTCTGGGAGGAGGCAAGAACCCCAAACAGGGGTTTCATCTCTGTTTATTGAGCTCACAAGATATTACCCTCATGGTGAACGTGAAGAAAACAAGATCTTACACATGTGAACATGGAGAAAACAATCACATTAGTGTGTGTGAAAGAAGCAAGGGGTCTGGGGGGCAAGTGGAGTTTGTGATCAAAGCACAATATGTGTATTGGCATCAGATGGAAAGTAATTGCCTGCAGGTGCTATAACAAGTTACTTGTGATCTCATTACCGTATCTCACTAGCTAACCTCAGGTGCTTTCACCCTGTGGTGGTGGCTTTCCTTCCTAAGCTTTTTTCTAACCCATTTATGTCAGTAGAACTTATTTCCCCACATGTTGAATGACATTCAATCGTGTTGGGACCCTATCACAACTTGTTCCAGGAAAGCACTAAGGGGAAGGAACTAACCTCTGTAGAAGTCTTTTGAATCTAACAATAAGATAAGACTCCTATCAGAACAGTCAAGGCTATAAATCCTGTTCTGAGGTTACATGTGGCTTTTTTTTTTTTTTGGCTTTTTTTTTTTGTTGTTGTTGCAAAAATGAGTATAGGTTCAGATCAGTTGGTCATATGCTCTGCTCATTTTCTGAAGAGATGGGCAATAGGAGAAAGTCCAGTTAATCTAACAAGTTTGAAAAAATTCCAGTATTTCCATCTTCTCAGTGGCTTTGATCTTGTTGCATGTATATAAAACAACTCAAAATAGGGAAACAAATAACAATTTCAAAAAACAAAAATATTAATTCCACAGATAGACACCTGTGCTATGTTTTATTCCCATAGTATCTGGTCAGGACAGGAAAAGTGGCTACTATATTTCTTCGACATCAGATAACTTAAGATGGGTACAGAGGGACCAACTCTATCAGAATTAATAGTTTAACAAATTTAATATATGCTAATCCTTTCAACGTCTCCTATGATTCCAACACAAAGGCAACAGTAAAATGCAAATCACACAAATAGTAAGGCATATCAAAAGAGTTTAACTGTCATGTTGTAAAAGTTGAGTTTATTTTTACTATTATAAAGGGAATCATGTCTAACCAACACAAACTAAAGAATACAGAAAACTAGGAGAGTAGTGCAATCAGTAATTTTAATCCTTAAAATAATCTGTGTTAACTTTGTTTACAGAATTCCCACTTTTCACAGTTTTCCTAGTACCTACATTTTTCCCCGGACTCAAAATACTTTTGTCAAAAGTAAGGTCAGATCAGTGTTCTTTGTATTTCCAAATTTCACAGAATTAAGTCCCTAGTTTCAGTTCACCTTTCATTTGGGTGGAGTGCATCTTCAAACTTTTTTTTTTCCTGCAATACCAGTACTCAAACACTGTATCTTAGTGTAGATTCTGGAGCCAGAATGCCTAGATTAAATCCTACTTCCAGTGTGGCTTTGGTTATTTAACCTTTCCTGAAATTGGACACATCTGCTGTTAAAATAAAAATAGTACTTATTTCACTGGTTTGTTGCAAAAATTACATGAGTCAATACATATAAAGTCTTTGAAATAGGGGCTGATATATAGTGAGTTCTATTTAAGTATTTTTGTGTTTTGTTTTATGATTAAAACTCTCATTTTGTTATTTTCAGTTACTTTTAAACACAGATGACATCTTAGCATAATGTAACGTTTTTAGATCACTATGTTTCTTGCTTTGAAACTGAGTCTGCTCTATATTCATATTCCATATTTTGGAGACTTTGAGGCAGTTTAATTTATATTTTTGCACTTTTGAGGGAAAACAGGACAATCTAATTTTAGCATTTAATCGTGTGTGTGTGTGTGTATTTTAACACCTAAGTGTGTACAAATCTTTATTCCTAGAACTCACAGATTTTTCCAGTATGAACAGTTGTACGTTTCCCCTCATTGGTTTTGCCGAACTCAATAAAAGGTTTTATTTATTGTTTTCAGCATAGGAAAAGTTTCTTTTAATTTTTTTGTTTGATTATTGATTTTGTGTCAACTGATTTTGAATTTCTTTCATTCCAAATGTTCTTGGAAACCTTCATAGTTCACAGATTGAATATTTACTCTTCCAGTGTTCTCTTACAGTATATAGTATGTGAAACAACACATTACCTCTTTGTTCAGCAAGTCTTTGCTGTATTGACTGTCTTTTATATGAAGAATCTGAAATAGCATGCTCAGCTTAGACTATTGCAAGATAAATGTAAACAAATAAATCAAGAAAAAATAAAAAAAAATTCCAGATTAAGAATTACAGAGAAAAGTATCCTTTTATTTTTGTGTAGAAGTCACCTGGTTTTAGGTGACTTAGTGAAGTAGGTTTGGGGTAAAATGTAGACTTACTACAAGAGCCAAGAGACTGCCCAGGAAATGTCCTGTGGATGTGAGGAAGATCTGGCCAAAATATCCATCATTCCTTTAAAATTGATTGAATGGCAAAGCTGTTTTTTATCCCTAACCAGTTTTCCATGTGGATCCCTTCTAAAACTGCATGCCTTCTTGATGAGGATTGTAGATTTTTTTAAGAGTATAATACATGGAATATGCATGTTCACTCCTTTTGATGTTTACTTCTTTCCCTGTCCCTTAGAAACTTACATAAATCAGGGCTGTGTTATGTTTCCAAAATCAGACTGTTGTTTTTAAGTTTCACTACAGTAGGATTATTCACAATATGGTTGGAACTTAACAGTATGTGTTTTTTTTTTCCTTTAGTTTAAATAATAGTGAAAAAAAATACACAGATGAACCAAAGGGGAGAAAAAAGTGTTTGTACGCATTAGCTTTGGCTGCTATAACAAAATGGCATAGACTGAGTAGCTTAAAAAACAAAAACATATTTCTCTTGGTTGTAGAGGTTGGAAATCCAAGATCAAGGTACTGACCTATTTGGTTTCTAGTGAGAGCTCTCTTCATGGCTTGCGGATGTTTGGCTTCTAACTGTTCTCATATGGTGAAGAGCAGGAGACAGAGCAAGTTCCCTGTTGTGTCGTCTTCTAAGGGCACTGATCCCATCATAAACATCCCACCCTCATGACTTCAACTAACTGTAATTACCTCCCAAAGGCCCTTCTCCAGAACATCAACGTAGGTATTTGGGGGTAACATAAACATTCGGTCCATAACAGTGTTTAAATAATGTTTGATAGAGGACTTCAGACTTATTTTAAATGTTGAGTAGAAGTAGAGATTCATAGCTATTTTTGCTTAACTTACTCTACTTTGGATTCTTGTCCATCATGAGAAAGTTCACCAAATCACTAGATATTTGAATGATTCTGATGTATAATAGGACACAGCCGTTGTCTTTGGAATCTATGCCTGGGCCATTACGTTCCCAATCCCATTTGCTCAAACTCTTTAGCTTCTTTGCTTTCCAGTGCACATTGTTCCAGAAAGTGTATGTTACTAGCAGCATTTGTCTAAGTATCCTCAGCTACAGAGGGCGTATGCTCCTAGCATAGATAAGGAAACTGGTGACATCATTTTTCTCCAAAACTTCTAAATATTTATCCCATGATTGGCTCCCATAACTATTATCAGTAACTTCAAAAAAATGATAAATTTATGGGCTATGATACTCCTATGTTTCATTTGATTTCTGAAGAACTGTTTGAAGTTCAGGATGAGAGAGCTTTAGGGTTTTATCCTTTTAAAATATGCTCTTTCTCTCTCTCAAAAAAAAGTGCAGATGTTTTATAATCTACATGTACTAGCTCACCTCATCAACTTGAACAACCAGCCTGAATGTGCTGCTTCTCAGAGTTAGTTAAGAACACATCAAAGCCTTGGAGGTCAACAACAAGGCAAGCAGGGAAAGGACAGTTCTCGTGATGTTATTTTCTCTCCCATGTTTTCTGTTTAACTCTATTTAATTTCAAGCAATTATCATTTGCCAACATGTAGACATAATCTAATTTTCAATAAAATACATGAAAAAGAAAACATGTAATATTTTCCTTTCATAGCTGCATCAGTAAAAGACTTAAAGACAAATTTACTTTTGTGTAAATACTTCAGTACAACTTTTAATTTCTGCTTCAACAAGCATTGAAAGAGTACCTGTTCCTTTTAGATCTTTTGGCACTTAACGTGTGAAATAACATGAAATATATTATGCTTCTTGTTTTTAAAAAGTGTGTTTTGAAGAAAGTATATTTCCTAGTCAACATATGAACTACATGTTTCTGATTAATACTGATCGAATTTTCCAGACTCTAGTCATGACTGTTGAATTAAGAGTGCTGGAAAAACCCTGAGAAATTCAGATTTTAAAAAAGAGTTATTCTGCTTAATGCACTCTTTCCTTCATTACAATATTGAATTATATAAAAATTATTTTAATCCTACAAATTTGACTAGATGTTCATGTAATTAGTTTTAAAAAGGTAAATGAGACATTCTGGAATAAAAGAGTGTATAATATGGCATGTATTCAGGCAGATGAATCAATTCACTACATTTATATAAAAATGTACTTTTAAATATATCATGGAAATTGATCCTTACATCAATCTTCAAGTCATAGAAATATTTTTAATTATGCATAAAGTAAACATCACTCTAAAACACAGAAATAAATATCATATGGAATTATGTTATATCTAAAGATCTTCCCCAAATATCTCATTTGAAACTATATGTCTAGACTAGTTTCAGAAATTTCAACGTACTGTAGTTCCAAAATCATAGATTTTTCAATCAAAAGGTTGATAGTCATCAACATACCATCAAAGAAATGTACTGAAAATGCCATGACTAGCCTGAAATGTATCAATGCCCAAGGAAGATGTATTGAAAGAATCTTAAAAGTAATTTGATAAATGTCAACTTCTGTTTGGGTAAAAATAAATATCATTCTTATTCTAGGGCAGGCTTAGTCCTTGGTAACATTCTTATAAAAGATTATTCATAGAAGATGGAATCCGTATAACATCAAAAATTGCAGTATAAAACTGGAAAATAAATATTTTCTATGAATTCCTACCTACTAGACCAAAAACCAGACTTTTTAATTGAATGGATGCATTAGTTCTATAAACCACAGTTTTAAGTTTAGTTTTGACTTTGCCCTTTCTTAGTATAAGCAATCATGCCATTAATAAGTATTATGGTTACCCACTTAACACATATGTGAGAATGCTTTCTTGCCTGTCAGTAAGAATCTTTATCAAGAGAGTGGAAGAAAAATCATATTGTCTTTAATGTACTCTTAGCATATCTGTGTAAAGTCAGTTACCTTTTGAAATGTAGGCCACTGGGTTAAAAATGTGTGTTTTTATGTGTGTATACATCTATATCTATGTATCTGTGTATCTGAAACTGTATCCATGTGTTTGTAAAAATGTAAATGTGTATGCATGTGTTGACACATGTGTTTTTGCATCTGTATGAGGATGTATACATATGGATACACATACTGTGTTGACTCTGGTCCTTTGCAAAATCCATGCCAAGAAGGAATTCATTAGCATATACCTTTGTGAAGGGTAAAGGAGAAAAGGTGCAGAAGTGACAACGTTGGTGTGACATTTGTGAAGGAAAGAGAGGGGAGGAACTATAACACAACTCTGAGAAATTCTTGCTAAGCTGATGGTAAGCTCCAGAGTAAAGGTTGTCTCTTACAAGAGCTCCTTATGGCTGTACTCCAATACTCATACCCAGCACAGTCATTGGCTAGGGACAGCCTAGGGAGACTGGGGCCTCAGTCTCAATCTGGGGCGTGGATCCTGAATAACTACTCTTGGTGCAGCAGGTTCTCTCTTGAAAGGGGGACCTGAGCAGTGCAAGCCCAAGGCTGCTACACACATACACATGTAAATATGTATTCTAGAAAGGTGAGCCCTCTGAAACTAAGATTAATTATTTGTGACCTTCTCAATTTTTTATTCTTTCCCCAGGATTCTGTAATGTAACATGGATTTTTAAAGAGTGATAGGCATTCTGAAGGGAAAGGTTATTCATAGCCAAACACGTTTCACATTCTTTAGCAATCTGTATAGGATAGGGATTATTACTTTTAAAATATTGTCATATTTCCAAGTTGGCTGATAGTTCAATCATTTCTTTTGCCAAATAGAAGAATTACTCTTGGAATTCTATTCTGTATTGTTGAATAGCACTTATAGCTCATTAATCACCGGAAACACACATATCAGAGTTCTGTCAATGCCTGTGGTCAGAAATACTTAGACCTGAGTTACAGATTTCAAACGTCTGAGTGGCTTACTTGTGACGTAAAGTCCCCTTCCAATTTTGTAGGTGCAGAGAGAGAGGAGTGAGGGTACAGATCCAGCAGATAAATGTGGCTAGTGTCAGAAGTGAAGTATGCTGAATCTCTGTGTGGTTGCTCTAGGTGAGCAACCCTAGTCAGAAGGGTATAGAACAAAAATAGCTCTTGTTGTAGACTGAATGTTAGGGCCCCCCACCCCAAATTTGTATGTCAGAGCACCCCAAAAGTAATGGTATTTGGAATTGAGGCCTTTGGGAAGTGAAGTCATGAGAGTGAGGCTTCCATGATGAGTTAGAGTCCTTATATGAAGAAGAAATCACAACTGGCTTTCTCTCAGCCATGTGAGGACACACCAAGAAAGTGACTGCATGCCAAGAAGAAAGTTCTCACCAGAACTCAACCATGCTGGCTCCTTGATCTTGGACTTCCCAGCCTCCAGAACTATGAGGAATGCACTTTGGTTGTTGAAGCCACCCAGTCTGCGGTATTTCACTGTGGCAGCCCGAGCTGACCTTCTCCCTTATGTCAGAGAAGGGAGGGAGAGAAAGATGACTCAATCATTTCTGCTTGAGTGCAACTCACATCATGCCCTGAGAATGGGAGTACAGATCATTTCTGAGTGTGATATGGTGCTAGGAGGGAGAAAAAGCCCAGAACAGAACAATTTGATAGAAAGCCAACCTTCTATTGACCAGTGACTTTGTCACAATCTACAGAAATAGAAGAGGAACAATGTAGCCAGTAGATGCAGATTATTGAAATTCACTGAAGCCAAGGAGCTCAGAGACACTCTTGATCCGCAGTGCTGAGAGCCAGGGCAGTGTGTATTTGAAAACACTTTTCTTTCTCACCCACTGTACCAGCGAACAGGACCTGACTGTGATCTGGGGTTCCTAAAAGGGTACTCAGAGGAGGAAACTACCGAGTCTGCGTTTTTCTAGCCCAGTTTGGGTTGTTCACGCACTCTCCATTGTTCTTCCCCTGGCTGGTGCCACACTTGTTCAAAGATCAAACTTCTCACAGCCTGTGCCCATGAGATTCTTCTCCTGCCAAAGGGAGATGCTCACATTTCTCCTTAAGTGTTCAGAACCCCCTGAAGTAAAAGAGAAGTCATTTTGTCAGCTACTGTTAAAGGCAAAGAGGGCCTTTAAGCTGATAGTTATGTTACAGATCCTTTATGGGCTTTAAATGTGCTCCTTTATATATATAAATCTAAATATAGACTTAGACAAAAATTAAAAGATGGTGATATTTGGGGCTACAAAGCCACCTTTTTACTTCTGAATGGCAGAATTGCAAAAACACAAAAATGCAATGACAGTGTGTGAAAGGCTTTAAATATATATATCTCATAACTGTTAAAATTTAAAAATTAATTCTTTTGTACAGCAGTATGTTGATTGATGTTATTTCATCTCCTAAACAGAAAGGGACATTTCTAAAATTCCATAGAACAGTGTTTTGTGAGCTTTAGAAAGTAATAATAACAACAATAACAATAGCAATTCTCAGGTTTGTATTTTGGAACTAAGAAACCTGGATCATTCATATAAAGTTCAGATAAGCATCTGAACATCAAGTGCTTATCCTGAACCTGATGGAGTTCACCAGTCTCTTCTGCATGTGTGATGCAATGTGATGCATGTCTAGGGTGAGTTTCTTTGAGCACTGAATAATTTCCTTGCTCTCTGGTCTTCAGTGCTTATTAGTTCTTTCTTCTCTGACTTGTTCATACATAAAATGCTTTGACATAAAGCCTGGAAATATCTAAAAAAAAAGAGAATTACACAGTTAGAAAAAAATCCAGAGACTTTTATTAGTGCACTCTGTCTATACATAAATCCATATATGGTTCCAAGGAACGGATGATATATTTAACTATGTGAGTTAGTTCATTTTAATTAAAGCAAATGTAGACTTTTGATCTACGGAATAAACAATCTAACAATAGGAAAAATGCAATCTGTCGAGGCATATTTGAGTTATTTTGCAGTAATTGGCTTGGCAGCAGCTTCAGTCACAGATTTCTGTTTCACAGATTGTCCCCAAATGAATAAAGGT
The DNA here is from genome assembly GCF_008692635.1 of Crocuta crocuta. Taxonomy (NCBI): domain Eukaryota; kingdom Metazoa; phylum Chordata; class Mammalia; order Carnivora; family Hyaenidae; genus Crocuta; species Crocuta crocuta. The sequence continues at coordinate 5,685,795 of NW_027529424.1, read as the reverse complement.
TTGCTTTGAAATGTAATTAATATTACGTTCAGCTGCAAGACATTCTCAGGTTGTCAAAGGAATTTGAAGGAGGTAGCTGCAAAAAGTGAACAAAATAAAAGTGAAACTAGAAAGTAAATTAAGTCAAATTAATGCACAAAAGTAAACTGGACTGATACAAAATGTCAGTGTCATGAACCAGATTTTACCTTCAGTTCAATGTCCTATGAATATTAAAATTATGAGTGTGGCTACATAATTCACAGGGTTATCTGTTTATTGACAATGATTACCTTGTTTTAGACATGGAAGGGTGTGGGGACCTGAGAACAGAGGTAGAGAAGGACTGAGAGCATTGGGGTAGCACTTGGGGACTGAGCCCCCTGAAGTCAGCACCCACCCCCACTCCTGCTTCCTTCTTCACTGCAAAATCAGCTGCTTGCTACAGGCCTTCAAATAAGTATTGAATTCTACTGGTGAAGAACATAAACGCTAGTTACATGAATTCAAATACTAATGCTTTATATACAATATATTTCCACATTTTCTGTATGACAACCATTTCCTTTTTGTAGGGGCTTTCAATCTATACAGAATACTGAGAGTAAATAGAAACCTGGTTGCAGCTAATCATTTCCAGATATGTCCTACAACCCCATACAGTTACAACACCAAGGCCCATGATATACCTGTGATTAAATATAAGTAATAGAAATTACACACATTGGTGGCATCTTAAATAGCTTTATTTTCCCTTTTGATCAGGAGATTTATAAATACAGTTGTGTTTATTATCCTTGAAACAGTTGACTGTGATAGTTAACATTAAAGTTAAAAAATAAAGATTGTAATGTATAAATAAGAACATGTGCCTTATTAAATAAGCTCATGAGTTTTTTCAGTCTGTTCTACTTGCATAGTTTCAGCCTTACAATTTATCTTTAAAAGGTGAAATTATTTCACAAATAAGCAAAAATTTGGTATTTTGGCAGAGTAGAACTTGCATTGGAAAATTATTCTGTGTTAAAATATCTAGATTGTTGCCTATTCACAATTAACCCTGTCTCTTAGTGACATACTTATCACTCTCATTATGTCATACCAGCCTCAACCTGTCACATCTAGAGAATTTGATAACCCAAAGAAGTTTGGGAAGATATTTTGAAAGGAAAGAAAATGGGGAAGATTGGAAATGTGTCTTACTGTATATCCTAAATCTGGCTGGAAGACCAGCTTTTGAACAAGCTGCTATTTTCCACATGGGAGTAGCATTGCTACAGTAAAATGCCAGATTTCATCCATCATAATGTCATGGCTCATATTAAAATGTCTTCAGGGACCGAAGGGAGGGATGGGCAAAAGACATCAAATCAATTTTCAGGCAATTGCTATGGTTTTCAGAAACTAAGCCCTATGTGATAGTGTTATGGCTGCACAAAGGGAGGTTATAAATAAGGTCCATACATCAAGGGGGGAAGTAATTTAGAAAAAGAAAGCTGATTTGACTTTTGTGTGAATCTGAACATATGGTTAGGGCACAGCTGGGTTATCATTCTATACATTCTTACAAGAGAAAAGAACCAAATCAACACTTCGGAGAAATTAGCCCCTAACCAGTCTTAAAACTGACATTTCTGAAACCATACATCCCTTTTGATCAGCTGATACGGACTCACAGTTATTTTGAATTTATTATTTAATTGAAAGAAAATCTAGTCAAGCATCATTATTTGAGGACCTTGTTAGCCACAAACTAACCTCTATATGAAGATGTCTTTTCCTCAGAGGGTGGGGAAGAAGGATTGGCTCAATTAAGAGACCTGCGATGCAGATGGCCTTTCATAAATGGAATTCCTTCTTCTTGGTTGAGCAGCTCATTGTTAAATTTATGAGATGCAAAGCACTGCAGCCTATATTTGGCAATACTGCCTCTACTCTGTAAACAATCTGTCTTCCAAGACCTTAAATAAGCCTTGCATGGAAAAATTGAAAAGACGTGGATAAGAGAGAACCATGTTGTATTTCCATGCATTGTTATAACTGAAAACAAAGAAGTGAATAATGTGACATGATCTTTCCAAGGGAATAAGAACTAAAATCTAAGTATCTGTGATAGTCTCCTCTTCTACTGTGACTTTAATTATGAGAGTATAAAAGATATCTTTCTTATAAACTTGAATCACAGTAAATCGACATACACAACAAAAAAATACTTTCATCAGTGTTCCTAGTGCATAATTTTGTCCTCTAGTTTGAAGAAGTACAGCTTTGTCAAAGTAATAATTTTCAAATGCTGAAATTGTTGCATGTTGGAAGATGTGTTTCAGCTTTTCTGATCATCAAAGCAATTTAGTGCATGCTCCTACCCTAATAAAGGACATGCCATGGTGACATATTGATGACATATTAGTGGATTCACAACACCACATGCAATTATGAGAGAGGGTGTGGAAAAACACAGTATTTTAAAACTAGAAAATGTGCAGAGATGATTAATAAGGAGCCTAATTTTGGGAGTGAGAAATTACACAAAGATTGAGAAAATAAAATGCCTTAAAATTTTGCAATAAGCAGCACAGCTGGAAATAGTCCTAATATCCAGCTGTCTTGGTTGGTGAGGGGAAAAATGCTTTCTTTGAGTTTTTCAGTTGTGCTTTGTCCACATCTAAATCAGGACTTTCATAGACTCTCAGAGGTGAAAAGAAGTCCAAATAGTTTTAAGTCGACGTAGATGACTCTTTGAACGAGATATAAACAAAGTTCTATGACTTACCAAAAAACCTGTTTGATGCACCGTTAACAGTAACATCGTTTTTGCTCTTTAATTACGTAGTCATTTGGTTTTCAATTTTAGTAGATATATGCGATGTAGTTTTAGTCTTATGTTCGACAGAATAGGTTTGTTCAAAACGGGGTGTGTGTGTGTGTGTGTGTGTGTCTTTATTAGCAATACAACACATTGAGTTCACTAAGCTTAAGTTAGTCATTGATTTATGTCAGAAGAGGAATGGTAAAGAACAAATCTATTTTGCAGAAGCTCTTGATAAGATTTTCTGACCAGAGTGAAAGTAAATCATTCAAGGACCTGATTATTGGTTTATAATTTTATTGAAATAATCATTCTGAGATTTCTCTTAGATACCAGGAGACTTGTGGATTCCTGGAGCTACCACCATCTTAAACATTAATTTTTGGTCTTAGTTTTTTAAAATCCTGAAGGAAGCATCAAGCCAAGAAGAAGCACTATAGAGTGATGTTTTGTAGGTGTTTGCTTTCCAAAAGTGGTGAATCTTGCTGTGAGTTGAGAGCATTGTTTCTGTTTTTATATTCTACCATTACTTTGTCATTTTTAATTAACAGTGTATACATATAATACAATGTTTACTCCCAAATCGCAGGACTTGTTAATTTAGCAAACAGTTGGTGAGAGTTTGCTATTGCAAGATATAAGTGCTGGGGCTACCGAGAGAAGAATGATCAATACTATTTTTATCATTGTTGAAATCTGAGTATATCAAATACTTTCCATACCAAATTCAGGTAATACTAATAAGAACACTGTGGATAAATAATTACTGTAATCCACATTTTACAGATGGGGAAAGTGAGCCTTTGAGAGCCTAAGGTGACAAAGATGATAGCTTGGAAGGTAAATTCAGGACTTCCTGACTCTGAATGTTTGGCCAGCCAAGCTCTCAAGGAGCCATATGTCATGAGATATGGGTTATAAAAGCAATGTATTCAAATTAGAGCTTGTTGGAAGACACAGGGAGAAAAAAATCACATTGAAGGTGGGTCATGAACTTTTGAGGGAGTTTTCATAACATTGCCACTGATGTATCTCAGAGAAAACCACATAAATCCTTCTAGGCTTTTATTTTTTTCACCTGACCTATAAGAATGTCTCTTTCATCTCTTTTTGAGAAAAATGTTGGGTGTGTGGCTACAATCCCCTCAAGAGCCTTCCTTGACGACGGATAAATAACAGCTGTAATTCCTGGCATAAGAATTATCCTCCTATTCATAGCCCATTTCTGTGTCAGGACTCTGCAATTTCTCTACTCCCATCACACGTGATATTCACCTCTGTGGAAATATGCTGGGTCCTGCACAGATTTAAACACATGACTTCTCTTCAGGACCACAATGTAACCGCTCCTAATTGCACCCACATATGGCTTGTTGCCTATGATTTGTTTTAATAAGCATTCATTCTGTTGATCCAGTAACATGGCCACTGTAATAAGGAACTTTAAACTTGCATCCATCACCAAAGAAAACTATAACAATGCCCAGACCATGGACTGTATCAAACATTGTATTACTTACTCTCTTACAGATAAAATTCAAGGAAGGTAGGTGAGTTGCTTAATTAGATGATTTGGGACATTAAAAAAAATACAGCTAACCAGTTAAGAAGTCAGGAGATCTGGAGTTGAATTGTCTGGTTTGGATTTTGGCTTCATTGTCAGCTAGTTTTGCATTTTGGATAAATTCACCCTAAGCCTAAAATTTCTTAATGTGTAAAGTAGGAAGAATAGTCTCTCTCTCCCTGTCTGTCTCTCACTCACTCAAGGTTGATATGAGAAGTAAATGAGATAATGTACACAAGCTCTTTAGACAAGTGTCCGGGATTCACTTAACACTAAAAAAAAATGGGGGGTGGGTAGTTATCTCATGTGGAACAGCAATTTAGGCTATACATTGTAATATCTATACTTTTCTAGCGTGTATACTTAAACTGGATGGCTGTAAAGCTGAGAATCAGGAAACATGCTACAGGCAGCAGCAGGAGTGGGAAGAGTAATTGAGGCTGCCATGTTGTATTGTTTGTGCCAGTTAGAAATTTGACAACTAAATGTTCTTTTTCCTTTCTTTTTTTTGTCTCGCTTACATGTTTTGCTTCATTGAAGTTTCCTTCTCCCCCATTCTCTCATCTGTCTCTTTTCCATGCCTTTCCATCACTTCTTATATCTTCTCTTCCTTCTTATCCATCCTTTTGTTTGCTTCCTCTTTTCTATTTCTTACTACAACTGTATTTTTTATTCTTATTCTCTATTTTTCCTTATCAACTGATCACCCTTCTTATTTTTCTTCCTTTTTTTTTTTTTTTTGTCTTCTCTCCGTTCTTGCTTTATTCTATTGTAATGTTCTTTATCATCCAATCCTTTTACTATGACCTTCTGGGGAATGGGCAATACTTTTCAAATATTAACTAGCATTATTATCTGTTTGCCCTTCATTCATTTGTATCCCAGAGTTTTGTTCTTTGTTTTTTGTTCTCTCCCAGCTATGACACTGTGGAATGAGAAAACAAAAAAAAGTGGGAAATTTTGTGATTTTAGATTCAAAAATTTAGATCCAGTAGTAACATAGGGAAAAGTTGAATGAATAGTCTTTGAGTTCTATATGAGAAGCTCCATGCTGAGGGAAAAGATCAATAGTTAAAGAAGGAAGAATGTTGGAAGCCAGTGTGCATTATAAAGGTAACTCTGCCGTTCCTCCCATCTTTTTTGGTCTGGGAAGATAATGAAAAGGTTAATAGATATTCTTTAAATATGGAGATCCAAGAGTAGAAGAGATTATATTTGTTTGCCCTGCATCATTGGGTGCAGAGAGACAAAGGCATTGAGAGCTCAGTCATAATATCTGTGGATATTTGAGCAGCTAAATATTTCTAGTGTCTGCGAAGATAATAAAGGATAATAGATACATAGAACAAAAGAATAAAAGAGCCATAGATCCAAAGAGTTATCAACTCTAAGAAGAAAGGATTTTAAAGGGTGGGCTGTTCATTCAGTGGGCATGTCAGGATTTGTAAACTTAGATACTGTGGATATTGGTTCTAATAAAGACCATAAGTGAATAATTACACATCTCAGTGAAAGGTAACACAGGATGGATCAAGGTTGTGCAATGTTGCCCCCCCCCCCCATGAATGTTTTCACACTGTATAAACCCCTGAGGTTAGATTTGATCCTAAGGAGAAATAGACATGGGAGGAACATTGCTGAATATGACAACAAATACTTAAAAGTACCTAGATTAAGTTTTTGCTATGAAACTGAAATGGTAACTCTAAATGGAAATTAATGCAGTTGGAGTCACACCAAGCTTTTTTGACTTTAGGAAAGAAGAATAGCTGCATATTTTCCCATTCTCCAATGCCTGCATCCGTTCACAATACTGCTAGCATTAATATTATAATAGGTGTTTACAGTATTCATCTAAGCCAGTATGGCTTTTTGAATCAAATAGACTTGACTTCAAATTCCTATTCTACTCCTTGCTAGCTATATGACCTTGAGACAGATAGTTATCTTTTTCAAGCTCCACTTTCCTTCTTTATAAATTAGGGATAATAATATGTAGCATAATCATGGGGGGAAAGGTGGCAGTTTACAAATTGTAGCACTCACTAAATGGTAGCTCATATTAATAATATCAGCATGTATAATCTACCATTTTCCAGGTTGATAAACAGAAATCATAATTCTGATTTATTTTATAAACATTTGTCAACATAACAAAGTTTTTGTATTTTAGGTTGAGTGACTAACATAGTTTTTTCATGCAGTTCCTCTATTTCAGAATTATTATAGAAGTTTTAATGATATAATTAACAGTTATAGTAAAACTATAGAACTATTCCAGACACACAAAGATGTATATCCATCCTAGGTTTAGGAAGCCATTGCAAAATGGAAAATGTGCAGCAGTGGTCAAACACAAAAAGAATTATGGGGTGCCTGGGCCCCTCAGTTAAACATCCAGCTCTTGCCTTTGGCTCAGGTGAAGATCTCACAGTTGCTGGGTTTGGGCCACATGTAGAGCTCTGAGCTGGTAGTGTGAAGCCAGCTGGGGATTCTCTCTCTCCCTCTTGCTCCCTCTCTCTCTCTGACCCTCACCTGCTCATGTGCTATGTCTCTCAAAATAAATAAATAAACTTAAAAAAAAAAAAAAAGAATGAGTTCTTGGCATCAAGGAATAAAAAATGTATGATGGAAAAATTTAAATTTTCTGAATACTTACACAAAAGCAATTTTTATTATTTAGTTATTTTAAGGCTGCAATACTTAAAATAGTTTAAAGAAATTATCTCAATTTATAATATGTTAAAATGTTACGTTATAAGAAAGATTATAGAATCACAAAAAAAACATTTCTACTCCAAAATATTTTCACCCTTATTAATGCAGAAAATTTTTATATAATTGTCCAAAATAATGTGTCTATTTTCCTACATTTTAGGTTTGTATAATTTGTTACAGTTTTTAAATGAGGTTTTATATTAAGGTATTTTTTCTCTGTAAGGTATATTTGAAATTCATACAACATTTAAGTCTTTGAAACTCACATATTTTTCTTAAAGTAAGATGAAAATTAATTTTAGCTTTAAATCAAATTACCAACTGAAACTACTCCACTGAATTGGCAAACCATTTAAATCTTCTCTATATTGAATATATTGGTATGGTTTTCATCTACATATTGTAAAAATAACTTATTTTTAAGATATTGAGTAATATAATCCCCATCCATATCTATGTTTCAGTCATAGAAAAAGTTTGATTTGTGCAGTATTTGAATGCATTTGTCTTCATTATCAGAAAGATATCGGTTACTCTGATAATAAGCATTTTAGGGAGGAAGATGTTTTATCACCGAGAATGTAGCACTTTTTCTCACTGTACTGAGAATCCCATGTACAAGCACCCTGACAGGTTTTACAATATAACCATCTTCATCTCCAGAGAAGCAAGAAAAAAACATGCATCCCTTACATTTTCCCCAGGAAACTCAAAGAGTGTATGGGAGTTTATAGATAACCCTTCCCAGGGATTGATTGTGTTGTTATAAGGAGTGTTAAATCCGACATGGCTTAGAGAGAGAGAATGGTTTCTCTTGGCCTGTTGATCATGGTCTTAAAAACTGCTATTTGTAGGTGGAAGCAAATTTAAAGTATTGAAAGCGAATCACATTGGGAAATCTCATTAGGATTTGCATTTCATAATCACAGACTCTCTCCATCCCTCAGAAGTCTACAAGGTCATTGTTTTCTCCTCAGCTTGATGGCCCTGCCACATTCTGTCTTGCCCGGGAACACCTGTGTTTGGCCTGCTCCTTGCCAGCAGTTAGCGCTCACCCTTCATGTTATTAGGCAAAATTATTTCAGTTAGTCTTTGAATGTAATGTTTTCTCTCTGCATGCTCCTTCCCACCTAATTTTCCATTTATTTACCCTTCAAAGATTTCTTTATACTCCCTGTTTAGACCTGTACTTGGCTGTCCACTTTGGAAAGATTTATTTTCCCCATTCTATTTTCACAGTCATAACTTAGTATGTAAGACAGTGTGTATGCAGCATTGAAGTGATCACCATAGAGCTCTTTAAAGCACACATGTGCATTAAAACTGAGCAAAAACACTTAAAAATGGGTTGGCTTTCAATATGTTTAGTTTTGAGCAGCCAACTTTGATCCTACAACTCATAGCATTAGAGACATTTGTATTGTGAGAATTTTTTTTAGCCCATTGATTTTCTACCTGCTCTAGTTTCCTTATCCTACAAAATTATTTTATTTTCATTGACCAACCCCTTTATTCTCTCTCATTCTTTCTAGTATCTATAGAAAAGAGCAGACAGTTTTAGCTTGGATGCATATTGGTTTGAAGTTTGGTTCAAGAAACAAACTTTAGACCCAGGTTCAAGATCATCATTGTATGTTACTACAGGACTGTAAATTCTCACTAGAATGTAAGTTCCATGAAGGCAGGTAGTTTTGACTCCTCATTTACTTGCCTATCCTCAATGCCTACAATCCTGCCTGGCATATAGTAGCTATCCAGTAGAAATTTGTTCAACAAATGGGTCATTCTTCTTCATAATCACCCTAATTGAAATCAGATAAATCACACATACAAGTTTATTATGTTCCTAAAAATTTCACTAAGTAACTACTCAAGGGTCTGTTTTAGGGATAATAAAATTTACATGTAACTGTTTACTCAAAATTTACAGTTGTATTTTAAAATAATTTTTAATGTTTATTTTTGAGAGAGAGAGAGAAACAGAGCATAAGCAGGGGGAGGAGTGCAGAGAGAGAGGGAGACACAGAATCCGAAACAGGCTCCAGGTTCCAAGCTGTCAGCACAGAGCCTGATGTGGAGCTTGAACTCACAAACTATGAGATCATGACCTGAGCTGAAGTTGTACACTCATCTAACTCAGCCACTCAGGTGCCCCAAATTTACAGTCATATTACGAACTGAATATAGCACTGAACAAATGGAAGTATTTCATGGAATTCTGTTTAAAATATAATATATAAATGTGTAGACTTCATAACTTGACATGAAATATGCATACATGTGTATATACTAACAGGAAGAATGAGTGTATTCACTCATTTTTCACACTCTGCCTGAGACCAAACAAACGTAGATCATGGGCATCTAATATGGGATAAAGCCATCTGATGGAGGAACCTTACCTCTTCTTTACCATTCACAATTTATCTTAAAGGAGGAAAACAAAACAAAACACCTTTCTATACTTTTGCAGTAACTGAATGAAAGTCAGTGAGGGGGAATAGGCTTCAGCACATGGAATTTTATTGTCTAGGCACATTTGTTTCAGAGGATAACCTAATACATTTTCATGGGAGGGGAGGAGAAAGTAAGGGAACCAGTAAAATACCTCTCTGAGTGGTTGTAATGTTGCTCCAGTAGCGTTCAGTCACCTCCTTTATGATACTGAGGATGAAAGGGACATCACAGGGCTTGCCTAAATTGCCTATATGTCACCAATGGAGGTAATACTGTTAAGTCTGTCTTACATACAGTCTGACTCTTATAATCAGCCAGCCCTTCCTTTTGAACTTTGAGGAGTTTGTGGGCTGAATGAATATCTCCAGGACCTTCAGGGAGTGGTTTATTACTCAAATTTATCCGAAAATTGTGCAGGATCCCAATGGAGGTGGGACTTCGAGGAAGTGAAATCTCTCAGATATATAGAATTAGTCTCTTATTACATTTTCTGTTGTCAATATGTTGGGATATATTATTTCCTTTTCTACAATATACTGTGTTTTAAAAGATAACCATATGTTTGACAAGAAAGTGTATTTATTTTTATACTACACATGTGTATGTGTTTTGAAAAGGCTCAGCTAAAGAGGTTATTTCAGGTTGAATAACAGTTGAAAAATGAAATGGGAAATGAGTCCTATTGTGAAGACAAGACCTCTTTGTAATGAAAACAAACCCTTCTGTGCCACTCATTCAAAAATAGATCCACGGAGAATTTTCTTGCCTAGTGATTCTCAATCCTGCTGCAAGGAGCTTTTTAAAAATACTTATTTCCAGGCCTCATCCCAGGGCAATTAAGGTAGAATCTCTTGATGTGGAGCCCAGGTAACAGTATGATTTTAAAAGCTCCTCAGTAGTTCAGACACACAGCCCGAACTGAGAAGAATTGATCAGACCCCATTCTCATCTGTGAGTGTCAAAGGAATGGTATTCCAGAAGTCAGTTTGTGGAATTGTATTTGTATCTGGAAATACATTTTCTCAAATGAACAGTGTTATACATTGTGGTTAATTCCCTAGGCCTTCCCATAAAAGCCTAATTAAGCCCAGTGTATCTGAAGCTTAGTACTCCACTAATGAAATTACAGAACTTAATCACCATGAATAACAGTGTTCTTGGGGGAAAAAAATAGGCCCTGAATTCTAAGGCCTCAGGGATAAAAACAGATTTACGCCTGTAGGCCAGTCAGGGATCCCAGCTCTGCTGACTCACTCCAGACCTCTCCACAAGACACGTGTCCCCAAAGAGTTTGCCTCTCATGCCCCTACTTTTTGTCCATCAGGTAGAGTTTAACCAGCCAGCTTCACTTCCACTGCTACAGCAGTGCTGCTCATCAGGTGCTCCTTCCTTCTCTGGATACAGATAGAGGACCTGGTCCCCTCAATCTCTGCTGTGTGTGTGTGTGTGTGTGTGTGTGTGTGTGTGTGTGTGTGTGTGTGTGTGTGTGTGTGTGTTTGATTGGTTGCTTGGCATTGTTTGTTCATTTTCTCCTCTACTCTCCCCTACTGCTAGGCTGTCTTCTCCTAGCAGTGTAAAAGACACCAGAGATAAAATTAGTTTTTCCTATACTCGTTCCTTTCTTCTTTTTTTCCCCCTGATAAGCACTCATATACTTTTTTCTTCTGAAAAATGATACTTTCAAAAGTAAAATGGGTGCAAAATAACTCTGCTGGAACAGCAGAAGTAAACTGAACTCTAGTTGAAAATAGATGCTTGTTCCTCCTAAAGGTAGACTTTTGGCCACTCAAAAGATGGAGATAAGATTCATCTGCATTTCATCACAGACACTAAATGTCAGCAAGGGCTTTAAAATATAGTAGGAATGAAGTTGGGTGGGTCGTGTTACTATTACCAAGGGAGATAGTTAGGAGGCAATGGTCTTTTTTTTTTTTTTTAATGTTTTATTTATTTCTAAGAGAGAGGGAGACAGCGTGAGCAGGGGAGGGTCAGAGAGAGACGGAGTGACAGACTTGGAAACAGGCTCCAGGCTCTGAGCTGGCAGTCAGCACAGAGCCCGACGCGGGGCTCGAACCCATGAACCGCGAGATCATGACCTAAGCGAAAGTCAGACGCTTAACCAACTAAGCCACCCAGGCGCCCCTATGAGGCAATGATCTTATCTGTATCTATTTTTCCCTTTGCTACACAACTTACCACTCTGGTCCAGAATCTTCACTCTGCTTTGGGGTGACATTGAGTAATGAAACATTTTGGATGAGTAAATAGATGGAGGAGGGGAGAAGTTCCTAACTAATAATAGTCCGAACAAAAAGAAGTGAATTGAACATCCACAGGAGTTCTGAGATACAGAGACTTGGAGCCACTGAGTCACTGAAAAATATGTTGGTTATTTTAGGGGAAGACATTCTTTTTCTTTTTTTTAAATGTTTTGTTTGTTTCTGAAAGAGGAGAGACAGTGTGAGCAAGGGAGGGTCAGAGAGAGAGGGAGACACAGAATCCAAAACAGGCTTCAGGCTCTGAGCTAGCCATCAGCACAGAGCCCAACACAGGGCTCGAACCCACGAGCTGTGAGATTGTGACCTGAGCTGAAGTTGGACACTTAACCAACTGAGTCACACAGTCATCCCGGGGAAGACATTCTTTGGTCAAAGAGCAGTGAGCTAGACAGATAAAAATGAGAACTTTTCATAAAACCTGAATGTGAAAAAGTAACTAGAGTCCTGGGGACTTGGGAGCTTTTTTATACCACTGTCCTTTGTTCAAAAATACTAAGTTTTCATAAGCTGAGTTATCTTTGCCACTTCTTATCCAGATGTCTTCCCATGCCTCTTCTTTCCAATTGTATGCACATGGTTGGCATCTAGTGAGTCAAACCAAGATGGCAATATCTGGTGCCTCCAACTCAGCTGGGAGTGAGTCCATCCTTACTTATGTGGACATCTGTCAGAGGACATTTCTACTCCTTTCTGCATAGCAAAGATGGAGAAAAAGGAGCTGGGGAAATCAGCACATGAAATGTCAACCTCATGGCACATTGATTTTTTTGGATTTCCTCATTTGTCCCTCTGGGAAAATCATTCATATGACACTTGGCACAATTAGTCGTCCAACCTTATGTACTGGGATTTTGAATGCCTTCAGTTTTTGAGCAGACTGGCAATATGTCCAATTTGATTGATCTTGTCATTATTTTCCTTCAGTTTGAATTTATGATCTAATGATCAATTTGATCCCTAGGGAATATTTGAAATTGAACTGATTTATTCCTTTTTATCAGTCCCGTTTTCCTACTTCAAGACATCTGACAACCAAATCAAGACTTTTGGCCTACATAAAAATCAATCATTAATATTGTAGTGACCAGATACTATTATTTAATATGATTAGAAATAATCTTTATTTTTTTAAATGTTTTTTTATTTCAGAGAGAGAGACAGACAGACAGACAGCATGATCAGGGGAGAGTCAGAGAGAGACACACACACAGAATCTGAAACAGGCTCCAGGTTCTGAGCTGGCTGTCAGCACAGAGCTCAATGTGGGGCTCAAACCCACATACTGTGAGATCATGACTTGAGCTGAAGTTGGACACTTAATAAACTGAGCCACCCAGGTGCCCCGGAAATAATCTGTCTTTAGAAAAAGAGTTTTCAGGGGCACCTGGGTGGCTCAGTCCGTTAAGCGTCTGACTTCGGCTCATGTCATGATCTTGATCTTGGAGTACATGGGTTCGAGACCCATGTCGGGCTCTGTGCTGACAGCCAGCTCAGAGCCTGGAGCCTGTTTCAGATTCCATATCTTCCTCTCTCTCTGACTCTCCCCTGATCATGCTCTCTCGCTCTCTCTCTCTCAGAAATAAATAAAAAAATATAAAAAATTTTAAAAAGAAAAAGAATTTTCATAATATGTCAATTTTGTTAGATTTCTAATACAATATGTCAGATGAATACAAATATCCAAATTGATAGATGCATAAAAATATTTGATTTAAAAATCATCATTAATGCTTTTTGCTATATACTTTAAAATTTGTAGATTTGCTCTTCATAGTCAATCCCTGAAGTAGCATTGTTTTTGAAGAAAAGGAAACTGAAACTCAAAAATAAGCAATATTCTAAGAATATATATCTCTAACTGGCTGAGTCAAGATTAAAAAAAAACAAACAACTTTTTTTTTCTTTACTCAGAAGCTTGGGTCTTAACTACTGTCCTCTTTCATCTGTTGTGAACATATTTTTTTCATAACCTTCCTCCATACATTTGTCTTTTGATTCTGGAGACTGCCAAAGACATCTTACAGCCTTCAACTGGCTACTCCAAGAAAACTTATGATGACTCTTTTGAAACTATCCAATCCCTGTTTGTGCTATAGAAGAGATCTTTCTTGGGGCGCCTGGGTGGCTTAGTCGGTTAAGCGTCTGACTTTCGCTTAGGTCGTGATCTCGCGGTTCGTGGGTTTGAGCCCCGCGTTGGGCTCTGTGCTGACTGCCAGCTCAGAGCCTGGAGCCTGTTTGTGACTCTCTCTCTCTCTCTGACCCTCCCCTGCTCACGCTGTCTCTCTGTCTCTCTCCTAGAAATAAAAAAAAAAAAAAAAAATCTTTCTTGAGCATAATTGTAACAATGTGATTTGATTTCCCCAACATCACTACAGGATGGTCAGACTTCTTAGTAAATCTTTGGAGGAGCCAAAAAAAGTATGTCCTCTTATTGTCTATCCAAGTTGATCTCCTACCCCATTCCCAAAACATAGACATATTTTTGTAGAAGTACATGGAGTTTCTAGAACAGTCTGGGTTTCTTACATGTTTGCACCTTGATGTATGGTCTTGTCTTTGCTTAGAATCCATTCTTCATCACCAGTCCTTTCTCATTTGCCCAAGTACCTCCTACTCATTCTTCAGGACTAGCTTAGAGTTTATCTGTCTCCTGAGCATTACTCTAGCTAGGTACCCCCAAATAGCATATTCCTGTCACCCAGTTTCTTCCTACAGCCGCTCTATTCCAGATCTCAAGCTACCCTGACCTGAGCAGCAACTACATATACCCTTTTTACCTTTCCAGCCCACCTTGGACTCTAATTGTGATACTATGCAGTAATACCATTTTCTTGTCTCTCCTCACCACTGCTTTTTGACTTCTCAGTTTGAGAAGAAACTTCTTCATCTAGCACAGCTTCTGGTACTTATCTCATGGTTAATAAAAATGGAATAAGTGAGAGAAGAAATAATTTATTTGTATGTATTATGTTTAGTATACCACTCTCAAGAAAGAAAAGTTGTTAGTCTGGGTTGAAGTTGAAACTTCAGTGTATAATATGGAATATTAATAGTTTTATAGTACCACATTATGCATTCATGAGCTCTTGTTACTTTTGTCCCCTGACAAACCAGCCATCTTTCATTAAACATAGAGAACACTGGAAGTCAGGCCATTTTTATGACTAAGATCACCTAATTTCACCCTACGAAAAATGAGGATTGTGGAAGGGTCTGCATTTCTCATGGCTAATAACTGAGAGCTCATCAAAAGTTGGCCCAGTGGCGTGATGCTTGAGTAGTGTGAGCATGTGATGGGCGGTACACACGTGCCTGATGGATTCCTTCCAGAGTCTACAGTTATTCTTTTTTTTTCCCCCCCTAAGAGAGAGAGAGACAGCGTGAGCAGGGGAGGGTCGGAGAGAGAGGGAGACACAGAATCCAAAGCAGGCTCCAGGCTCTGAGCTATCAGCACAGAGCCCAGTGGGGGGCTCGGACCCACAAACTGTGAGATCATGACCTGAGCTGAAGTTGGATGCTGAACCGACTAAGCCACCCAGGTGCCCCCAGAGTCTACAGTTATTCAAGAGTGGTGAGGAAGATAGCTTCAAGCAGATCCAGACTGGAGTATAGCTAACCATTTACTAGTGTTGTGGTCTTAGACAAGTAACTTCTCTGTTCCAAAGCGTTGCCATAATTCTTAAAACAAAACAAAACAGAAACCATCAAATTAGCTGCTATGATGATTACTTTATAAAATTCCTTTTTTAAAGTCTATTTTTATCTTACTATTTCATTGACAGGTTAATTGGATCTTCTGACATTTCTAGCTGTCTGAAGCTGTTTATTTCAGGATCATTCTAGAGACATTGATCATACTTTTTTTATAACTCAGGCTCTAGAACTATAAACTGCTTTTCTTTGTGGCCAAAAAAGCAAGTCACATACTGTTGGCAGCTGCTTATCAGGAAGAGGTAAAGGCAGGCTGGTGACAGAATGAAGGTTTTCTAGATTTCTCTTTCATGAGAAGAGGAATGAACTACATTGCCTGCTAACCCATTGGTTCAGATTTCACAATTATGGCTGAAAAGTTAATCTGTGCTCTGTCTTGGAAACTTAGTTTTCCAGCTTGGAAGCCCAGAGGTAAGGCCAGAAAGAATATAGACAGATAGGTTGACTGGACCACATGAACAATAGGGAAGGGGGCCAGGACATGCAGGTAAGTTGAAGCCAAATGGGAGGAAACTGTGACCTCTAATATCTACTCTTTACTGCCACCAGCCATAATGGCTATTCTGTTTTTTATGTTACTAAATTATGGGGAATGCTTGCTTCATCAGTTATCTGAGTCTTCCCAAATCCTCAGGAGAAAGAGGAGGGGATGCTGTTTCAGGCAGAGGAAATAGCATGCTAAAGAGTTCTGCAGAATTAGTGAGTATGGGGGTATAAAAGGCCAGTGTAGTTTAGAGAAAGAGGGGGGACTGTACTAGAGGAGACTAATACACATGAAGCCATGAGTCATGGTGACTTGTCTTTACCTAAAAGGAAGTTAGAAATCACCAAGGTTTACTAATCAAGGAAGGACTGACAGGAGTTGGAGGGAAGGCAGAGTTGAGTATGGAGAGGCCATTACACAGGCTATGACAGTAGTTCAGATGAGACTTTACTGTTACCTCTATAGAGTAAGACAAGGACGATGCTGGAGACCAGTTGACTGTTTTCAGAGAATTTTAGAAGCAACAACGGACACGACTCATGCTGTGTTTGTTATTGGAGGTAAGGGTGATGTTAAGAATAACATTAATTATTGGGTCTTGCATAAAAAGTAAATAGAGAGTGGGTCCTTTCAGAACAGGAATCTGAAAGAACACCAGGTGGTGACCAGTTTGAAGTGGGTGATTCAGAGAGTAATAATATATCTCATTTTAGATATGTTGAATTTGAAGTGCTTTTTAAATAACTCAGAGCACTACAACTTCATTGTCAGGCATATGGTTTATGCTTAAATGAGAGTTTGGATAACGATTATAAATATGCGAGTTATCTGTGCACAGAGGGAAATTAAAGCCAGGGACATGAAAGATAGCTCCCAAACAGGGAGAATGAAATGAGAGTAAGAAAGGGCCCAGTACTGTGGCTGGAAAGGTGCAAACATTTCATGTTAGGTAGTACAGAGAAAGCTTGACAAAGGATAGAGAACAGGTGGTCAATGTGGCAGAAGACACCAAGAGTGAACTGCACTGCAGCCACAGACTTAAGGTGATGAGGATGTGTTGGTGCAGGTCTTCAGTTGTAGCACATGTACCACTGTTGGGGGGATGCTGATGGGGAGGGTGCTGTGTGTAGGAGAAGCTCAGAGTATATGAGAAATCTGTCTACCTTCCCCTCAGTTGTGCTGTGTGGACTATAAGCTTCTCTAAATAAATAAAGTCTTAATAATTTTAAGAAATGTAAGAGACCTAAAAAACGAAGACATTGGGTTATATAGCCAAAATAAGAGAGTGGTTTTTATTCATTTGTTAAGAGAGTGCACACTAGTGGGAGAAGAGTGGAGGGAGAGCGCATGTTAAACAGGCTCCATGCCCAGTGTGGAGCCCAACATGGGGCTCAGTCTCAGGATTGTGAGGTCATGACCAGAAGATCATGACCTGAGCTAAAGTAGAGAGTTGGACTCTTAACAGACTGAGCCATCCAGGTCCCCCAAAAGAGTGATTTTCAAGGAAGAGTTTATCATGTCAGTGGGTATTGTGAAATCAGGTAAGGTGAGGACTAAAGATTACCTGTCGAATGGAGTCATAGCTTCAGGTGGAAGGAAAACTGAGAACATTGAAAAAAATTAGGATTAAGTGTATATTTACTTAGTACCACATATTCTTGAAATCTTATAATCTGCTTTTCCATTTTGCAGTACACTTGTGAAGATATTTCTCTGTTGTTAAATATTCTAGCAGAGTGCTACCAAAGTTTATTAAATGCATTTCATGCTGCTGGCCATTTAGTTTGAGTACAACTTTTTTCCACTATAAACAATCCTATAATGAGCACCCTTGTAGCTCTTTCTTTATGAATATAATTATGTCCTTTGACTACATTTCTAGAAGTGTAATTGCTAGGTTAAAAGTTGTTGTATTTTTTTAAAATATAGAGTTACATAATCACTGAGATGTTATTACCAAACAATTCTCAGGCTAAGGCTGCATAGTCCCCCAGTGTCTTTTCCCTGGAAAATGAAGTGAGCCTAAGTACGTTTTTAAATTGGTTATCCATATTCAGATTAGTCTATATGTGCCACTGAGACTAGTTCAAAGTGAACCATAGTATCAAATCTTACTTCCAAAAAACAATAAATTGTTAATATTTAGTTCCCACTAACTATGTGGCAGGGAATCTTTCATGTTGGTAGATTGATAGGCATAGAAATATAAATATATAGATACAAAGAGAAAGATGGATGGATGGATGGATGATGGGAGAGGGCGAGAGAGAGCAAGAGAGAGAAAGGTAAGTAGGTAGATGATAGACAATTATGTTGAGATTCCCTTTTATCCCTTCATAAAATGAACACAGAAGAGCTAGGTTATTTTTGCCTAGTAGGATGAGTCAATTCTCACGTTCAATTCCAAGGAAATATTCTAGGGGACATACACCCAACTAATTGTGATATCTGAAATTAATGAAACATGGGATTAGCTAGTATTAAGGAAGAGAATTAGAAGGGCCTGTGTGCTCTATGGAAATCCTAAGCTCATAAGATAAATGTCCCAAATATCAGAGTATTGTTTGCATAAAAAGTTGAATTTTATGATGTATTTCAAATGTCATATTTCTAATCTTCAGAATAGGCTGTTGAAAAACAAAAACATGCTTTCCACTAAAAAGAAAGGGGAGGTGAAATCAAGAGAGGAGAAAGAGAATGAGAACAGGGAGAAGGAGGGAGGAGGAGGAGGTGAAGAAGCTGAAAGGAGAGGGGACTTGCTCTATTCAGAGTATGCCAATTACAGGATTAAAAAAAATGAAATGCGATAAGCAATTAAGTAGCATTTTTTTCCAACAAGAAAGAATGTGGAAGTCTCTTCTGAGAATGTATTTGTTTTCCTGGATGGAGACCAAAGCTGAAAAGCAGACAAGATGGCCCTCACTACCTGCATCCACAGCTTTTCCACTTTGGAATTTACAGTTTTAATGGAAGAACTGTTAGGAGAAAAAGCAAATAATAAGGTCCTTTGGGTAGTATGTGGTTTAGGTACCAGCAACTTTTTTCCAACCACTTAAAAATGGAAGATATTTCTAATACTTCCTATCTAAAATGAAAATTGAGAAAACTTATTTTTAAATGTCACTGTAATAAGACTTTAAGGCCTTTATGCTAATTACAGCAAAAAGATTCTGAGATTAGCTGCTGTGAGGCACATCTAGTTGATTTGTGGTAACATGCGGTATTTCACAGGGTATGCCTCTCATGTGGTTATTGTAAAAGCTATCTCGGCTACACATTTTTATATCCTTGCTCAGGTTTCAAAGTCATAAATGAAGTCCATAATCATTCTTAACTTTGGGAAATTGTGCTTTATTATCATCTTTGAACATGCTATGTTATTCCATGTATTTGTTATTGATTACTTGTTTTGATTTAGTGTGCTTCTCTCTAACTGGAATTTATACATAAGGAGCTGTATAGGGAGCCACCTGTCAGAAACTTGTTTTAGTTGTGTGTAAAATAAAGGACTTTGATTAAATCTTGCTTAAAGACCATTTCTAGCATGAAAATGGTAGGGTTCTTATTCTCATCTCTTTGTACTGTTTTTTTTTTTTTTTTTTTTTAAAGTTTTGCTTTGGCATGCTCTTGATAAGAGTATGGTACATAGTTCCCAGTTTGTGATAGGATTTCAGCTTGTTCATGCCCTATTTAGAGCTATGAGGTCTCAACCATTTTGCAATGGAATGGTAGTCTAGATAATTTACTCAGTCAGCAACAGAAGTTCGAATTTGGTTTCTGAATCTTAGTGCATGTATGCATTGCATGTACTGATAACTTACATGACCATGAAATGTGTGATTGCTACACTTACCCTGTAGCTACATATCAACTTGATTACTATTTCAATTATTTATTTATTGATACAGTTATAAAGATATTTGATTTTTATTTTGCATTTCCTTCAAAGGACAGACTTCCTGTGGTTTAAATTGTCATTCTCAGTATGAAATAAAAATAAACTGCTAGTCTTTCTTCTGTACATTTGTCTTGTGAACATTTTCTGGCAGAGAGAGACTTCCTCACATAGCGAATGGGCTTTGGTCTGCTTCCAAATAATATTCTGTGCAACTGAATTTGGTTTCATAATTTCAAACAGAACAGAAATAAGATGAATCTTATCTTCCCTATTCAGAGAAAACTAAATCTGTTAATCTTCTGTGCACCAGAGTTAAATCAAAAGATTCAGATTTGGAGAAATTATAATTCTGGCATCTGGTAATTTATTTTTTCTGATTTTCTCCTCCACCGTGTTACTGACATTTTAAGTGACCTGAAGTAAGGAATATAAATGCGTCATTTCCCCTTTGGTAAATGAGTATTACTACAGGGGTTTGTATAAATTGTTAATTTGTTGANTCTCTGACCCTCCCCTGCTCATGCTGCCTCTCTCTCTCTCAGAAATAAATAAAATATAAAAAAAAATAAAAAAATAAATTGCATTTATTATATAATCAATTTTGAAAAAAGGATATTTCCCAGTGCTGTTTTATACATATCATGTTTTTTTTTTTCCTCTTCTCTCCTGCCAGCTTGTTTTATCCCCATGACCCATCTTGAAGACATCAGTATGAAAATAGTGTAAAAAATAGAAAATCCTCTGCAAGTGAAAACTTTTTATTAGTATTACTGCTTCCTGGGTATTATCTAATTACTGAAAAATAAAGCTAATAATGGATTTCAGAAAAAAAAAATAGTGATTATAGGAGAAGTTCTCCAGTAAAGTTTCTTATCTGATATCTCCTTTGGAAAATCAGACCTTCAAAGAGGATGGGAGTATCACTGTTACAATAAATATCCAACCCTAGTGGTCAGTTTGGTAAATTGCAAGTGGCTCAGAATGTGGCCTTACCAGCTGTGTAAGCCAAAGGTCAGTGGCACTGGACTCTGCATCCTGAGTGGCAGGCAGAAGTGAGCAGGACAGTGGAGATTCTAGGAGGCACTAGCCAGGCGACAGCCCCCTTGTCGGCATCATGCCATCTGTGGAAGTGTGGACCTGTGTCATCCGTAGAGTGGTGGCAGTTAAGGACTGTGTACCATAACGTCTGTGTGTGCCCACCATGTCCTTTGTTGTCGGGAAGAAGCCCTCTTGTTACAAAATCAAATAGCTCCTTTCTGTTTTCGTACCCTCTTAACCTCCCAGGAGTGGTTGATGCTTTCAGTCGCTCACTTTCCTTGGCTTTTCTGACAACATAGCCTCCTGATTTTGCGCCTAACTCTACGACTGCTCCATCTCAGGGTCCCTGATCCTCTGACCCCACGCTCCTCTGCAACCTTGTACCCATGGAATATGCAGGAATGCTGCTAGCAACTCCAGAACCTACTTGCATCTGGTGCAAGCCCTTTTCTCCAGATGTGCCCACCCTTCCAACTGCCTGTCCACTTTGATGTCCTGCAGGCACTGCAGACTAGTGGTGCTCACTGATCTAGTCCTTTCTGCCTTCCACCAACAGCTCATCTCCTCCTGCATTCGGTGTCCAAGTGAACTCCCTCCCTCACAGCCTGAAAGTGCAGGTGCTCACCTTTGGTGACCTCTTTCTCCACTGATCTCCTCTCCCAGTCTGTCACTGAGCATGGCTTGCTCTTCCTCCTAAATTCCCCGGGAGGGCAGATCACAGGCAGAGCTCTGGAACAAGACTTCTTGGCTTCAAACTCAGCATTAGCCTTTTGGGAATGCCTGGGTTTGAGCTGATTTCCTCTTTAACTTGAATTATTTCAACTTTAAATAGAAAAGGAGTACCTGTGTTATAGGGGTTTTTGTGTGTGGGGCTGAAGGGGGAGGGTGTTGCTGACAATTTGATGAGACAATGCAGGAAAAGTGTTTGGTCTAGAGTGCAATAAATAGGTGAGGATATAAACTCTTCTTCTCATTTGCCCCCACCCTCCATCCTGCCCTCCCCTACTTCCTTCTGCATGCCTTTCTCACAAGGGTCACTTCAGTTGCTTCTCCAATGACCTCCTGCCTAAAATCTCCTCCAGGATCCAGTCTGTGCTGCACCCTGCAGTCTGATTGATCTCTCTTAAATACAAGGATGCTTGTACACTTACCCACTCAATACCCTTCATTTACTTTCCATTGCTTCTCAGATTCTCACCCAGGTGCATGAGACCCCTCATCACCTGACACTTAAGCTTCACCTAGATTCTGCTCCTCAACTCTACTGAAGTCTCAGCTCCTGGGATTCACAACACTCTCTTTCTTCCTGATCTGTGCACATGCCCTTCTCAACATTAAGGACATTCACTCCATGCTCTTAGTCACCAGGGCCATTCCTGCCTGTCCTTCCTCTTCGTCCTTTTCCCCAGTTTCAATTAGATGTCCCTGCTGCGTGTTCTCACAGTACCAACACTGATCAGAGCATATGTCTTCTGTCTCTGAGATCTTTTGTGATTTATCTCTCTCCTGAGACGGTTCTATCATCTTCTACTCTGTGTGTTAACCATGCCTCATACAAAGCAGCATTATCGTATTCAGAATAAATGGGCTCCAGTGGTAACACATGTTTGCAGCCGCTTTCCCTTTGCTGGGGTCTCAGAGATAGGATTTCTGAAGATAGGTCTCACCAGTGTCCTCAGGAACATATATGGACTGGCTCCCAGCAACATATATTCCCTGTGCCCCTGTCTATTTGCCCTTATTTTCTTTTGCAAATGAGGAAACTGAGCAGAAAACATAAGTGACTTTGAATCAGTCACCTAACTGGTGGACAGTTCCCATTCCACTAGTTCACATCATTAGCAAGAAGATGAAAATGAGGAAGCATAATTAATAGAGTAATTTTGCAAGGTTTGAGGGACCTAGAGCACCTGATGAGCAGATTCAGACCTGAGTGACTGTGTGTGTGTGTGTGAGAGAGAGAGAGAGAGAGAGAGAGAGAGTGTGTGTGTGAGAGAGAGAATGAGAGAGAGAGAGAGAGAGAGAAGAGGTGGCCTGTCCTGAGAATAGGAACACAGTGCCAAATGCAACAGCCTTTATAAGCACTGAGGGAGGTGAAAGAAAACAGATCAGTTTTTTCCAGCAATAACAACACATGTACAGTACAGCACTGACACCAATATGTCAAAAACACAAGTGTTTAAAAGGTGTTTTCCTCAACAGAGTACTTTTATACACTTTAAATAATCCTTAAGTATAAAATAAAAGTTATGCATGAACTGCACATTAGGTATTTTTCCTTAAAACCCCTCAAACTGCATTTGAGGACAAACTCTGCATTTTGTATTACTTAACAGAAGAGAATATTTTAGATATTTTTCAGCTTCGTTAAACATCAGTTCTGACTAAAAAAGTGTATGCCTAGGTGGGTGTTGATTAATGGTGCTAAGAACACTTTGTGTAGGATTTTATGCTAATTACCCTTTATACCCTAACCCGTGTCAATTTTAACAATCTAAATTAGCATTTTCTCCTAGGACTCAGGGAATGTGAGAATTGTGAAATTGGCTCAGTAAGCTGAGTTAGCAGTGAGAAAATTGAGATGTTCTCTATTTCTATATTAACATCTGCTGCTTGTTCAAAGCATGATTCTTTCAAAATTATGAAGATGTTGGGGGGGATGAGATGGGAGAGGTAGGGCATGCTGTATATTAAAAAAAAAGCAAAAACTAGTATTTGACATTGTCCTCAACAGTTTTAGGTAATCAAGGCTGGAATAATGGGTTTTTGATAAACAGTGTTTGAGAAATTGATTGCATTATTATAAACAAAAATATTTTAGATTCTTTGTTATTTTGGCACCTGTATAATCTAAAGCACTGTACAAGACACTTGATTATGGAAAAACATCCGATTACATTCCAGTAAAAGTTAACTTTCATTTTGTTTATTTTTGAGGTAGCTTAGACAGGAAACATGGACATTTCCAGATGGCTCTTTTTAAATTTTTTTAAGTGTTTTATTTATTTCTGAGGGAGAGAGAGAGAGAGAGAGATCAGGGGAGGGGCAGAGAGAGAGACACACACAGAATCTGAAACAGGTTTCAGGCTCTGAGCTAGCTGTCAGCACAGAGCCCGATGCGGGGCTCCAACCCATGAACCGTGAGATCATGACCTGAGCCAAAGTCGGATGCTTGACTGACTGAGCCACCCAGGCACTCCAAGATGCTTCTTTTTAAACTAAAATACCAAATCTCTTCAAGGAGAAAGATTAATAAACTTCTATTTCATAACATAGTATGTGCCTACATATATGTGTGTGTGTGTGTGTGTGCGCGCGCCATATATATATATATGCCTACATATATGTATGCCTACATATATGTAGGCATATATATATATGTATGCCTACATATATGTATGTATGTATGTTTTGAGAGAGACAGGCAGAAAGCAAGCAGGGAAGGGGCAGAGAGAGAGGGAGGTGCAGAATCAGACGCAGGCTCCAGGCTCTGAGCTGTCAGCACAGAGCCCGACACAGGTCTCGAATTGATGAATCATGAGATCATGACCTGAGCTGAAGTTGGACATTTAACCGACTGAGCCACCCAGGCGTCCCCTCATCATAAACTTTAAAACCCAATGTAATACACAGCAGTGTGAAGGTGACACTTTATTGGAAGCAAAACATTGCAAGTTTCAGATAAGTACTCAGTTGCTATCAAGTCACGTAGAGCCAAGTACCTGCTTTGTTTGTACACACACTGTTGGTGAAATCTGAATCACAGAATAATTCCCAGTTCACAGTTAAATGTGCCCCAAACTCTTGACTTGTTCCCAATTCCAAAAGCTGTCACTGCTGACAGCAGCCGATACCTGATTTGGATCATTAATTAGTCCTGGTTTCTTCAGCATTCTGGTGAATACTCAAGTGAGGACCAAGACTTCTCTGTAAATCTCTCCAAGTTCTAAACAAACATTTTAGAAGGAATGGCTGCCTCCCAGGCCCTAGTCTAAGTAAGGGCTGTGCTGGGAGGCCACAGAGCCTCAGTTACAGGTGCCTGTCTGCTCCGTGACATCTGGGGCACCTAGTAACTGCGAGGATATGGCCGGTGTGCTCTGTGCGGAAGGGGGCGGGCAACCTTGAACGGTGCTCAGGTCTGTTACATTCTGGCATTCCCTCCTTTGTCTGTCTTCTCAACACCCCACTTGCTGGTAAACTCCTCTTGCCTCCATGTCCTTTGTGGATGGACTTTCCCCATCTCCTTTCCAACCCCCTTCATAAATCCCAGCAATGTTGTGTTCATTGCCCTGTGGACTGTCACCATACAGGGAATTTAGGTCACACAAAAACATTTATTTCAAGACCAATTTGAAACACTAAATATGAGTTTGTGAGGAGGGTAAAAGCAGCTACAGTATTTTAGGAACATATTAATCTGTAAAAATCTCACTTTAGAATCACATTTCTGCTGTGTTTTACTTGCCAACTTTTTGTTTGGGTTTTATTATTTTATAGTTTTGCATTATTTTTACCTGCGTACATGATAACTTTTGCAAATGCAAAGCTTTACTTTAGTATTGCCTACTTATTCAGCATTATCTCTAATATTTCACAGAGTGCTTTATAATAAATTAGCAGCATATCATGGCCATTGTTTGGCCATCTTCATAGTATTTTTATTACATCTACTTTATATTTCAGCCTTGCTGATTTCCAGGTTGTTTTCAGCATAAGGTCCACTACCTAACTCCTGTTTGGAAGACACTTTTATAGAACATTAAAAATATCTTACATTGTAATAAAAAATGTTCAAGTGATACCACAGTAATTGCCAATATAACTCAGAAATTTTGATACTGTTAACAAGATTTTTACAAGCTACTAACCATGGATGTTACACAGAATTTCTATTTACCAAGTAACGTAGAACCACAAAAATGTAGACACAGCTTATAATTAGCTGTGAAATTATACAACACATACTTTTTTTTCATTATGGAATTCGCATTTCAAATTATTCTATAAAATTATATCGACATTTTACAAAACATTTCATATTTGCATGGTTCAAAACCTAAAAATACAGCCATACAATTTTTAGCACCGATAATATATCCTATCATGAAATCCTGTCCTGTTAGGAAATATACAGCATTTTCAACCCACCCCATAGAACAGAAATGCATAATACATTTAATTTTATTCCCAATGATGACAAGCCTTTGGAATCAGACAGACCTGGGCTAGAATCTACCTTCTGCCCCTTCATAGCTTATGGGCAGGGGCGGTTACTTGACATCTCTAAGTTTCATGTCCTCATCTATAGAGTGGGCATGAAGTCATCAGGACTAAATAAAATACTAGTAGTTGCCATGAGAAACTGGGCAGAACACCTGTCACTGTACCTGGCACAAGGGAGGGTCTCTAATGTTTCTTCTATGAGCTGTTTTCCAGTGCCAACACTGGTCTCTCTTCTGTCCACACTTCCCAGCCCTTTCAACCAGATGTTTATGTTTCTCCTGTTTTGTCTGTGTGCTCCTTTTTTCCTCCCTTACACTGTATCTACTTTCTGGGCCAGCTCATCTACTCTTAAGGCTTCAGAGAGTAACTGTGACTGCAATTTCTGAAACTATGTCTCTAAATCACGTATTTCTCAGTCAATCAGTCTTTTGTTTCTGAAGCCTTTTGGACATCTCTCTAGGTTTCCTTTAGGTATCACAAATCCAAGTTCGTTAATGTAAGTAGCTTTTAATGTTGTCTTGATTTCATATATCTAATGAGACAGGAATGCTGTGAATCATTCTCCCAAATATCACTTGAGCCCATCTCCCCACTTCACCACCATTACTGCTGTGCTAGTGAACAACCCCTCCTTTCTGGTTCCTTCATGGGCCTTCCTAAAGGCCTCCCTGATTCCTCGCTGCACACCGTCTTCAGAATCACTTCACACTCTGACCCATCTTCCAGCAGTGAAAATAGAGCCATACACTCCTGTGACTTAGTCCATTTTGTTAAGCTCTTCTTTACTTTAATGATAGAATTGAATTACCATGTTGCGATTCCTGAGACCTTTCATACTCACTCTGCAGTCTCTCCCCTTGCTCATTCCTTTTCCTGTGCCTGGAACATGCATTCTCCCCTTCTCAGCCTTGTGGATTCATGTCTGTCTTCAGAGACTCAGGTCAGGTTTTTTAAAGAGGCATGCTTGGTACTCCACAGGCAGAACTGTGCTCCTTGGAATCTTACACATTCCGTAATTACAGCATTTAGCCATTTGAAAGAGATGTGTTGCAAGCAAATGGTAGCAATCAATCTGATGAGAACACTTTGAAAACAGTATCTGCTGCTTACTCATTTTACTTTTCCAGAGTCTGTGCATGGTATGGATTGGTTTATGAATGAATGAATGATGGAATGAATGAATGAACTTGGTTCCTTCCTATCCTGGTCCTGACAAGCTAAAGTACATGTGCTGTTTTCCTACTTTTACTTACGTGCTTGGGGAAAGCGAGGTATTCCAATAGTAATGAGTTTGGCCCCTGTCCATTCTTTCATTAAAATAAAGCAGGCTTCCTGCCAAACCTGACTTTAATCGTAAAAAAATCTATGTCTTCAGAATAAACTTTTGCCCTCTTTCCTAGCCAGGAAAACTTCAATCACTTTGCTTTTATTTTGAGGAAGAATTGATCCATTATTTTTCATATATAAAGATTTCAAAACTCTCGGAATCTTATTAAAAATTAGCTCACAGACTTTAAAGAAGGTTTGGTAACAAAACAATTCCTAAATAAATATCAAAATCTAGTAATGTAGTTGTCCTAATTAGGCATCAAAACCTTTTTTTTTTTTTTTTTTTTTTTGGTTACATACACAAGAGAAGATACCTGTCACCTGTCCTGGGTCTAATGGCCTGAAAAAAATTCAGTAAAGCTACTGTGTTACATATATCTAATGAGGAAAAGTTGCACATTTCCAAACTACATTTTTCTTCATTTTTGCTTAAACTATCTTCAGAAGTGTACAAAGTGTGCCTTCATTTCTTTCATTGAAGCTTTACACATCTCAAGTCAAAGCTATTTCTTGCAAACTTGATCTTTATTAAATATATCTAATTTACGTTCTGCAGGCTTGAGAAAGGTCAAATTAAATTCATCATAGTTTCACTTTCCGCTGGCATCTGGTGTGCAGCATGGTACTGCTGTTATAAATAAGGCTTCCTCCTAAGTAACAACATGGTGTCTTAAATTATATTCAGCACCATAAAAAGATTCCAAGTCCCATTCTAATCAGGCTCCATGTCTCTGGCATGCCACATATGGCCTCTTTTGAAATTTGTTTGAATATGTCTTTATATTTCAGAGAATTGTGCATCAGAAGTTGATTTATAAGAAAGAAATTCAAAGAACAGCACAGATAATCATACATTCACTTAGATACAAGAAATTGCAAGGGTGAACTGGCTTTGAATATATGCATGCACATATGTATAAAACTTGTGGGTTTGTGGAATTTTTTTTTTTTCATTTGCCTGTGCCTATCTGCTATCACATAAGCTTTGCCTAAAATCATTAAGAGCTATTGAAACCAAATAAAATGTCAAAACACTTTGTGAGTGGGATACAAGTGATGGAAATGCAAAGATCCTATACTTAGAGATCAACAAAATCTCAAAGTGAGTGTCAAATTTTGAAAAAGTTGCCCATAAATGTGAAAAAAGAAAGAATTGGCTCCCACTGGATTCTGAATACTTTTTTTAACGCAAAATTAGTTTTTCTCTTGTAAATATGTTATTTTCACATTATGTTTTCCTAGTGGTAGCTGCATTAATGTAAATAAATTATTCATCTTTTCTCATTTATCTTGTAGCAATTTCGTCATCTTACAAAACTTGTACAAGTTGTACTGGCACCTGGGTAGCTCAGGGGGTTAAATGTCCAACTCTTGATGTCTGCTCAGGTTGTGATCTTGCATTTGTGGAATCAAGCCTTCCATTCCTGGAATCAAGCCCTGCATTCGATTCCATGCTGAATGGAATCACCCTGCCCTTCTTTCTCTCTGTTCCTCCCCACTTATGCGGACACACACTCTCTCAAAATTATTAAACATTAAGAAAATAAAAACTTGTACAAGTTCTAATTTTTTTTTTTTAGGAGATTGCGCTAGATGTTCTCAGCATCAATTACATCATTTGAAAATAATGGCAAATTTGCCTTTCTGTTTCCAGTATTTTTTATTTTTCAAATCAGATTTCTAGAAGAAACAGAAAAAACAAAGGATAGGGTTAAGTACAGGTCTTTGGTTCTTATTCCTGAATGAAATGATTATATCAGTAAAACATACTTTATACTGATTGCTTTTGATAATTTTTTTCAGGATTAATTTTAAGGTCACTTCCTACTGCTCTATTCTAAATCTTCTTAAAATTAAGAATATGAATTTTAACAAGGCCTTTATTTAAAAAAAAATAAAGGTTTATTTATTTTGAGAGAGAGAGAGAGAACAACCATGAATGAGCAGCTGAGGGGCAGAGGGAGAGAGGGAGAGAGAATCTCAAGCAGGCCCCTCACAGACCCCAACTTGGGGCTCAAATGCACCACCTATGAGACCATGACCTGAGCTGAAATCAGAAGCTGGGCACTTAACCAACTAAGCCACCCAGGCACTCCTAATAAGTGCCTTTCAACAATTATTCCATCTGAATATAATTTTCTTCTAAGCTAAAGATAATAGTAAATTGCAGATGTGTAAACTTATAAAAGCAATAATAGAGAAAAGAGAGAGAGAGATGTATGGTGTAGAGAGGTCCCCAAAAGAGGGCTCTATATCTTTTACCTAGGACAGAATGGCAGTTTTGAGGAAAACTTTCATATCAGTGATTAATCAGATGCCTATGTCTTGATCAGCAATTTAATTCCTCAATTCAGAAGTGTCATAATGTTTGTTGCAAAATGTGTATAAGTGTTGCTGGCACAGAGGATGAATCTTCTATGATGCATTCACTCCATAGAGGAAAGATCAGAAGTAAACTAAGTAGTGGAAAAATCCAGTGGGCAAGGATCATGCATTTGTTAGGGCACAGATAAACATATAGATAACTTTCTGCAACCAATCTGGCACCAAAGCCACTGTCTGCACCCCGTCCCCGAACCAACAGCATCACTTTTATTTTTTTTATTTTTATTTTTTTTTTTTTAGTATTTTTATTTCTAGGATAGAGAGAGCGTGAACAGGGGAGGGTCAGAGAGAGAGGGAGATACAGACTCTGAAACAGGCTCCAGGCTCTGAGCTGGCAGTCAGCACAGAGCCCGACGCAGGGCTCGAACCCACAAACTGCGAGATCGTGACTTAGGCAAAAGTCGGACGCTTAACCGATTAAGCCACCCAGGCGCCTCCACAGCATCACTTTTAAAAAGGATTCATGATGATAGCATGAACCATGAATTATTTCAACCTGAATGAAGAAGAAAACTATTGACTTCATGATTGCAACATTTGCTTATTGCCTGTACATGCTCCCTGTTACTGTGTTTGTCAGGTGGAGTAGGGGAAAAACATCATGAATGCTTTGTGTAGTAGAACTTGTGTTTATGTAGGCAACTCAGAGGCCATAAGTAAGAATGTGTCTGTAACACCAAAATGTATCCATAACACCAAAATATGCCACCTATGTAATGTTGTAACTATGATGCCAACAGAATGTTGTTAAATGAAAGGGATTTCCGGAGTACTGTGTCTGTTTTGAGAATAAGAATTTGATTGTAACTAGAAAAGGGGTGAAAAGCCTCTTTAAGAATAGGATGCAGCTTGAAGGTTGAATTAGTTTCCTAGAAATAAACTTTTTCACAGTATCAGGCACTTTAGCTATTCCCAATTATTTTCATGCCCAACAGACACTATAAACCACAGAAGGTAATTTTCACTGCCACTTGGCTAAAGCCTCATATAATTTGCTGCAGTGACCAAAGCCTTTACTTCCTCATAATAACAGGGCCTTAATCCTGCCCTTCATAGGACAGTGGAAGTTATTTATGATTCCTAAAGCACCACTTCAAAGAAGATTCTAGAGAAATAAAAGCCAATTGCAGGCTTACCTGACTCTATAGGTCTTCTTTACCAACTTTTCCAGATTCTGCCATTTTTGACTTAGAGTATTTTTTGATCAGTTCTTCTGTTAAAGTTTGTCATGGATTTTACTTTACTATTCATATACATCCTAAAATATGCCTAAAAAATTAAAA
The DNA here is from genome assembly GCF_008692635.1 of Crocuta crocuta. NCBI lineage: Eukaryota > Metazoa > Chordata > Mammalia > Carnivora > Hyaenidae > Crocuta > Crocuta crocuta. The sequence continues at coordinate 5,654,638 of NW_027529424.1, read as the reverse complement.
GACAGACACACTCTTGGGGAATAAAGAATGTCAGTATAGGCATATGTTAGAATCTCAAAGCCAATATTGTGTAAAAATATAGCCCCAATGTGCACTATTAAATAACTGGAATTTCAGTCCACAGACTGAAGTAGTTTTTTTTTTTTTTTTAATTAGTTTTGTCATTTATTTTAAATAAAATTTACATCCATTCAGTTTTAAAAGAAATTTTGTCTTAGTTATTAGGTCATCTATCCCTGTAAAAGGCCAAACCCTAGAAGGGTAATATAGAACCCAGAGATGGCACATGGATGAGATTTCCCATTCATCACGCTCTCTGTGGACATTCATTTTTTTCATCCTTTCACCAAAAACTTTTAGAACCCAAAAGTATATACCACAGGACTTAAGACTGCACATTTATCTAGACTTGGAATCTAAGTTCTGTCACTAAATAACTGGGTTAATGAATTTCTCCCTTTCTCAATTTTGGTTGAGATAGCCCAATCAGCGTGTTGTGGAACTTAATAAAAGCTACTCCTGTGGACAGATACTCAAATTTCTTGTCAAGTGGAAAGGGGATAGATGTCAGGAAAAACCACTTTGAAAATGCTAAATTAGAGATTGAGCCTGAATACGAAGTTCACCTTGACAGAGAGCTCCAGGGAGAATCATCTCAGACAGAGAGCAGAACTTGGTGAAGCCCAGGGTAAACACAGGATTGCCAGCCAAATGGCAGTGGATGGGTTTCAGGGTGAGTGTGGAGAGAGAGGCAGGATCCAGATCATGCAGAGAATTTAGTTAATAGTTTGTAGTTTTAGTCTAAGTGTAAGAAGGCCTTTAGGACTTTGAAAGGAGAATGACATAATCTAATTTACATTAAAGAATAAAATCTATTTTGTGGAATCCGTTGACAGAAAGCCAGCATGGAAGATGTCAGAAAGCTGCATAAGAGAACATCGAGAAGATCCGGCATACAGAAGAAGCACTAAAGAGGGTAGAGAGAGAAGTAGAAATGGCAAGACTGACTTTGGGGTGGGTTGGGAGCAGACTGGTGGGGTTAAGGAAGGGAGGGATCAAGCACAGCCCCTAGATTTTGGTAAATGTTACTGAACAGATGGCAAGACTGAGAATATCAGAGAAACACCCCTTTTTTGTGTGGAGAAGGATGTTGGGAAATCAAGCATGCCATTAACGAAGCATCTTCATTGTCTAAGCCTGGAATGGACTCAAGGGAAGGCGGCTGTGTCACCAGCTTGTGTTATTTTTCTGGACTTAGAAGGCTGTGGGGCCTGGGAACCCTGGGGCCTCCATGTCTTCAGATGGCCCCGCTGTACCTCCTCATTACAACCTTTCCATGGAGCAGGGTCAGGAATGCCGTGTCCCTAAGGGCCAACGCCCACAGACCTCTTCTTTTGTCAAAGCAGCTTCTCTTTTCTTCTCTGTTCCATCTGTTTCCTTCTTCTCTCAACCCTGTGTGGCTCCAGGAGATTTTTTAAAAACAACAGTCAGCTCAGGAAAACAGTATGAAGGTTCCTCACAAAGTTAAAAATAGAACTACCCTTAAATCCAGTAGATGCACTACTAGATATTTATCCAAAGGATACAAAAATACTGATTTTATAAGGGATACACTCACCCCAATGTTTACAGCAGCACTATCAACAATAGCCAAATTATGAAAAGAGCCCAAATGCCCATTGACTGATGAATAAAGAAGATGTGGTGTATATATACAATTGATTAATAATCAGCCATTAAAACTTGGCCATTTGCAATGATGTGGATAGAGCTAGAAAGTATTACACTAAGTAAATTAAGTTAGAGAAAGCCATCTCATATGATTTCACTCATATGTGGAATTTAAAAAACAAATGATCATGAGGGGAAAAATGACACACCAAGAAACTGACTCTTAACTATAGAGAACAAACTGAGGGTTTAGGGAAGGGAGGTGGGGGATGGGCTCGATGGGTGATGCCTACTAAGGGGGGTACATGTTGAGTTGAACACTGGGTGTTGATTGTAGGTGATGAATCATTAAACTTTACTCCTGAAACTAATATTACACTCTATGTTAACTGAAATTTAAATAAAAAATGTGAAAAAATTAATATATAATGTAAAAATAAATAAATAACAAACAACAGCCATCAAGTATGACAGTATAGTATTGCCTTGGACTCTGCTGTGTAACTCACTGAAGCAATGAAACATGGTTCCTTTGTTTCACATTGCCTTTTATAATTTGGGAGAAAGTAAATGGGAAAAAAATATATGAGAAAAGTAAACAAATTAATCTCTCAAAAATTCAGCTTCATTATAATTGTATCTATTTCTCAGATATCATTAATAAATATATATTATCTGTGTTCTAAGCTTCTATTCTAAAGTTTTAAAATCACTTTACATTTTTAGAGATTATTTGGGCATTTTCTCTTTTTCATACACAGACACACACAAGCATAAGCAGTAAAATGTGCTCATTTACAAACCAGTGATTATTGTGTATCAACTGTACAGAGAAAGCTGAAATGCTTAATAAAGGATGCAAAAGATTTAAGTGAATTGACACTGAGTCTGTGCTTACAAATTAAAACTTAGATGATGGGTACCTAGGAGGCTCAGTTGGTTGCATGTTCAACTCTTGATTTCAGCTCAGGTCATGATCCCAGGGTCATGGGATTGAGCCCCACATCAGGCTCTACACTCAATGTGGAGCCTGCTTAATATTCTCATTCTCATTCTCTCTCTCTCTCCCTCTCTCTCTCTCTCCCCCTCCCCCACCTCCTTTCCCCTACTCATTGTCTCTATTTTTTTAATTTAAAAGATAAATAAGAATAAAAAAAAATTAGATGACAATTCAAAGTTTTTGTTTTTTTTCTCCACTAATTATTTTTAGGCCCAGAAGCTTTCCTTGAATTATAATTTCCTATAATTACAAAGTGGACATTACTTTTTTTTTTTTTTTTTTAAGTTTACTTGTCCTTCCCTGTCACCATCAAATAAGAGTGGTGAAGGAGTTTAATGGTCATGGTGTTTAAATCACTTATAACAAGTTGAGGTCACATGGGCAGCATCCTCTTTAAGCACTTGTCTGACATCTACAATGAACTCCTTCCTTCCAAACATGCTTTGTATCACTGAATATAGTAGCACTGAAGGAAGGGGGGACCCGGTTCCTCTCCACTGAGCCTCATGGCCAACTATTTCTTCCTGCATAAAATTCAGTAAACTCAAAATTCAAATTCTGAGTAGAATTTCTCTGTGATTCAAGAACAGTTTTGGAAGATGGATTTCTTATTGTTGATTTCTCATTTCAATATTGGGGAATTTGAGAAGATAGAGTTACAGTTCTGACCCAGGGAAATCTGAAATATTAAGAGGTCTCTATCCTAGCCATTCAAGTAAATGAGTGCAATCTACTACCCTTATAGAGATCCCCTGAATTCTTGACCTTTTTTGAGGTGTGTATATGCATTGAATTCCTTAGACTGTCTTCAATGATCCCTCTCTTTCTCCTCTTCTGTACCCAACCCTCTCTCTTAAATTATCCCCTCAGAGGATTTTATCTCTGTTTTGCTATCCATTTTAAGCCTCTGGCATTTTAATTAATCTCTGAGGGTCCCTTAAAATGTTTATTCATTCAGTAAGTGTAGTTTATTATTTAATACCTACTGTAGGCTCAGCAATGTATCAGTCAGGCAAAACCAGAGGCATTATTTGCCTCACCCGCTATGCTTATACTCTACAGAAAGGGGTGGATATTTTTCAAATAGCAAGTGGTATAAAGGGAAGATACTTGGCATCAGGAAATAATGCAATCAAAGGATTTGAGAAGCATGAGATACCAGAGTAGGATTCCTCAAGGAAGTGATATTTGTTATTTTGCTGGTGGAAGACTTAGTGCTAAAGAAGTGGCTAAACCACAAAATATAAACCATTAAAACAAGAGGATTCATAGTAATGTGATTTTGAATTGATGCTTTGTGTCACCACTGAATAACACAAACAGTTGTGATATCGTAGGACAACAGTCCAATTGAGTGGGGTATTTAACAGCTAGGAATTAATGGCTCTCTTGTTAAGGTGTGTGCTTTTGAACAGTTGACTTAAGTTTTCTGAGTGTCCTTTATTCATCTTTAAAAGGGGGCAAGGATGAGATTAAATGAGATGATATGCAGAAGGCTTAACAGAGAGACAAGAATTGTGAATGAACAATAAATGGTAGTTCTCTCTCATGCTTCCATCATCTGCTCTCCTGTTACTCCTTCACTAACTTATTCAACATGGTTTTATGAATTCCTACAAATGCTCATCTCCATGAAGGCAGGGATTTGTGTTTTTAGATTTCCAGCAGAGAATAACTTCTGGATTCTCCACATGTCCATTCAATACATATACTTAGCTGTTTATTTGGTTTAATAGGCAGAGCCGGACAGGCTTACTGGATGTGGAATCTTGAAATACACAAGAGAATAAAATAAAACATTGACAACTTACTTCTAAGAGAAAGGACATAACCACAAAGAGAAAGTTGACACTTTAAAAAAGCCAAGGGTATGACAGAAACTTGTAGAAATATTGCTACTGACACCCAAATTATACTGTTTTTGTTATCTTTGTATACATTATTTGGAGCTTGATTTGAACTGATTAATAGTTATTTGTTGCCGATAAACTAGCAGGACATCTCAGGACCTATTATATAGAGTACTAGCTCTTCCATGTTTATTGATTTTTACATATTCTCATAAAATGATGTTTTTTCAGAATATTCCTATAAATACAGCTGATGACATTATACTGTGTCCACTTTATTGTTTAGCTGAGCTATTTTCTAGTCTTTTAAGTCAGGTTAAATAAAATTACATCAGAGGAGAGGGACAGGGCATTCCAACCAGTGTTTGTCATAGAGATCATTTTCTAAGGATAACTTACAGCAGGTAACTAGAAGACACAAGATTTTGTAACACCGGTTCTTCAGATGATGGGAAACAAATTCTTAAGGAGATAAAGGTGGCAGCTGAGAGGAAGGCTTTCACTTTAAATTTGTAGTCTTGCAATGCAGTTTTTGTGTATAATATATATGCTTATTTTCATAAATACATGATTATAACTAGGTTTAATCCTTATGGGTCATTCAAGAATTCCCTAAAGCCTAACTGAAGTTCTCACTGCTGTGATCCTTTGGCTCTCTTATTTTATCTTACCTCTTAAGAAAATGGAGAAGTTGCCAGCATTCTCCTTATAATGCTGTTCAAAATGGATATAAAAATCTCCATTTTTGTTTAAAACACTTCGAGGCTTTCTCATTTTGTCTTTCCTTCAAACTGTGGGGGTGAAAGCAAGGTGGATTATTTGAATAGCATCTGGCTAATGTGTAATCATGTAAAAATGGGTGCCTAGCCCTTCAGATCTGAGTTCCAGAGTGCCTCCAACCACCATACCATATTACTGTTCCAGTGATACCCAAATGGAGCGTGGGCTTCCCAGGAAGTATATTAAATGATTCATATGGATGTGGGAAAAATTTTTAAAGTTCTTTTTAAAGAACATATTAAAATTAAAGTATAATTTGCATCCATGGAAATGTGCCCATATTAAGGGTGCAGTTTGATTAGTTTTGACAAATGCATATACTTGTAAAACCCACACATCTACCGAGGTGTTGAATATTTCCATCACTCTGTAAAGCTCCCTTTTTTTCATTTCCAGTCAAATGCACCCTCTCCCGTGCAACTAATTCTCTATCTTGTCTGACCATAGAATTAACATGGACTGATTTCAAACCTCAGACACAATACTAGAAGTTTTGTTCTTCGGGTTTATATTTTTTTTCACAGCATATTTCTTTTGAGATTCACCACTGTTGAAAAGTTGCAATGCTGATTAGTATTCTACTGTATGCCTCAACTTGATCATGTATCTATAATTAATATATTTGTGTTTAAGTTTACCGTCTTGTTGTTTGAGTTTGATGTGTCACATCTCCTATTTTCCCCTCTTTTCCTTTTTCTATCTTCCCATGGGTGAATTGAAGTTTTATTGTTCATTTGGTTTAATATTCTATGGTATATTCTTTGAATTAAAAAAAAATTGAAATAGTTATAGATTAACAAAGAGTTGAAAAAATAATGGGTAGATCCTGTGTAGCCATAACCTAGTTTTCTCCAATTAGGACATTTTATGTAACAAAAGTATATCATCAAAACCAGAAAACTGACATTGGTCAATCAATATGGTCAATCCCTAACCTTATTCAGCTAGATCTCACCAGTTTTTCCTTGATTTTGTGTTTGTGTGTAATCTAATGCAACTTTATTACATACAGAGATTACTTTAACCACCACCGTATTCAAGATGCAAAATTTCTGTCAACACAAAGATCCCCATCGTGCAACTTTTTTATAGTCACAGGTACTCTGTTCTTTCCATATTTCTAGCCCCAGGCAGTCACTACCATGTTCTTCATCTCTATAATTTTACTATTTTGGGGACTTGGGTGGCTCAGTTGGTTAAGCCTCCAACTCTGGATTTTGGCTCAGTCATGATCTCACTGTTCCATGAGATGGAGTCCTTTGTCAGAATCTGAGCTAACAGCATGAACCTGCTGGGATTCTCTCTCTCTTTCTCTCTCTACCCCTCCCCTGCTCATTCTCTCTCTGTCTCTCTTTCTCTCTCTCTCTCTCAAAATAAATATTTTTTTAAAAATTTAAAAGTTACCATTTCAAGAATGTTATATAAATTAATTCATACAGTATATAACCTTTTAAAATTGGCTTTTCTTTTCAACAAAACTCCATCAGGAACCATTGAAGCTGTTGTGCTGTCAATAGTCCCTTTCATAAATTGCTGAGTAATAGTCCATTATATAGATGTGCCAGTTGAGTTCATTTCATCCTTTGAACCCTTTGAAGGGCATTTGGATAGTTTCCAAATTGGGGCTATTATAAGTAAAGATGTTATTAACATTAATATACAGATTTTGTATGGACGTAAGTTTTTATTTCCTGGGATAAATGCCCAGGGGTATAATTACTGGGTTCTATGCAAAGTGTAAAAATGCCAAATTGTTTTCCAGAGTGGTATCTTATATTCCTATAAATGATATGAGAGATTGGATTTTTCACATTCTTACTTGTATTTGCTATTAATGCAACTTAAAAAAAAATATTTAGCTGTTCTGAAAGGTGTGTTGTGATGCTTATGTTTATGTGCTTATTTATCATGTGAATATCCTCTTTAGTAGGATGCCTTTTCTTGTCTTTTGCCCATTTTCTGAGTTTTTGGTTTCTGTTTTTACTGTTGAGTGTTGAGAAATACATGTGTATATTTTTTCTAGAAATGAGTCTTTTGTCAGATATTTGGATAGCAATATTATATTCAAGCCTGTAGTTTCTCCTGATTCTCATAACATGATATATCCTAGAGCTATGTTTTCTTCTACAAGATTGATAATTGTATGCTTTACATTTACATCTAAGATCCATCTCAATCAGTTTTTGTGTAAGATTGAGGTTTAGATAGAAGATTATTTATTTATTTTTGCCTAGGGATATCCATGTCCTTCAGCAGCATTTGTTGGGAAGACTGTCCTTCCTTAATTACTTTATCACTTTGAACAAAAGTCAGTTGACTATCCTTGTGCTGGTCTACTGATAGATTCTCTATTATGTTCCATTGATCTCTTTATCCTATACCAGTATTACATCGTTTTTGAATAATGTGTATACACACACACACACACACACACACACACACACCCCAATATTCTGACTGATTCTCCCCATTTTCTCCTCTTTTTCAAAAACTGTTTTGGTTATTCTAGTTTCATTACCTTCCCATGAGGAATTTCAAATAAAATTGCCTCTGTCTACAAAACAGTCTTGTTGAGATTATGATAGGAATTGCATTAAACCAGTAAATCAACCTGGAAGATAATTGGCATACTTACTACTGTTCATTTTTTTGATCCATGGACATGTTATGTCTCTCAAATTATTTATATGTTCCATAATTCCTTCCTCAGCATTTTATGCTTTTCATTATACTATCTCTGCATACATTTTGCTAGGTTTATACTTAAATATTACTTTATTTTTTCAAAGAACAGATATTTGCTTCATTTTGTCTACTTTATTTCTTTTTCACTCATTGATACACTAATTGTTGCAATTTGTTTCTTTCTGCATGCTTTGACTTTATTTTGCTTTTCCTTTTCTAGTCACTTAAGATGGAAGATTGGATTATTATTTTAAAATGCTTTTTTTAAAAATATAAGCATTTAGTACAACAGATTTCCCTCTCAGTAATGCATTTCCTACATCCCACAAATTTTATTTAGTTCTATGTATGTTTTATTTCCCTTCAGACTTCCACTTTGACCCATGAATTAATTAGTTGTAGTTTGGGCCTATTATGAATAAAGATTCTGTGAACATAAATGGACAGCTACATGCAAAAAAAGTGAGTCTAGATGCAGACCTTATATTTTTTACAAAGACTAACTTAAATGGATCATAGGCTTAAATGTAAAACATGAAAGTATAAAGATTCTAGAAAATAAAGTTGGAAAATTTAGATAGCTGTGGGTTTGGCAATGACTTTTTGGGTACAAAAAAGCAAGATCCATGAAAAAAATAAGTTGAACATCATTAAAATTTAAAACTTATACTCTGCAAAAGACATTGTTATGGGAATTTAAAAAAACAAGCCATATACTGACAGAAAATATTATCAAAGCACATATATGTTAAAGGGCAGGGGTATAAAATGCACAAAGAATTCTTCAAATTCCACAAGAAAACAAATTAGTTTTTAAAATGGGTGAAGACCAAACAGACGTCTCACCAAAGAAGATAATTGGTGGCAAAAAAGCATATGAAAAAGTGATGCTTTACTTTGTATTGTCATCACAGAATTTTCAATTAAAAAAACAAGGAGATATACTGCTACCCAGCTATTAGAATGGCCACTAGCCCGAACTCTGACAGCACTAAATGCTGATGAGGGGATGGAGCAACAGAAACTTAGTAACTGATGGTGGGAATGCAAAATGGTACAGATACTTTGGAAGACAGATTGGTCATTTCTTACAAAACTAAATATAGTCTGGCCAAAATGATACAGTAATTACACATTTAGGCATTTACCCAATGTAATCAAAAACAATTGTTCACAAAAACCTGCATATGAATGCTTATAATAGATGTATTAATAGTTTCCAAAATTTAAAAGTACTAAAATGTTCTTCAGTTCGTGAATGGATAAACCATGGTATATCCATACAGTGAGATGCATTATTTAGTCTAAGTAGAACTGAGCTATCAGCCATAAAAAGATAGAAAAGTAGTTTAAATGCTAAATCGAAGAAACTAGTAAGAAAAGCTTACATGCTATATGATTCCAGTTACCTGACATTCTAGAGACAGCAAAACTATGGAGATTCTAAAAAGGCAAATGGTTATTGGAGGTTAATGGAGAAGAAGAAATGAAAAGGCAAAGCATGGGAGATTTTAAGGGCAGTGAAACTATTATTCCAGGCAGTAGTGTAATGGATGCCTGATGCCATGCATTTATCAAAATCCATGGGGCAGTAAAACAGAGTGAACCCTAATATAAATTAAGGACCTTAGTTAATAATGCATTGGTGTTGGTATATTAATTGTAACAAATGTACCACACTAAAGGATACAACAGGGGAAACTGCTCATGCTTAGTTTTCTCTAAACCAGAAACTTGCCTTAAAAATAATACAGGTGGGGCGCCTGGGTGGCTCAGTCGTCATGAAGCATCTGACTTTGGCTCAGGTCATGATCTCACGGTTTGTGAGTTTGAGCCCCGGATTGAGCTCTGTGCTGACAGCCCAGAGTCTGGAGCCTACTTCATAGTCTGCGTCTCTTCTCTGTCTCTGCCCCTGTCCAACTTTGACTCTCTCTCTCTCTCTCTCAAAAATAAACGTTAAAAAATAATACAGATAATAAGAAATAATATATGTTGAAGAGGATGTAGAGAAAGGGGAACCCTCACACACTGTTGGTGGGAATGTAAATTGGTGCAGCCCCTGTGGAAAAGAGTATGGAGATAGTTCCTCAGAATATTAAAAATAGAAATATCATATCCAGTAATTCTCTTCATCTGAAGAAAACAAAACACTATCTTCAACACTGTCTTGAAGAGATATCTTCAAAACACTGTCTTCAAGGTGTTCTTCAGGAACACCTGTATGTACATTGCAGCATTATTTATGGTAACTAAGATATGGAAACAACCAAAGTGTCCATCAATGGATAAATGGATGAAGAACACACACACACACACACACACACACACACACACACAATTGAATAATATTCAGGCCATAAAACAGAATGAAATCTTGCCATTTGTGACAACATGGATGGACTTTGAGGGATTTATTCTAAACAAAATAGGAGGAAAATACCATATGACCTCACTTTTATGTGGAATCTGAAAACAAAATAAAAACCTCATAGATACAGGGAACATACTTCAGATTAGCGTTTACCAGAGGCAGAAGGTGGAGGAGTGTGGGCTGAATGCCTGAAGAGAGTGAAAAGGTACAAACGTTCAGTGATAAATAAGTAAAGGAAATGCACCATACAGCATTGTTTCTATAGTTAATAATACTGTATTCTATACTGAATAGTTGCTAAGAGAGTAGATTTTAAAATTTCTCATCATAGGAAAATTTCTGCAATTACGTATGGTGACAGATGTGTTCTAGACATCTTGGAGTGGTCAATTTGCAATCCACATATATCATTATATTGTATGTCATTTATACCTCAATTAAAAAATAGTGTATAAAAAAGAAAACAGAAAAAGAATGTGTGACATCTTCTTTCCTCCTTGCTTTTTGATGAGGAATCTATGGTCATTCAAGTTGTTGTTACTGCAGAGGTATTTCATGTCCTTCTAAATTCTTTCAAGTACTTTTCTTTCCTATAGTTTTCTGAACTTAGATTATTATGTGTGTTTATATGTGTTTCTTTATATTTAAATTATCAGAGGTCCAATAAATTTCACCTTTTTTTTTTTTTTAATAATTATCATCCCCATCCTTTTTCTTCTATTTCTGGGAGTCCACCAACAGAACCTTCGACGTTTAGTTCTTGTCTCACTGGTCTCTGAAGTCTTCCGACTCCATCACCTAATGTATCTCAGGATCCCAATGAGCCACAGTGAGGCCATGGGTGGAGTGTTTAGTGAGAGCAGGGTAGGTCTCCCCACAGTGATGTTCTCTTCTGCTAAGCTATTATTTCCCAGTGTTTTCACCCCAGGGAGCAAGCCTTTCTTGGAGCTTTTTAGTTGTGGTGCCACTCAGCCATTGATGGTTACAGATTAGTGTTTTTTTTTTTTAGTGTCTGGTTTTTCTTTAGTGTCCACGTNTTTTTTTTTTTTTTTTTTTTTAATTATTTCTGGAGAGAGAGCGAGAGAGAGCGAGTGAGCGCACACATGAGCAGGGGAGGGTCAGAGAGAGAGGGAGACACCATCTAAAACAGGCTCCAGGCTCAGAGCCCAATGCAGGGCTCAAACCCACGAACTGTGAGATCATGACCTGAGCCGAAGTTGGACACTTAACCAACTGTGCCACCCAAGTGCGCCAAGCCAGTCCTCATTCTTATTTCCACGTTCCAGAATCCTCCTGTGTTTGCTTCCTATTTATGGCCAAGGTCTTTTGGTTGAAAGAGAGAGGAAAACCATGGATTGAGGTATTCCAACCGAGTCAGGACTGGATGGATATCCCTCTATTAACTTTATTGTTATGCATTTATTGTTATTGTTTTTGTTTGTTTTAGCACTTGCTCTGGAGATCACAATATGTAAGTGTAACTTACCACAGTCTATTTTCAAAGAAAATTCTGCTGATTAACTAAAATTAGAAAGTCCTACAAGTATGCCTCCATTTATTATTCTCCCAGTATTTATACTCTCTTATTATCACATACTTTTAAGTATGTGATAAGTTGCACAGTACATTTTATCATTTTTACTCTAAATAGCCAATCACCTTTAGAAGAGATTTAAAGCTACAGTAAAACATTGGTTCGTGAGCATAATTTGTCCTAGAAACATGCTTGTAATCCAAAGCACTTTTGTATAGAAGCGAACTTCCCCATAAGAAATAGTAGAAACTCAGATGATTTGTTCCACAACACAAAATTATTCATCTAAAAATTATTACAATAATGTAATATAATACAAAATAATAAATAAAATACAAAATATAAAGAAAAGTAAATTAATCTGAACTTACCTTCGAAAACCTTCGTGGCTGGTGCGAGGGGCCAAGAGAGGAGGGTTACTGTGTAGGATGACTTGCACTGTCAGTAACAGAATCACTGCTGTCCGTTGGCTCAAGGGAATCTTTTTCTTTTCACGCAACTTTAACAAGGAACCTGTCCAGTGACACTTGCTTTTGCCTCCTTTTGAAGATTTTGCAGAAATGTGACATTGCATTGCTGCCATTGCTCAGTCACACTACTGTAGCCTTATTTAGGTAGTGCTTTTCTACAAAAGTTTGCACTGTTTCCCGCATTTTAGACATTTCTCTAATCTCATTTAAAGTGAGATCCCTCTACCTTTTTCACCTCCTCCTCTGCAGAGGAGATCTCCATAACCTCTTGCTGTAGCTCGGGATGCAGCAGCTGTGGCCACCTTCAACATTCTGAAAAATCACTGATTTCTCCCGAACACCGCTGGCCTGAGGCCAAGCATCAGAGCATCTAAGAATGGGAGACTATCACCCACAATGCCACAGTGAGAAAGAAAGAGGGAGAGAGAGGAAGAGAAGAACCATTGGCTCAGTTGTGATCATGTGATGTCTAGCATCATTACTTATATTGTGAGACATGGCCATTTATCAAGTTAAAATGTTTTAGAAATGTTGGCTCATCTTGTGCAACACTCACAAAACCAATTACTCGCATTCCAGGGTTTTACTGTATATATAAATAGGAAAGTTGGGCACCTGGGTGGCCTGCTCAGTTGGTTAAGCATCTAACTCTTGATTTTGGCTCAGATCATCATTTCACAGTTCCTGGATTCAAGCCCTGCATCCAGCTCCCACTGACATGGTGGAGCCTGCTTAGGATTCTCCCTCTCCTCTCTCCACTCCCCTCTCCCACCCTGCTCAAGCTCACTATCAAAATAAACTAAATAAACTTTATTTTTTTAATTTTTTAATGTTTTATTTATTTTTGAGAGAGAGAGAGAGACAACATGAGCAGGGGAGGATCAGGTAGAGAGGGAGACACAGAATCCGAAGACAGGCTCCAAGCTCTGAGCTGTCAGCACAGAGCCAGACGCGGGGCTCGAACCCACAAAACGTGAGATCATGACCTGAGTTGAAGTCAGATGCTTAACTGGTTGAGCCACCCAGGCGCCGCACAAAATAAAGCTTTAAAATTCTTTATGTTTCCCAATGTATTTACACATTCTCCTATTTCTGTTCTTTTCTACAAAACCAAGAATCTTCTTGCAATTACTTCAGTTTAGCTGAAATAACCTCCTTAGGCCTTTTTGTAACTGATACCTGCAGCAGATAAATTCTTTTACTTATTGCCTGTTTAAACTGTTTATATTTTGCTCTCATTTTTTAAAGATATTTTTCTGGATATAGAAATTCAGGTTGACAATGTTTTTGTTTTTGTGTTCATTTCTTTAAATATGTGCTTTTGCTATCTTCTGAACTTTATTGATCCTGGTGAAAAAACAGCTTTGATTTTTTTTGTTCCTTACTTGCAGTGAATGTTCCCATCACCACCTTTTATCCTTGATTTTCAGTAGTTGGATCCCATCATCCTTTGTCATTGAGTTTTAGTAGTTTGATTATGATAAGCCTAAATGTGGCTTTCTTTCTTTTTTCTCCACTTGGGTTTGATTGAATTCCTGGTTCTTTGATTTTTTTAATAAAATATATATATATATGTGTGTGTGTGTGTGTGTATGTGTATATATATAATGACATATTTTTATAAATTTCTAAATGTGTGCTCATATATATCTGTCTAAATAAATATCCATATACATGTTTGTCTATAAGTAAATATACATGAATTTAAATATATGTAAAATATATATCAATTAAATTTGTATTATTTATTAAATGTATACTAATATTAAAGTGCATATTTAAAATACATATTTACATATTTATGTATATATTTATATATGCTATATATGTAATATATATGTTTATATATTTATCTTTTCAAATATTTTTTCTCCTATGTTTCCTACCTTTCTCCTGCTAGCTCAGTAACAAATAGAGTAGTCCTTTTGAAATTGCTCATACATTTTGAATGGTATTTCCCATTTTTGATACTCTTTTGTCTTTTTTTTTTTTTTTTAATGTTTCTTTATTTTGGAAGGAGAGAGAGACAGAGCGCAAGTGCGGGAGAGGCAGAGAGAGAGGGAGACAGAATCTGAGCAGGATCCAGGCTCTGAGCTGTCGACACAGAGCTGGAGGCGGGGCTCAAACCCACGAGTCACGGGAACATGACCTGAGCCAAAGTCAGACGCTTCACCGACTAAACTAGGCAGGTGCTCCTACTCTCTTTATATCTAAGTTTTTTTTTTTTTCTTTTTTTTTTAAGCGTTCAATGAGAGCTTTTATTTATTTATTTATTTTTTAATCTAAGCTTGTCTTCTTTTATTTATTTATTTTTTTTTACAAATAGTTTATTGTCACATTAGTTTCCACATAACACCCA
>NW_027529424.1:5558999-5639898 GCF_008692635.1 Crocuta crocuta | reverse complement strand
CCCTCAAGGTCCATCCATGTTGCTACACATGGCCAGATTTCATTGTTTCTCATTGCCATGTAGTATTCCATCGTATAGATAAACCACATCTTCTTGATCCATTCATCTGTTGATGGACACTTAGGCTCTTGCCATGTTTTATTTGAACCACCACTCTTTCCTACTCCGTGTATGAACCAGAATACCCACTCATGCCGAGGATAATGTGTTGAATATGGATTGAAAGGACCAGAATGCCTCAAGAAGTTCTCTGGTTTCTTCTGCCTAGCTTCAGAAGACAGGGGGTCTCATTAGCCTGCTTTTCAGATGACAGTGGGTCTCCCAGGTTTTGTTCCTTGCCCTCAGTCATGACTGTATTTGCTGAAAACCCATGGAGAGTTTTTGACAATTTACTTCAAATTCTCTTTGTCATTGGGGGATCCAGTGAGTCAAACTGTTGATCCAGCTCATCATTGGCCTTTAAAATTTATTAAAAGTTTATTGGGGCACCTTGGTGTCTCAATCTGTCGAGCATCTGACTTTGGCTCAGGTCATAATCACACAGTTCATGACTTGGAGCCCTGTGTCAGGCTCGGAATCTGGAGCCTGCTTCAGATTCTGTCTGTCTGTCTGTCTGTCTCTCTCTCTCTCTCTGTCCCACCCCTCCTCATACTCTGTACCTCCCTCTTTCAAAAGCAAAACAAAACAAAACAAAACAAAACAAACAAAAAAAAACCATTAAAAAACAAACTAAAAACTCTTTTAAAAAAAGTTAAACTATTTTATCTTTACTCAGATCTATGATAACTTCTTCATACTTCCAAACTTCTATCAAGGATGGTGGTAGGCATGATCTCTCATTGAAGGGGTCTTTCAT
Organism: Crocuta crocuta; assembly: GCF_008692635.1. Lineage (NCBI taxonomy): Eukaryota > Metazoa > Chordata > Mammalia > Carnivora > Hyaenidae > Crocuta > Crocuta crocuta. Next base: position 5,639,042 of record NW_027529424.1, on the reverse strand, counting down.
TTCTAGACTTTACATCATTAATGTGTTTGTATCCTCTCCTCTTTGATAGACTAAAAAATATACAGCTTTATAGATTTCCTGGATTATTATCATTGCTACTTTGGTAGTAATATTCTCTTGAGATTTGCTACATCCTGCATAGATGGACAAGTCTACTTTTTAACTCCATTTTCCTTTTATTACATTTTTCAAGTTTTATAATGCACACATATTTGGATATTATTAACAAAATATTAGGTCCCTAGTCTTCTTGTGATTGATGAAGTATATATTACCAAAGCTTGGGTACTGTGTTAGTTGAAACAGATTAAACTATGCATAGGCAAACAATAAACTCTAAAATCTCAAGAACTTCCATAAACGGAGACTTATTTCCAGTCACAGAGATAGTTTAGAAGTACAAGAATGGTGGAGTGCCTGGGTGGCTCAGTCAGTTGAGCGTCCGACTTTGGCTCAGGTCATGATCACACGGTTCATGGGTTCGAGCCCTACATCCGGGCTCTGTGCTGACAGCTAGCTCAGAGCCTGGGCCTGTTTCGGATTCTGTGTCTCTCTCTCTCTCTCTGACCCTCCCCTGCTCATGCTCGCTCTCTCTCTCTCTCTCTCTCAGAAATAAATAAAACATTAAAAAAATAGAGGAATGGTTTTCTCCATGTCTCAGACATACGAGCTCTTTCCATCATAAACTACAGACAGGCAGAGTTTCAGTATTAAATTCTTTTATTTTTTATTTTTAACAATTTTAATGTTTATTTTTGAGAAAGAGATAGAGATAGTATGAGTGTGGGTGGGTGGTCAGAGAGAGAGAGGGAGATACAGAATCTGAAACAGACTTCAAGCTCTGAGCTGTCAGCATAGAGCCCAGTGCAGGGCTCGAAATCAGGAACAGTGAGAACATGACTTGAGCCAAAGTCAGATGCTTAACTGACTGAGCCACCCAGGAGCCCCAGTTTATTTTTTTTATTTTTTTTTTTATTAAAACATTTTAAAGGTTTTATTTATTTCTGAGAGAGAGAGGAGGGATTCTTAAAGAGTTTCTATATATAATACATCATATGCAAATAGTGAAAGTTTCACTTCTTTCTTAAAAATCTGGGTGACTTTTATTGTTTTTGTTGTTTAATTGCTATGGTTAGGACATCCAGTGCTATATTCAGTATAAGTGGTGAGAGGGGACATCCCTGACTTGTTTCTGACCTTAGGAGGAAAATCGTTGAGTTTTCACCATTGGGTATGATGTTTGTGGGATTTTCATATATGGCCTTTTATTATGTTGTGGAACATTCCCTCAAACCTTCTTTGTTGAGGGGTTATATCATGAATGGATGTTGCACTTTCTGAAATCTTCTCCCTGCATCTATTAAATTGATCAGATGCTTTTTATCCTTTCACTTATTGAATGTGATCTATATCACTTGATATATTCACAATGAATATTGAACCATCCTTGAAACCCAAGAATAAATCCCACTTGATCATGGTGAATGATTCCTTTAAGGTATTGTTTGATTCAGTTTGCTAGAACAGTATTTTGTTGAAATGCTGTGCATCTATGTTCCTCAGTGATATTGGCTTATTAAGAAGCTTTCTTCCTTTTCTGTTTTTTGAAATAGTGTGAAAAGAATAGGTATTAACTATTCTTTAAATGCTGGGTAGAATTCACCTGTGAAGCCATCTGGTTCTGGACTTGTTGGTTGGGGGACTTTTTATTACCCTTTCAATTTCATTGCTCATAATCAGTCTACTCAAATTTTCTATCTCTTCCTGATTCAGTTTTCAGTTTTGGTAGTTGATATATTTCTAGGAATTTATCCATTTCTTTTATATTATCCAATTTGTTGACATATAATTTTTCGTAATATAATTTTCTAATCCTTTGCATTTCTGTGGTGTTGTTTGTTACCTCCCTCTCATTTTATGCATCTCCCTAAAGTTTTATTAATTTTGTTGAACTTTTAAAAGAATCAGCTCCTGGTTTCATTGATCTGTTCTATTGTTTTTCATTTGTTTCATTTATGTATATTCTAATTATTATTATTTCTTTCCTTCTGCTGGTTTGGGCATTTTTGTTTTTCTTTTTCTTCCCCTTTTGGTTGTAAGGTTAGGTTGTTTATTTAAGATGATTCTTGCTTCTTGAATCAAGCCTGCATTTAAAAAAAAAAAAAAAAATCCCTCTTAGAACAGCTTTTTCCATATCCCGAGGTTTGGAACCATTGTGTTTTCATTTTTCTACATGTAATTTTGGATATCCTCTTCAATTTCTTGGTTGACCTATTCATTGTTTAGTAACATATTGCTTAATCTGCATGTATTTTTGTTCTTTCCAGTCTGTGTATGTGTGTGTGTGTGTGTGTGTGTGTGTGTGTGTGTGTGTGTGTGTGTGTGTGTGTGTGTGTGTGTGTGTGTGTGTTTGATTCCTAGTTTCAAAGTATTGTGACAAGAGAAGAAGTATGATATTATTTCACTCCTTTTTTGAATTATTTGGGACTTGTTTTGTGGCCTAATCTGTCATAGATTCTGGAGAATTTTCCTTGGAATGTTTTGAATATTTATCTCTGAACATTTGGTCCAGTAAAAATGACCATTTCCTTGTTGATTGTATGTTTGGATAATCTTTCCATTGAAGTAAGTGGAGTGTTAAAGTCTTCTGTTATCATATTACTGTTGATTCCTTTATGTTTGTTATTAACTATTTTATGTGTTGGGTTTTCCATGTTGGGTACATAAATATTTACAATTGTTATATTTTGTTGGATTATTCCATTTATGACTGTACAGTGTCCCTTTTTGTCTCTTATTTACAGTCTGTGTGCTAAAATCTATTGCGTCCAATATAAGTATTGCTACCCCAGCTTTCTTTTCGCTTCTATTTGCATGATAAATGCTTTTCCATATCTTCTTTTTCAATCAGCATATGTATTTAAGTCTGAAGTGAATCTCTTGTAGGCAGCACATATAGATGGTCCTTGCTTTTTATCCATTCCATCACCCCATGTGTCTTGATTAGAGCATTTAGTCCTTTATATTCAAAGTAATTATTGATATGCATATACTTAGTGCCATTTTGTTGCTTTTATGGTTGTTTTTGTAGTTCTCTGTCTTTCTCTTGCTGTCTTCTCTCATGGTTTGTTGGCTTTCTTTGGTGATATATTGGATTCCTTTCTCTTTATTTTCGCATCTCTGTTACTGGTTTTTGATTTGTGATTACCATAAGGATTGTATAAAACATTTTATTCATATAGCAATCTGTTTTAAGCATTCACTTAAGCTTGAACCCATTCTTTACTCCCCTCTCCCCACATTTTAGGTATATGGTGTGTCATACTTTACATCCTTTTATATTGTGAATCTGCAACTAATTTTTGTAGATATACTTATTTTTGTTGGTTTTATACTTCCTACTTTTCTTACTCTTACTCATGGTATTTTCTTTATGCTCGAAGAGTTTCCTCTAACATTTCTTATATGGTTGTTTCAGTGGTCATGAATTCCTTTAACTTTTATTTGTCTGGGAAACCCATCTCTCCTAATATGAATGATAGCCTTGATGTGTAGAGTATTCTTGGCTGCAGTTTTTTGTTGTTGTTTTGTTTTGTTTTCTTGACTATATTATGCCATTACCTTCTGGCCTGTAGCATTTCTGCTGAAAAAATCCACTTTTCCTGACTCCTGTATATGGATTTCTGTTTCCTTCCCCAGATTCTGGAAGATTTCAGCTGTTATTTCTTCAAATGAATTGTCTGCCCTTTTGTCTCTCTCTCCTCCTTCTGGGATACCTATGATGCAAATGTCATTACATTTGATACTATCGTTGAATTCTCTAAGTCTGTTTTCATTTTTTATTATGTTCCTTCTCTCCAGTTGAGGTTGATTGCTTTCCATTACTCTGTCCTCCAGGTCACTGATGTGTTCTTCTACTTCCTTTAGTATGCTGTGTATTCCTTCTAGTGTATGTTCAGTTTAGTTATGGAGTTGTTTATCTCCCATTGGTTCTTTTGTTTTCTGTTTGTTGAGGGTCTCACTGACGTCTTCCACTCTTAAGTCTAGTGAATATCATTAGTACCATTACACTAAATTATCTATTAGGCATGCTACTTATCTCCATTTCATTGAGGTTGCTTGCTGTGGTTTTGTCTTGATCTTCCATTTGACACATATTCCTCTGTCTCCTCATTTTGTCTAACTCTCTGTATCTGTTTCTCTGTGTTAGGAAAGTCAGTTACATTTCCTGCTCTTGCAAGTATTGACCTTATGAAGACGAGACCCTATAGTGCCCTGCAGTGCAGTATCCCCTGTTTACCAGAATCTGGTGCTTCAGGAGCACCTTGGTGTGTTGTGTAATCCCTGTTGTTGTGCCTGGGCCATTTGTACCTTTACTCCAATTGTCAGCAGTGGCTCTCTTTCCCTTTTGTGGGCAAGATTTGTTCCCTGTGTTGTTAGCAGGCCAGCCTGGGGCTACCTTGGGCTTAAATTGAGTTCAAACCAGAGCAGGTATTTTCCAGAAATGGAACAACCACAAACTTCAGGGCACTTTCGCTGTGTTGTTCCCTAGGAAGCTTTTGTTGATGAGCAGGGCCTACAGTTGGACCAGATGTCTGCCCCTCAGCCCACTTTTAGGACTACATTTGGCCTGGGATGTGTGTTCATCTGCCCCACTCCCTGGGATGGAGTCACTTGAGAGTGGCATTGGCGCCTTTGGCACTACTTGTACTCGGCCAGATTTGTGGCACCTCTTTGGACTCTAGCCAATGGCACTACAAGGGAACATCTGCAGGAGAATGTGGGGGCTAGGTGCATGGTGCTGGCAAACTCTTCACAGGTCCACTGCAGGAGGGTCCCTGTACCTGCTGGGGACCAAGGTAGACTGGATTGGAAGGGAAGATCCACCATACCATTCAGGGACAAGGCACTCAATGTTAGCAAGGCTTGTGCAGGTCTGTTATGGGAAGAGAAGTGGGGAGCGGAGAGCATGTCTACAGGAGAGCATGGGAGGGTAGCACACTGTTAACAAATTAAGTTGTGAGTATTTGCACCTCTCTGTTTCAGCAGATACTGTTGTATCTAGGCTGGGGGGAGGGCAGAGAAATGGTGTCTGTCAGCTCCTTTGTTCCTGGAGAAGCCTCCCCAGGATCCCTGCCTCTCCAGCACATGCTCTGAGATTAGTAAACAAATCTCCTTCCTGCATATCCCAGGCATTTTTTAAACTGATGCTTCTATGCTGTATCTCCAAGGAGATATTTGTTATCGTGCTTCTTCAAGGGCAGGGACTCAGTTTCCTTTCACCCTCCTGAATCTCTCAGAGATAAGCCACTGCATTTTAAAGTTCCAGGTGTTAAGCCCCACTGATTGTAATAACTTGCAAAATTCAGCCACCCCTGGGTTTCAAAGCCAGAGTTAAGTAGATTTATCTTCCCAGTGTAAGTTCCCTGTGCCTGGGGTGCTGGGTGTGAGATCCTCTTCCCCCCTCCCATACCCCTGGTGTGTGTCTGTCCTATGAAGAATCCCACAGGTCTGTATATTTTCAGGCTGTTTCTCCATTCTTGCCCTTTTCCTTGTGGGCTCTTCTGTCCATGTAGCTGTGAGGAGCCTGTTCTGTCAGTCTTCAGATTGTTTACTGGGTTATTTACACTGATGTGGTTGTTGACTGGTTGTATCAGTGGAACAGGGTGATCTCAGTTTTCCTACTCTGGCATCTTCCCTAGAAGTCATAGAAATACTATTCTTAATAATGAAACTGTATGGCTTCTCTCTTCTTTCTACCATTTAATAACCTCCCAATTATTTGGATCAGATAACCTATTTTTAGTATCCTTCTCTATTTTGTCTATGTATGATTATGTTTCATAAAACAGTTGTTTCTTGTTCTTAAGTTTATTTCTCTTCATATAGGTTCATAAATTAATTCAATAATTAATTATTAGCTACCAATCGAATAATGGTTCTCATTCTAATTTGTAGTCAGCAAAAACTTAGAATGCATTCCAATTAGAGCATTCATATTGATGTAATTTAACACCTTGTTGGACCAAATCTCATTTCTATTTAACTAATCAATACACTAAGAAATGCTAGGTATTATCTTACATCTTTTGGGGTTATATATGCCTTTTGGTTCACACTTAATATGTTAAAGAAGTGTTTTGGAATTGATTGCTTTGTAAAAGCCACGATTTTACTGCCATATCTTGCTCCTTGCTTGGTACATTTAAAAATCACGTGCAGCATATCCTAAAAAGGGGTTGCCCTGATGGCTGCTGCGTATGAGACTGTAGGTGAAGGCTCCTTTGTGGACATCTAAAAGCAGCCCCTCCCAATTATTTTCATTTTTATCCTAATCAACTGATACCTCCTAGAGCATAGGAAAATAATTGGCTGGCCCACCTTAAGTATTTAAGAAATTTCTAATGAATGAGTGCTAAGTGAGAATAACGGTAAAGAAACCAAGAGGGGCGCCTGGGTGGCTTAGTCAGTTAAGCGGCCGACTTCAGCTCAGGTCATGATTTCATGGTTCGTGGGTTTGAGCCCCGTGTCAGGCTCTGTGCTGACAGCTAGCTCAGAGCCTGGAGCCTGCTTCTGATTCTGGGTTTCCTTCTCTCTCTGGCCCTACCCTGCTCATGCTGTCTCTCTCTCCCGGGGTGGGGGTGGGGGGACAAGAAAAGAGAAAAGTGGTAACTCAGGTAAGGTTCCCCAAAGGAGACTAAGAGGGGAATTCATCCACAGTGATTTATTGCAGAAATTCTCTGAAGGTAACCTGGAAGGCGTATGGGGACATAGGGCAGAGAAGGAAAGGAAATCAGGAAAGAGTATGATTTCAGGCAAAATCTCAGCCTCAGTCTGATTCTGGTAGGGGAGACTGGGAGCATAAGTCATAAATCAGAATTTTTCCTGACTGGAAGGAAGCAGGGGTGCTGAGCTCTCATGCTCTAACTCCTATAACAGTATCCTTCAAAGGCTCTGAGATTCAAACCACCCCGTTGACCAGCACTGTGTCTGACAGCTTGGTGCTACCCATAACTCAAGGGAGGCACTCTTAAAAGAGCTTCAAGTATGGGCTATTTGATGTTAAGGCACAGAGGCACCAGCAAGAAGTATCCAGAATAAATAAGTGTTCTGAAAACATTTGAGCAGAGCATGGTTTAGATTTGCTGCAAGTGACAATAACTGCTTGATAACCAAAAAAGAAACAGATCAAATACTGTAGGTGCCCACTGTAGACAGCAGAGAGGCCAGCAAATTTTGGCAACATGAAGGTAGGGAAAGAGAGTCCTTTGCAGTGAGATGAGTGTATGTGCCAGCAATAATTTATGACTGCCACCAACAATGCAGAATAGATAGGGAATATGTACTTTGTTTTCCTCTGAAAATTATTTTTAATTTCTTATTTTTATAATATTCTTATAAATATTAATAAAAGTAACCAAAGCATGTCATTTTATCTCATTGGCTAAAAGAGAAAATAAAATTGCCTTCAACCAAACTAGTAAACAGATTTTTTCTCCTTAAACATGCAAGACTTTTAAGAGAAGGGGGAAGAATCCTAGAGTAGATTCAATTCTAGTCAATCCCCAGTCAGATTAGTTTTAGACTTCTGGTGTCTTACTGGTGATGAGCTAATGCAATTAGGTGCCTGAAGCTTGTCATTTCCTTCTTAATAGGCTTCAGGGTTTGCCTACAGCTTCCTTAGCTGGAGAAGACTGTAATTCACTTGACATCAGTGGGGTATTTATAGAAAATTGGCTCAGGAACTGCAACCTATATAAAACTGGGCTCCTTTATTTCCTGTATGAAGACGTGTTTGCTGAAAATCTGTGTGTTTGAACTGTAATGTGCAAGTTGATGTGCTGCTTCCCTCTTCCCTTTATATCAGGTTAATATTCCATGTTCACAAAATTGTAAGACAAATTTTAACTGTCAAAGTTGGTTCTCCTACAGGAGGTTATAATTACTGTTTTTGACTTTGCCCTTGTCACCTTTATCCTTGCTCTATATCCTGTTTCATGATTTTTTGTTTTGTTTTGTTTTTTTGTTTTTTGTTTTTCTTTCAAAGGCTACTTTCCATTTCACCATTTTCTTAAGTACAGAATGGGGTTTGGCTCTTATTTGCACAATTCTCTAAGTTTGACACATTCCTTGGAAAATTCTGGAGTTGCATTAGCTAAGTGCTGTAATGTATAATGTTAAGAATTAGTACCATTGCACATTATCTTATTTATAGCTAGTATTATCTAAAGTTATATTCAGAATTATTTATCTCAGGACTTAAAAACTTACATTGTAAAATTAAGAGATTCATTGAAACCACAGGCTGAAATTTCTGTGTTGGCTTTCTTATTTTAAGGTTTATCCTAATTCTTAAAAAGAAACTTTTTTTTTTTTTTTTTTTGTTATTTTCTAACATTTGTTATTTTCAAGTCAGGTAATTTCCTCTTACCTTCCTAGTCTTAGGGAAAAAAAAAATGTGCCTAGCATCCAGGGAAAATGTCTTCCATTTTATTTCAGATTCTTATTGGCATACTTGTGATATTTAGTCCCCAAACCTACTCTTGACTATTGGACGGGTTTAGAGTTATTCTACAAAGAGATTTTAAATCACACACTTTTGAACATTCTCTCTTGGCCTAAATGTCCTCATCTCTAATTGAGGATAATGAAAGCATCTACCGTGAGTTTGTGGAGATTAATGAGATAATGCCTATAAATTGATTGCCCCATGGACAGTAACAACTCATAATGATAGCTACTATTATTTTTGTCAAATTAATATTTAAATGAAAAATAAATTTAAATTCTACTCTTGCCACCATTATCTAGGGAAATAGTCAGTATTTATTACTAGATATTCATGGTAAATATATTTTACTATTTCTTCCCAAATCCCAGTGACCTATTGATACCCTTTATTTAAGAGAAACCCACAATTTCTCTTCCCCAGATCTGAGCCCCTGGCTGTTGTTTTTGCATTTTATGGTTGGCCACACGATGCAATCAAATCCTCTTCCCTGTGGAGTTGAAATAAGTGATAGCCACACAGTGTGTTCTCTTGAATGGTGAATTGTACTCTTTTAATTGTTGAGTAGACACAGATATGAAACATTTAGAAATCGAAGTTGCAGAGATATAGAAATAAATGGAAGCACATGGAGGAGCAAATTTAACAAATGGAGAAAGTGCAGTCTTTGTTGGTAATGGGTTTGTTGATTTCTCATTCTCGTTTTAGATCTCTATCTCCTGTGCTTCCTACACATGTCATCTTCTCCACACTGAAACTTTGTTTTCACCTCCTCCCTCCCTCTCATCTCCTTTCCTTTCCCCACCTCCAATACCTTTCTTCTTTTCCTTCTTTGACTAAGGCTAATTCATATATTTTTGTGTTCCTTGCAACTTTGAAACCACAAGAATTCACGATAGGTACTTCTTATTCAACCTAGACATAGTTTGAGAATGTGCAAGTACATATTTGAAGTAACAGGAATTAGATTTTTGTTTAGAATTTAACCACTTAAGCTGAGTGCTTGGTATGGATCAGACATTTTTATGTCTATTACATAACACTGTTAGCAGTCCTAAAAGGTATATGTCATCATCCCTGTTTTACACTGAGGAAACAGAAACTCTGAATGGTTAAGTTCTTTTTCCGAGGTCACATACATTGATATGTATGATTCAAATCCTGGTACCTAGACTTTTCCCACTTAATTCTGTTGCTCATCTTCCTCAGGGGTTATTGGGACCAGAAAATGAGGACTTTACATCTTTCTTAATTTCATATGTGTAAGACCTAGGATGCCTACCACTGAAGCGAGTGGTGAGCATACCATTTAATTCATGGAACTACAGAAAACATAACTCCAGGTGTTAATATTAAATCAGGGTCAGGCAACAGTATAAAGCTGCCACGTCTCCACTCCATTCTTATGTTGCTGTCAAGTGCCTTGTGATGAAGCTTGCTTTATTCAGGTGACCTTATAATCATGACTTCTACTTGGCTTGTGACTGTCAGAGTCTCATGGTGCTACGTGTGCAGTGGGGTGCAATTGGAATCATCCACCCATCCATTTTATCTATCTATCTATCTATGTTTTATAGTTTTATCAAAACAATCTGTCTTCTTGCATTCACATTGGGCATTATGTGTTTCTTAGTTATTGACAGTTAATAAGTAAGTTATGTAAACAACTTTTTGGTAAATCTTGAACCTCATTATATTTTCTGGTCAGTCCTACTGAGAAAGTGGAAATCTTTCCAGCTGGTAATCAAGAAACTGTGTTCCTCACATAATATAATAAGGTGTCCAACCAGACTGATAGGCCAGAAGCTAGGCTAGAGAATCATCCTCCAAATGACTAACATACCATATTTCAAAATACCACTACTTCTCAACACTTACAACCATAGGTCCAACTTTAATCTTTGCAGCCTAAGTACAAAAATGATTATAATATCACATTACTTAATTGTTCCTGCTTCTTGGTAATCTCCATTCATGAATAAGGCCCAATTTCCTTTCTCCTTCTTCAGAATCAACTAGCACAAATGCAGACCTTCCACCTCCTGTGAGGAGTCCTTCCCATCTCAACCCTACCCCTAAAGTTCTGTTTGAATGTGTTCTCCTTGCTGTAACAACCAGATACAACTGACTTTGAAGTTTGTGTCACTTTAGATATGTTCCTGGTGGCCTTTGGTTGGTGGGCTTCAATATTACCAATAAATAATTTGACATTCCTTATTCCTTTGAGCCTGATTAGCCTGATTTCTATACTTACACCTAGGATTCTAATTTGCTTCATGGCAGATTGCCAGATTGTCTTAAATGAATGGGATGCTCACTTCTTAGAGCCCAAATTCATGTACCCGTTAGTGAATATTGATAATGTATGCTGTATGCACTACGTCACTGATACCAGATGACCCTTCTGTTTCTCATGACTATTCTCTGTGAAAGCCTTTAAACTAACAGGAAAGGAGAAATGCAAGGCCTTATCTGAGGCATCCACCAGTCCCAAAGTCAGTACCATTAGCAATTTGCTTTTACTTGTTCCAGAAACGCATACATTCTCTGCAGAGATGCCTCTAATCTGATAAGAGATAGTGTTTTGGTTTTGTTTATTCCCCCTACCAATTCATACCCCTTCATTTCATTGTCACTTGTTATGTGAAAGCCAAGAGTTATTCTCAATTTCTTCTGGAAACTTCTATGTTTTTTTCTTTTGCATTTCCTTCAAAAACCTCTCCATTCAGTCTCAGAGGAGTGACATTAATGAGAATTGCCTTGTGCTAAAGCCACATTACCATTCTATGGAATTAGCATATGAAAAACTATACAGAGATATTTATTGAATTTAATTTACAAGATCCACTCTCTAATATTTCTTTGTAAATTTGGATTTTTCTCAAACTTTATTACCTTAAAATGGAATACCCTTCCAAAGACGTATATTCATTTTTTTTTGATGTATGAGGTTTCGTCTAATTTCAGCAGACTTTCTCTTCACCAAGTTCTTTCTAATTAGTACAGAATTTCTTGAAATATCCATTTGTGTCTTTTACAGTATGTTATGACTCAGGACAGTCTTTTATGGCTTTGTGCTTATTCATAGTATGAACAAAGTGTGTATTAAATATTGGAACAGTTTTTGGACTTTTTCTTCTTTGAGCTAGTGTTTGTTTTTGATGTTTTAATCATCACAAACTGTGCAGAATTTAAATATCTGATGGATGGGGTGAAGGAGAGGAAAATAAGAATAATCTCAAACAAAAACCACACCAAAACAACAGTATGGCAACAGGATATTGTTTCCCTACAATAGGGAAAGTGGACATCCTATATTAAGGCATTTATACATTGTTCTCAACATAATGATCCTTTATTACATATTCAGATGTGAGGGATGAAAAAACTAATGTTAGGCATTTGGATTCATTGAATATTTTCTTAAGCTTGACAAAATTTTTGATTTATTAAAGCATAAAATATTTTGACTTAATAACTTTTTTATCTATTAAGGCTCTGATTTATTAAAGTTGTGTTGTTCAATTTAATTATAACCTATGAGCCTGCTGCATTTATTTTATGTTTACACCCTAGAAGTAATTCAAGGATTGTTTCACAAGTCAGTGTTGCCCAGGGTCATAGGTAGGGTATATTTACATATTTACCTTGTAGAACTGTTGCTGTCCCAGCTAACATCATACACATACGTTGGGGTGGAAATGGGGCCATAATTTGAAAAGAAATTTGAAAGTATTTCCAAATGGCCTTGGAATTTGAGTTTGTGAGTTCTCAGGAGTAAGTGATAAGTCTCCTGAGTCTACTTCTCAGAGAGGATATACTGTATTCTTGTTTGTGCCAGGGTTTGGTAAGAAATAACTAAGACATGCCCACCGTTCAAGATAACCATATGTTGTCAATTCTAAAATGACATTCATTATAAAATAAATGTTTTGTAGGTTATTTGTTTTCTGTTTATAAAGCCACAAAAAATCATCCACTGCAAAATTTTGAAACAAAATTTACCACTTAAGTTTTTATATATGTACTTTGTCAGTGAGCTGCTTAATTTACACATAAGATGATGATTGTGGCAATGATAATGATATCATTCTTCAGTATACAATAAGTAGAAAACATAGGCAAATGCATTAATTAAGGGATTTCTAAAACATCATCACATTCAAAATTCAACTCTTTTACATAAACTTGGGACTCAGAAGCATCAGTGCCAGTGTTTTGTATTCATCCTCATAAAATATAATCCTGTGTGCATTAAGAATATTAGTGCAACATTTCTTATATGAGTCTATACCATTATCCCGAATTTCTAGNAGCTGGAGAGCTGGCACTTTTTTTTTTTTTTTTAACTTGCCTGAATACATTGATAACAAGTATATCCTGTCACCTAGCCAACAGATTGTAAAGTATGTCCCAGCTTCAGAAATGTTTTATTATTTTTAAAAGTTTGTATTTCAGAAACAGTAAAACATGGCCTTAATTCTCCTTGCTGGCATTTTTTGCTATAAGGTGTTATGGTTCAAAGAAAGAATTCTCAGACTGATTCTCCCACAAACACATACATTTATTAACTTGCCAGTCAGTGACGGGCAACCACAATAAAATTAGGTATTTTGGAATTCAGCTAACCTTCTGGTAGAAGTCCTGAGACAAAATCTTTCTGTAAGTAGCTGTATACAGGCACAGAAGACTATTCCAACCTGGCCTCCATTTCAAAGATGAGAGGTTATGAATCACTTACACTCTCACATTATTCAGACCAGGATGGTAGTGCCACTACAATATTTCTCTCCAAACCACATATCCTAAATATCACTGAATTTCAACAATTAAAAAATGGTTCCTAATATCCAGCACTGTTAATGAAAATGCCATTGCTTCCTTGGCCTGTGGATATACCATGTTGACTGAATTCTGCTAGGTTATAATGTAAAGAAAAATTGCATGCTACTGATGTGGAAGAATTTTAAAGAAAATTACAGACAATACAAAAGATGCATAACGTGATCTGTGTTTTTTCTATATCAAAATGGTGATAGATGGCTAGTGTATACACCACCCTCTGGACCCTTGTTTCTCTGGTTCACTAAGAGTAGAAAGTGTTGAACAAAATGTTTAAAAATGCTTCTCTTTGACTCCTTCTCAAAATGGCTGTCAATATTTTCAGGGAGTAAATTGGCCCTCTTTCCTTCGTACAAGAGTTATTTTCAGCATAAATAAATATATAAATTTAAAAAGTATATATTTAATATAAGTACTGAAATATGAAATATATAAAACAAATATTTGGCACAAATTAATACTTAATGTCCTAATGTTATAGATGGCTGAGTGAGATCTTAAATCAAGAATTGAGGTCACAAAAGCAAAATACTAGATTTCTAAGATTATTTTCATCATATTTCTGCTTATCCAAAGGAATCTCATTTCATTAATATCAACCACAGGACTTTTGAACATGGGCTATGCACAGTAAACCATAGAAAGTGCTGGAAGGCATTGTGATCTGACAGGAATCTTTCCTTTAAGGAGCTGATGTCTTTAGTGGCTTCCAGCTTGGTCAGTACAGATGCCAAAAGCCCAGTAGAGTACCACTCTGTCCCTCAAGCAGATATGAGGAACACACTTCTCTCCTTTACCATTTAGAAACAGGAATTTCAAACCCTACAACATGAACATGAAAGGTTTCCCCAAATAACCTCATGCCGTATGTATTAGAATGCTTTTAGGACACAATAATTTTTGACAAATGTAGTGTGTGTGTGTGTGGTGTGTGTGTGTGTGTGTGTGTGTGTGTGTGTGTGTGTGTGTGAGAGAGAGAGAGAGAGAGAGAGAGAGAGAGAGAGAGAGAGAGAGACAGGGGGGAGGGGCAGTCGGTCCTGGAATTGTTAAAGCCACCATAGTAACACAGGCCTGGGGAATTTTTGTCTCAAATTTTAAAGATGGCATAATGTTAGGGATTTCTATAAAGAAGCATTTTATAAGACGTGGTTTCTAGGTATAACCAAAATGGGTATGCCCCACTTTGCTAGGATTTCTTCATCACCCATTCCAGTTACTATTAGCTGCAAACTGAACTACTCTGTCTTTAATTCTGGCCCTGTCTTCTCATAGTGTTTCAGTATTTATGTCCATTTTTTCTCTCATGTTTGTTGGGATCTATATTCCTAAGCTCCTTCATATACAAAATCAATCAGAATTGCTATAAGTTAGACTTCACAATAGACACCCTTAATTCTCTAATGATACTTTTTCTGACTGAGGTTTGAAAATGCTTTACAGTCCACTTTTGCTCCGTCAAATGCTATATATTCAACTTCCAAACCATCTCCTTATATCACCCCCCTTCTCATTTCTCAATGACTAATGTAACTGTTTAATATGATTTCATTTTTTTGCATTCATAGACTGTACACATTCCAGTGTATATTTTTACACTGTGCTAATGAACCAGGGATGTCTTTGCCCCTCTGGTGACATTTTATCATGTCTGGGGATATTTTTCATTGTCACAGTTAGGGAATATAGAGCTACCCTCTACATAGTGAATATAAACCAGGAATGCTCCTGAACACCCTACAGTTAACAAGATAGAATGACAAAGAATTATCCATCCCCAAATGTCAGTGGTGCTGACACATTGATTTTGAGAAACCTTTGTTATACACTGACCTACTTCCTGTCATAGTGCCTTGATTAAATTTGCTATAAACTTTTCGGTGTAATATTGTAAAAAAAAAAAAAAAAAAAAGGGAGGGGGTTTCATAATCTAACTTCCCCTCAAGAATATCTGCATTTGATGTCTAGACCTAGAATAATAATACTTTATATCTGCTTAATAATTTTAATCTGATTAAATGGCCCATGTTTGCTTGTCTGTTGTGTGTGTTTGTATACGTGGATAACAAAAGAAGTCATATATGTAATGGTGATTCTAACATTAAATCAGTAACTATGCAAATATTAATTCTATTACCCCCTAGAGGGTCTCACAGAATGCTGCCAAAATTTTGAAAACCCTTTTTGTGTTACATTGAATTATTGTGTGTTATTTTCATAAATGCTCAGAAAGAATAACAATAGGTCATAAGAATGTGATTTACATATTACTTTCTGTGTATAAGCATAGTTCATATGCACTATAGGTTTAAAACA
Organism: Crocuta crocuta; assembly: GCF_008692635.1. NCBI lineage: Eukaryota > Metazoa > Chordata > Mammalia > Carnivora > Hyaenidae > Crocuta > Crocuta crocuta. The sequence goes on along the minus strand of NW_027529424.1, from coordinate 5,623,378 downwards.
ATATTTTAAACTATTTTGGATCATTTCCAATTAAGTGAGTCAGACCTGCCATAGGCCTGATGTGGGTATCAGAATTACAGAATAATAAGTAATAATGTTAGAAAGAGCCCATCTGCCCCAGAACTTTGAGTGTAGGGTAATCAGGTATTGGTTTCATGTTTAAAATGATGGGTTCTGAGTCCAAGAACATTTGTACACATGGTCTAGGTTCATAATCGTGGCATATTTCTAAGACAGTCTTTAAATCTCAAACCCTCATTTTATTTTTGTAAATAATTAAGCAAATAGTTTTTCTTATTAGTAAGTTATTGTTTACTCTCCACCTTAACATTTATTTTCCTTTGGCATGCATCATGATGTAGCGATTTTAGCATTTAAAGACCCTGAATTTGAAAGTCAGTTCTTATTGGTAACCTAAAGCTGGGATCAAAGACTTCTTCCCTCCCCTCCCCTCCCCTCCCNTCTGGCATTTGCCTTGCAGGGCATATGATTTCTGTTGTATATACTCAGTTCATCCACTGTCAAGAGAAAACATCTGCAGACAAGATGTAAAAGAATAGGCATAGCTTTCAGTATGACTTTAATTACAAAAACAGATGATGGGGAGATTTGGACTACAGGCCATATATTGCCCATGTCTGAGGAGAAGCAAATCACTGTACCTTCCCAACTATAAGATGGAGGCATCAGAGCTTAGCTCAGTGGTTTGAGATAATTCAGAATAACTGAGATAATATAAATCACATACCTATGAGAGGATATAGCCCGTAATAGACATTAAATACACTTTCATTATGGGGGTAAGTGAATTAATGTTTAAGCTCATTCATACAATACTCTATTCATACAATATTCTTTACACAAGTCCATGAGAGAGAATTAAGTATTTAAGTAACAAAAGACTGAGATTATAAGGTAACTTCACCTTTAATGATATTCGTCATAATTTTTCCATTGAAGTCTCTGTGTTGAAGCTTTAGTATTGTTTTTTTTTCCTATAAGAGCAGAAAATTTTAAATGATTCTTTTAAGGAAATACTAGAAAAAGCAATTGGATTCTCTAAATCTAAGTAAGCCTCATCATTACAAAACAGGAAAAAAGTGCAAGTTTATTTTATAAATTGTTCTCACCACTAGTAATTACTAAATGCTTTTTTAATGGCTCATAATGAATTCCATGCATTTTCCAAAAATTATTTTGCTCCCAGAGTTATGTGGATTAATTTATGTATATTTAATTTAAAAATTAGCATCACTTTGGGGATTTGCCTGGGTCCCTTCAACATTTCATGAATAAATCAGCTAGCTGAACCTTTTTTAAAAAAAATGCATAAATATATAAAATACTCTTTAGCACATTTGCTTTTGAAAGTAAAAAACATTCACAAATAATTGAACTTGTGTTGACTTCAGTTAGCCAAAATTTTAAAAGAAAATGAAATGGAATTGTGAGCAGACTACATGTCTAATACTTTGTTCTATACTTTATGTATACATTATGTAATGTGAATATACATCAATCTCAATTTAAAATTTAAAATATTTCCTATTACCTCTCGTAGACTAAATGGATACTTTACAAGATAGACAGCTTTTGATATTGAAAAATAGATAGATAAAGTAAACTCATTTAAAGAACCCTACTCTGTGTATTCAATGATATGCCCCACATGTAAATGCTACAGAATTTGCTACTTGTAGACAAATATGCATTTGTATACAAAAGCCATATTGCCCTTCACTAGTGAGATGAGACTATTCCAGATAGATGAGAAATTGCTTTTTCAATAAAGGTAATGCTTTATTAAATTTTCTGTTCAGTAGCATGAGAAAAATACAGACTGATGATTGATATATATCAATCTATAGACCTTGTAATATATATGCATATATACACACAAATATATACAATTATACACATTCATGGTATATATTTAATATATCTATATCTATATAGATATATACAAAACCATGAATTTGACTCTTTTGAGGACCTTTCCAAAATTTACTACATGACTACCTCAAAGCAAGAAAAATCTCAAATCAGCTAACCTTATATCTAAAGGAGCTAGAAAAAGAACAACATGAAAAACCTGAAACAAGCAGAAGGAAAGAAATAATAAAGATGAGAGCAGAAATAAATGATATAGAAATTAAAAAAAAAAAAAAACATAGAACAGATCAATGAAACCAGGAGCTGGTTCTTTGAAATACTCAATGAAATTGATAAACCTCTAGCTAGACTTATCAAGAAAAAAATAAGGGAGAGAAAGAGAAAGGACTCAAATAAAATAACAAAGGAGAAAGGAGAAATAGCAACTAACATCACAGAAATACAATTATAAGAGAATATTATGAACACATTAGACAACCTAGAAGAAATGGATAAATTCCTAGAAACCTATAAACTACCAAAACTGTAACAGGAGAAATAGAAAATTTGAACATACCAATAACTAACAAGTAAATTGAAACAGGCATCAAAAAACTCCCAACAACACAACACAAAGGACCAGATGACTTTACAGGTGAATTGTACCAAACATCTAAAGAGTTAATACCTATTTTTCCTCACACTGTTCCAAAAAATAGAAAAGAAAGAAAAACTTCTAAAATCATTCTATGAGTTCAGCATTACCCTGATACCAAAACCATATAAAGACACTACTAAAAAAAGAGAACTACAGGCCAGCATCCCTGGTGAACATAGGTGCAAAACTATTCTACAAAATAGTAGCAAACTAAATCCAACCGTATATTAAAAAAATCATTCACCAAAATCAAGTGGGATTTATTCCTGGGTTGGAAGGGTGGTTCAATATTTGCAAATCCATCTAACAGACATAGAATAAAATCTTTGTACAAGTAATGATTTATGTGTTATATTCAGCACTTCCATGATTTCTGTCCTCCAGAAGTTGAGATGATTTTATTATGTCTTAATAATTATTGCATCTCCTTTGCCAAGAAGTTCTAAATGGCTTTATCTGCACTGGTGATCCCTACTTCAAAGGAGAAGTAGGCTAGTGATTCTTCCAAAGAAATTCCATTAAAGCATAAATTAAATAATCTAATTATTTTCTCAATTACCTTTTTTAATTCAAAGCTTACTCTGAATAACCTTTTCCAATGGCCCCACACAATTTTTCTTTGAAGGACTTAAAAAATAAAAAGCAAATTTTGATTGTAGAGTTCATTCAAAGCCCATCCTATGTTTTTCTTTTTTATTTTTTCTTTTTTTTTTTTTTTTTTTTTTNTGAGCTCATTTGTTACTTCCTACCCAGCCATAATTTGTGGAGATCTGTTCCAGTTATATATGCCTGCATAATAAACCACACTACAATTGAGTACTTTACAATAATAACAGTTTTTTTTTTTATTTTGCTCACAGACTTTCAGTTTTAGCAAGTGTGTTGGGAAAGATGCAGCTCTGCTCAAGATAGCCTCAGCTGAGAGTTGGAGAATCAGCTTCCAGTCTGGCTCAGTCACGTGGCCATAGCTGGTATATCCTGGCTGTTGTCTACACGCTCAGTTGGGGCTAAGAGCAGGTGCCTCTGTTCTACTTGACATGAGACTCCATGTAGTGTGGGCTTCATCAGGAATGGGTTCCAAAGGTAAGTGTCCCAATACAGAGCAGGTGGAAACCTGCGTTGCCTTTTATTCTCTAGTTGCCAGAATCACGTGGTGGTACCTTACCTATATCAGTGGAGGCAAACACAGGGAACTAGCCAGTTTCTGGGGGAGGATACTTAGATTCTACCTATTGATAATGGAACGGCGAGGTTTTGGAAGAGCATGTGGGCTAGTAGATATTATCATGGACTCTTTAGAGGAAATATCTCTGTCTCTGTTTCTCTTCTCTATCTGTCTCTGTCTCTTTCATTCTCTCTCTCTCTCTCTCCCCCTCCTTCTCTCTCTCTTGTTCTCTCATTGTTAATGCCAGTTGTGACCCATTAGGGCAATTCAGATGTTTCTTAAAAGTTGTCTCCAACACCTTCATTCTAGTAGCTCTGGCCCTTTCTTCTCATCCAACTCTGAGTACCTACAATGCCTTTTAAATATCTTTTACCCACTTAATCAGTGATGTGGTACTCAGAGTATTTCTATCATCTTATCCTGCATTCTAGAGAAATATTGGGTGGCTACCTAATGAAGCTGCCACTGCCAATGGTAGTGGGGAAGTTACTTGTAGGTACCCTCTGTGAAAAAAAAGAAAGTATATTTTTCCTGAATCTCTCTTCTCTGAGAGTGCCAAACTATGTGAACAGCTTTAATATTATACTCAGTTCACTGTATTAATTTTTTAAACTATTTCCAGCTTCTACAGAAGCTGGGGAATCTTGAGTTTAAGCCTTTGTGTGTCATTTGTTCCCTTGGCTTCCAACACCAGGGGAGGGAATTGTGCAGTGGGGGTGGGCATCAATGCTTATCAAGATATAAGCATTCCTGTATCAGGATACACATTTACCATGACATCAGACAAAGCAGCTTTCAAATTTCTAATCCATTCAAGCAAACTGACTCATACCAAGAAAATAACAAAGCATATTTACAAAATGAGCATATTACACCCAGCTGTGCAAGCAATGGAATATCTATCTAAAGTGATTAGTTCAGTTTTGTCTCTTCAGACTACATTCGATTTCTCCTCTGGTTTGGTTTGCCTCTTTAGTGTAAAGCAGCTTCATAATTCAGTTTAGGGATGTCTACAGCAATGACTAAGTACCTTCAGGGAACCACTATGTTTGAGGCAGGGGTCTTCATAAAATAAAGATGTTGTCAGGAGAATTAAATAACAAATACAAAAAGATTTTATAAGGGAATTATAAAAGTTGGCAGATTCTTGAAGCAGAATCAGGGCAAAAACCCCTAAAGAGACAAAATTTTAAAGGCCACCTATCATAAAATAAACTCACCTCCCTTTAAAAAACTATTCCTGGTTGCTTGAGACATCTTTCTTATAGTAGATTCAACAAACTCTAAAAATAATTTATTCCAAGCAAAAAAAAAATAGTATATTATTTACATTTTGAGGATATATATTTGTATTTTCTTAATAAAGGAATACTTCATTTAAAATATCATTACAATTATATTATTCTAGCCTATAGATATGGCATATATGTACAGTATAAAGAATACTAAACAAATTCATGTGCATGCATTGTGTCTAGCTAAATAAACTGAGCCTTGACAATATTGTTGAAAATTCCCTGTAGGCATCTTTTGGATTTTATCCCAGTCTTTTTTCTCTGGAAGTAATCACCATCTTGGTTTTGTGTTAATAATTCTCTATACAATTGATTTGCTGACTTTGTTTAGTTTTGCTTATTTGTGATCTAGATAATATAACTATTATATATTAAATACAATATTCAAAATATTAATATATAATACATATTATATATTTACATAAATATATAATATGTATTATATATATAAACTCATTGTGTGGCTTTTTTCTTTTAACATCATGAAGTGTATAACTTTTACTTTTGTATCATAATCCTTTGCATTATTTTCAATTATTGCTACTGCTGGCATTTGCATTGTTTCAGCTTTTGGTCTTATGAATGATATGACTATGTACAATGTCCATTATGCCTCCAGGTGGAAATGAACAGTGGTTTCTTTAATAGTTAAATTTCTGGTCATAGTGTTTATCTGCTCGGCTTTACTAAAACTTCATTGTTTTCTGAAAGACATATAATTTACACTTCCATCAGTAGGGTATTTGCAGATCTGATGTACATGAAATTATAAAGGTGACTGTCATTTGACCTTCCTTGATTACAAATCCATTGGATATTTTTTTCACATTGTTTATTTCCATTTCTTCTCCTCTGCAAATGGCTATCAAGTTCTTTGCTGATTTTCCTGTGTGATTGTTCTTCTCTTATTGATTCTGTTTCAGAGCTCTCTATTCAGGTATGTTAGTCTTATTTAATCCTACCACATATCAGACTCTTAATAATTTGAACTTTATCATTAGTCTTAATGTCTGAGAGGGTAAGATTCCTCAGCCTATTCTGTTGAAGGGTCTTAACTGTTATTGGAATTTTACATTTCCATATAAGTTTTAGAATCAACCTCTCAAGTTCCAAAGAAACTGGTGGTCGTATTTAGGTTAAAATTGTACTAAATCTAGATCAGTTTTGGAGACAAGTGACGGAGTAAATATTTAATCTTTCCATTGATAGATGTGTTGTGATTCCCATAGTTTGGGATTTTAATCTATTTATTGAGGTTTTATTATTTTACAAAGTATTTACAGTTAGATCACTTATTTTTGTTATATATATTTGGTCCTGTTGTAAGTTATACTTGTTAACATCAAATCTTTTGCTACTATAAATGTAGATTTCTTTCACATAATGCTCTAATATGCAATAACAATGCCAAACTCTTTACAATTCTAATTATTTGTCTTACAGAATCTTTGAATTCTGGGAATATTGGGTTTATAGTAGAATTTAATGTAGACACATCATCTGCATATAAAACCTTTCTAATCATTACACATTTTGTTTCTAAAAGAATTGCCTTAATTTAGAGACTTGACAAGGAGCTCCAGCATGAAGCTGAATGGAGTAGTGATAACAATCATCCTCATTTTATTTCTGTCCTTATTTCCTTATTTAAATAAATGCCCAAAAGATTTTACTAGTGAGCATAATATTTTCTGTGGATCTTTTACAGATACCTTTTATTGAATTAAGAAAATTACTATTTATTTTGTTAGCTTAGAGTCCTTGAATGGATGTTTTATTGATTTTGCTCTTTTGGTTTTATTTTATTTTTGTGTCTTTTGGAAGGATCGTATGTTTTATTTAGTTTTAATCCAGTAATGTGGTGAATTATATTGGTAAATATTCCAGTAATAAGCCACTGTTTACACATAGGATAAATGCAACTTATTCAAAATGTAATATCTTTTATATGCATATATGTATACATATAAATATATACATATATTTTACTTTAGTATTCATAATTGAGATTGTCAAGTAATTTTATTTTGATACCAAATGAACTTTAATCTGTTACCACATTCACTAGCATCACATAGAGAGTTGAGGATGCTTTTTTCCCTCTGAATTTCTATCAAAATTATCTCTGCTTCTGTTGTTTGTATTGTTATTGCTGTTGTCATCTTAATGTTTTAGTAAGACTCCTCTATTGTGGAAAAATATTTAAAAGTGGGTTCAATTTCCTTAATAGTTCTAGAATGAATTGGCATTACTTTAGTTACTTGTGAACATAGATCTGTTAAAGTTTTTCTAGGAACTTCACCTGTTCTCTGAATGATGTCCATTCCTCTTCTAATTTTTCATTACACATGAAAAAGTAAATTCAAATCTGCAAACCCTGGGTAAAATTGGTGGGAGAAAAAGAATAATTATGTGCCCACAGAGATAATATTTTAAGTGTAAATACATAAATATATTTAATATGAATATAATAAATAGTATAAAAGTACAAAGGTATATTAATTTCCATAAATACTCAAGAAATACTAAACTAGCTGCACTCTGATAGAGATTCAGTGACAGCATCTGTTCCACCTCCTGTTATTCCCCTTATTTCCTTCTTCCATTTCTTCAATTCCTTTTTATTTAATTGAAAAAAAAAAATTAATGTTTATTTACTCTCCTTTTGAGAGAGAGAGAGAGAGAGAAAGCTGGGGAGGGGCAGAGAGGGGGAAAGAGAGAGAGAGAGAGAGAGAGTGAGGGAGCCCCAAGCAGGCTCCACACTGCCAGCCTAGAGCCTAATGTGGGGCTCAGACTTACAAACCAAACTGTGAGATCATGACCTGAGCCAAAATCCAGAGTCAGACACTCAACCGGTTGAGCCACGCAGGCATCTCCTATTCCTTTTTTATTAATCCCCTTGTCCTACAGGTATCAGAATGGTCAATTATAATATTGTTCTATACTATTATTGGTAGGGCATTGCCATCCCCATTTTAGGATCCTAGATAGGCTTAAAATAAATTTTTCATCTTTTTAAAAAATGTTTATTTCTGAGAGACAGAAAGAGACAGAGTGTGTGCAGGGGAGGGGCAGAGAGAGATGGAGACAAAGAATCCGAAGTAGACTCCAGTTTCTGAGTTGTCAGCACAGCCTGATGTGGGGCTTGAACTTGTGAACTGCGAGATCATCACCTGAGCCAAAGTCAGGCACTTAAACGACTTAGCTACCCAGGTGCTCCAAGTATTTGTTTTTGTGTGTGTGTGTGTGTGTGTGTGTGTGTGTGTACACACACACACACATATACACATATATATGTGTATATATATACACACACACACACTTCTATATATATTTAATGTTTATTTCTGAGAGAGAGAGAGAGAGAGAGATGTGAGCAGGGGAGGGTCAGAGAGAGATGGAGAATCTGACACAGGCTCCAGGCTCTGAGCTGGCTGTCAGCACAGAGCACGACCTGGGGCTCAAACCCACAACCCGTGAGATCATGACCTGAGCTGAAGTTGGACACTTAAACGACTGAGCCACCTAGGGGCCCATTATGTTTTTGAATTATATGGAAGGCAGTAAACCATCAACTTCTCCAAAGTTATGTATATAAATTTAGTCCAATTCAAACCATAATTTGTTGAATTGAGCATATATTTAATATTTTGTGAAATAATAATTTATCCCTTCCAATTCGAATAAATTTAACCAATAAGCATGAAGAATACTATTTAAAACAATATCAGTGAGTTGCATAAAATTAACCATATCATATAGAACAAAACTAGTATAATTAAATAAATAAATGTTTGTTAAATTCCAAAGCTGTAGAAAAGAATAGAAATACCAGAAATAAAGTCGATAGTAAACATAGTTCTGATATAAGATATAGAAAACATTTTGAACTAAATGGACAAGAAAAGAAAGAATAAAAGTGCAGAAATCAATAGGGAAAAATAACAGAAGCTAAAAGGTATTTTAAAATCTTAAAGTTCGTTAATTTCTCATCGCATTAACCAGAGAGAGAAAAAAGCACTAGTTATTCATACCAAAAGTGAAATAAGGTTATTCCTCACTATAATCTCATGGACATTTTGAGCATAATAAAGGGAAATTGTGGACCACTCATTGACCATCTAATTGATAACACAGTTTAAATGGAACAGTTGCTTAAAAGACTCAGTCTACCAAAACTTACACAAGGAAAAAGAGATAATGTGAATAAACCTATATCTGTCAATGAAATTTAATAAAAAATTAACCTTCCAGAAAAAAGTAAATAAAAGCCCCAGGCCAGATGGATTCACTGGTAAATTCTATCAAACATTTATAGAATAAATAACACTAGTAGTCTCTAATCTCTTCCAGAAAATAGAATCATAGGAAACATTTTCTTTTTTTTTTTATTTTTTTTTTTAATGTTTTATTTATTTCTAGGAGAGAGAGAGACAGCGTGAGCAGGGGAGGGTCAGAGAAAGAGAGGGAGTCACAGACTCAAACAGGCTCCAGGCTCTGAGCTGGCAGTGAGCACAGAGCCCGTCGCGGGGCTCGAACCCACAAACCGCGAAATCATGACCTAAGCGAAAGTCGGACGCTTAACCGACTAAGCCACCCAGGCGCCCCCATAGGAAACATTTTCTGACTCATTCTGTGTGGCCACTATTAACCCCGATGCCAAAATCAAATAAAGACATTACAAGACAAGAAAACTACACAGAAGTATCTCTCATAAAAATAGACATAGAAATCTTTGGAAAATATTATCAAGTTGCGTCCAAAAATGCATAAAAAGAATCATACATTAATACCAAATAGAAGCATGCAGATTCATCCATTCGGCAGGAAAGAAAGTATATATATGATCATATCAATGGATGCAGAAAAAGAAGTACTTCACAAAATCCAACATCCATCTTTAAATACTCTCAGTAAATTGGAAATAATTAGAAGCTTCCTTAATTTGATAAAGAACATCTACAAAAAAACCTCTCAACTAAAATCAGACTTAATGACAAGAAACTGGATGTTTTGCCCTTAAGATCAGGAACAAGGCAAGAATCTCCTCTCACCACTCCTGTTTAACATTGTATCAGACATCCTAGCCAATGCAATACAACAAGAAGAGGAAATTAAAGCATATACATTTGGAAGAAGTAAATAACCTTTTCTTTGTTCATAGATGTCTTTGTAGAAAATCCCAAAGAATCAAAACAACAACAACAGAATATATTCCTGGACCTAAGAAACCATTAGAGAAATGTGGCAGAATACAAAGTTAATATATAAAAGCTAATTGCTTTCCTATACCAGCGTGCAGGAAGAAGGATAACTCACAGGCCTAGGTTGCTCAGATTCTGCACTTTGTGATTAAACTTCTATTTTCAGGATTCACAGTTTTCTGGATCCTAGCCATTCTTGGAATATTTCCCTGATAAGAAGGGTTTTGTATGAAGAAAGTCTGGGATTATGCTACACTTGTTTGATAATGTAATTTATTATCATTATTAGCATAAAATCTTTCGTATCATGCATGTCAAGTTTTGTAGGCCTGGCCTTCAACCAAATGGTACTAAATCGATGAGATAATTTATGTTAACAAGCATGATAGATGATGAACACATATTCTGTTCTGAGGGGTTGGTGTCTTTGTCTCTCCCATCAGCCTTCCAAGTACTACATGCATATGTGACTTACTTCCAATAAAATATCTAACTCTGGACTTGGTTGACTATTATTGGTTGGTGGCAATTTATACAAGTTGTCACTGGGAACATTAAGTGTATCCATGTGACTCCATTAGGAGAATACACCTGGACGCTTGTGCCTAGTTTTTAATAGATTACACCCCATAGACTTTTTTCCTTTGCCAATTTAATGAGTATCCTTTTGCTTTAATAAAAAAAAAAATAGGATTATAACAACTTTTCTGAGTCCTAGGAGTCTAAGAATTCATCAATTCAGAGCATAGTCTTGGGGACTCCCAGTACAACCAGCAATAAACAATAAGAATATAAAAGCAGAAACAAAGTACCATTTACATTATTTAGAAAAAAAACTTAGGTATAAATATACTAAACATATACAGGATCTATATACAGAAATATAAAACTGGTAGAAAAAAGTCAATAATGTGAATAAATATTCCAAGAGATGTTCTGTGTTGATGGATAGAAAAATTCAATATTGTTAGCATGTCACTTCTTTCAAATTTGATCTATTGATTCAATGCAATACCAAACAAAACCCTAGCAGGTTATTTTGTAAATACACACAAAATGACTCTAAAGTTTATATGCATGGGGAAAAATACCTACAGTAATCAACGCAGTACGGAGGAATAGCAAAGTGAGAAGACTGGCATGGCTCAACTTCAAAACTTAATATATCACTGCAGAATTGAGACACATTGATATTGATAATAGACTCAGATCAGTGGAGAAAAACAGCCCAGAAATCGGTCTACTGAACTTTGACAAAGGAACAGAAGCAATTCAATGGAGAAAGGATAGGCTTTCAAAAAATGCTCCTGGGAAATTTTGACATTCACGTAAAAAGAAAAAAAATCATCTAGGCACTGAATTTACACATTTCACAAAAATTGTCTAGAATATAGACCTAAATGTAAATTGTAAAACTATAAAGTACAGTATCATTTAAGGAGAAAATGTAGTTGATCTTGGGGTTGGTGATAAATTTTTAAATTTAAATTTTTTTAATTTAAAAGTATGATCTGTGAGAGAAGAAAAATGATAGGCAACACTTGATTACAATTAAAACCTTAAAAAAACACTGTTATGAACATGAAAAGTAAGACACAGATTTAGCAGAAAATATTTACAAATCACATAATATAATGAAGGGCCAATATCCAAGATGTACAAGGAATACTTTTAGCTCAGCAATAAGAAAAACTCCAGTTACAAAATGAGCTAAGGAACTGAATATAAATCTCACCAAACAAATGAAACAGGTGGTAAGTAAGCACAGGAAAAGATGCTCACTATTGTCATTAGCATATTAGAAAGTAAAGCAATAATGAGATACTCCTACATAGATTTTCTAAAAACAAAAAACCTGACAATACCATATACTGATGATGATGCAGAGAAGCAGACACTTTTATTCATTGCTGGTGAGAATGCAAAATGGTACAGCCACTTTGGAAAAGAGTTTCACTCTCTTTGTTTTTGTTTTAACATAAAATGCAGCAGTCATACACCTAGGTATTTACCCAGTTAACTTGAAAATGTATGTTTGCAAAAAATCTGTATATAATTTTATAGGAGCTGTGTTCATATCATCAAATGTAGAGCACCAAGATGTCCTTTAATAAGTAAATAGATAAATAAGTGATGGTTCATTCATACAATAGCATATCATTCAGAGAAAAGAAAAGAAAAGAAACGAGCTCTGAAGCCACAAAAAGATATGAAGAACCTTAAATACATACTGTTAAGTTGAATAAGCCAGTCTGAAGATACTGGGCAATTCCAATTGAATGGCATTCTGGAATAGGCAGATGGCCTATTTGGGACAGTAAAATGACCACTAGTTGACAGGGCTTTGGCAGAGATGAATAGGTAAAGCACAGGGAGTTTTAAGGTGGTGAAACTATTCTGTATGATACTCTAATGGAGGCACATGACAATATGCATTTGTCTATACCCATTGAACTCTACAGAGCAATGAGGGAACTTTATGAATTAAAAAAAAAAAAAGCCATCTATCAGGTCAGTGGATCTCAGGAAGAAGTGCAGATGGTGACAAGAGTATCCAGTGGTATTAGAAATGTATGAAACAACTTCACCGAGGGGAGTCCGGTAAAAGGTGCTGATCTAAGTAATTTTCAAAATGAAAGGAGTCTGTAAAACTAAAGGCAGAATGAACTGCATATAACCCAATGTATTTCAGTTGATAAGATGATCCCAGGGGTTACAGGTTAATAATTCTGATACTGCTATGCATGTATACTAGAATTCAGCAATTAAATAATGGATGATGAATGGTAGGGGCCATATTTCTCACTATTGAAGTGGAAATTTATACATAGAAGAGGAAAGGAATCTAGAATGATTGATGTGATAATAGATTAGTATTGGGCAAATCATTGGACAAATCATTGGGCAAATCACTAAGAACTCATGTTTGACTTACATGACTGCAAACCTCCCAGCATTTTTAAAAAAATATGAAGTACAGTGAACTCCAAGGATAAATAAAGATTTAAAAACAGACATCACTGTAAAAATGATGAGAGCCAAAAACAAGAAGTAAATCTTCAAAGTAGCAAGAGAAAAAAAATAACTCCTTGATTATTAGGGAATCCCAATAAGATTAACAGCTAACTTTTCAGTGGAAACAAAGGTATCCAGAAAACCGTAATATGATATATGAAAAAAAATACTAAAAGAACACAAAGAACTATCAACAAAGAATCTTATGTTCAGCAAACCTATCTTTAAAAAAATGAAGACAAAATACATTGATAAACAAGAGCTGAGAGATTTGTTGCCAGCAGACCTGCCTTACAAGAAATGGATGTTTTTCAGGCTGAAAGCAAATGATCTCATATGGAAAATTGAGTCCACACAGAGGTGTCTGGTGGCTCAGTTGGTTAAACGTCTGACTTCGGCTCGGGTCATAATCTCATGGTTTGTGAGTTCGACCCTGGTGTCGGGCTCTGTGCAGACAGCTCAGAGCCTGGAGCCTGCTTTGAATTCTCTGTCACCCTTTCTCCCCCACTCATGCTTTTTCTCTCTCAAAAAGAAATAAACATTAAAAATTAAAAGAAAATGAGTCCACACAAGAAAACAAAGATCAACAGCAAAAATAATTATGCAATCATAAAAGACACTGTAAAGGCATATTTCTTCTTTCTCTCTTGATTTAAAAGAAATAGTATAAAACAATATCTATAATCGTGTATTCTCGGGCCTATAACATATAGAAATATAGTACGTTTCAAAGTAATAGTACAAAGGAGCTAGGTGGGAGAAAAGCTGTATTGAAGGAAACCACACCACATACAACTGGAATCCACAGAAACAAATGGAGAGATCCAGAAATGGTAACTAAGAAGGGAAGTGTAGCAAACTTTAAAAACATGCTTGCCTTTCCTTTCTCAGTCTCTTTAATAGACATAAATAATATATAGTGGCTTTCATTATTTAACATGTTTCTGTTATGTACATATGTACATATGTATATTTGTAAGTATAAATAAAAAATAGAACGAAGTGAAGAAAAGTATTATAGAAGTAAAATTTCTGTATCACATTAGAATTAGTATAATTCTGAAGTAGATTTATAATAAGATATATATGATAAGCCCTGGCACAATCACTAAAAGTAATTCAAAAATATAATGAAAAAAATCTTTAAAATAATTAAAATGTTTTACTAGAAAATACTCATTTAATGCAAAATAAAACAGGAAAGGAGAAAAAAACAAAAATCACAGAAAAATATAAATTACAGAAAGGAAAATGGCAAATGTAAATTCAGCAGGTATGTAATAACATTACATATAAACTAATTAACCACAAATGAAAATTCAGAGATTGTTAGAATGGATAAAAACATTCAAGATCCAACTATATCTATGAGAAATATACTTTAGATGCAGAGATACAAGTGGGTGAATACTGAAAGGATAGTTGTAAATATACAACCATCACAAATGAGCTGGAGTATTAAAACTAATATCAGACAAAATGGACTTTATAAGGACATTTTATAATGAGTCAGTCCCTCAGAAGGATATAATAGAGACAAACATAGGCAGCTAACAACAAACAGATCCTCAGGGTATGTGAAGCAAATGTTGGCAGAATTGAAGGAGCAAATAGATAATTCAACAATAATGTTTGGCGATTTCAATGCCCCACCTTCAATAATGGTTAGAAAAAGAAATAGTATATTAACAAAGGAATCAAATACTTGCACAGTAGTACAGCCAGCAGATATGTATGCACATTCTACCAAGTAAGAGCAGAATAAACATTCTTCTCAAGTGCACAGGAAAGACTCTACAGGGTAAACCATATGCTAGGCCATAAAACAAACCCCTGAACAAATTTAAATGGGTTGAAATAGTGTTCTCTGATCATAATGGGATTAAGTTAGATATTCAAATCCAAATAAAACTTGTGAAACACGCAAATATATAGAACACCATTAGATAGCCTGTGAGACAAAGAGGAAATTATGAGATAAATTAAAACATTCTTTAAGATTACTGAAAATTGAAGCATTATGTACTAGAACTTATGGTACACAGGTAGAATAGAGCTTAGAAGGAAATTTATAGATAAAAAAAATTAAAAAAAGACTTTTAAATCAACATCTTGACCTTCCATCTTAAGACATGGAGAAAAGAAGAGTAAACTCAAAGAAAGAGAATCTGAAGATCANAAAAAAAAAAAAAAAAAAATCAACTAAAATCAGAAGTGAAGGATGGGACATTATTACTGATTATACAGAAGTATATGTATATTTTTACCAAGATGATATATGTGGAAAGTAATTTGACAATAAACTATTTGTAAGAAAAAATTTTTAAAAAATAAAATGCTTACCACAAAAAAAATAGATTATAAGAATACAATGAAGTGTATACAAATAATTTACTTGGATGAAATGAATAAATTCATAAAAAGACACTATAAAACAATTAAAAAGGGGAAATCATAATAGTCTGTGTCTTAGTCTGCTTGAACTGCCATAACAAAATAGCATAGGCTGGATGACTTAAACAACAAACATATATTCTCTGACAGTTTTGGAGACTGGGAGTCCAAGATCAGAGTACTATTATGGTCAGTTTCTGATGAGACTTCTTCCCGGGTCTCCTGGTCTCTTGGCTGCCACCACCTCACCTCTGTGCTTATATGACGTCTCTGTCATGCATGGAGAAAAGGAGAATGAGAGCTCCCTGGCGCCTATTCTTAAAAGGATACATGCTATTATGCCGAGGTCCCATCCTTAAGACTTCATTTAGCCTTATTTGCCTCCTGTTCGTCCTTGTCTCCAAGTATAGTCACATTGTTGATTAGTGCTTCAACACAGGAATTTAAGATGAAAACTGTTCATTCCATAGCAGCTTGCAACAATAAAAAGCCTTCCTTAATAAGTAATAATCTACCCGAAAAAGAAATGGCCAGGAGCAGATGGCTTTATGGTGAATACTATCAAACATTTAACAAGACTTAATACAATTCTTCATAAATTATACAAAAAATAGAAGAGCAAACAAATACTAACTTATCTAAGACCAGTAGTATCCTGGTATCATAACCAATGAAGCGATTAAGAAGATAAAATGTCACAGCAATATGTTTTATAAATTTAGACACAGAATCCTGGCCAAAATATGAGCAAACTGAATATGCCAACACCTGTAAAGGATTATAAACCATTACCAAGTAGGATTTATACCATAAATGCAAGGTTGACTTAACATCCAAAAATCATTTAATGCAATGAATCATTAACAGTAGAAAAAAGGACAAAGATTAAATGATATCTCTGGACATGGAAACAGAATTTTACAAAATGGCATATTCCTTCATGGTAAAAAAAAAAAAAAATCAAGAATAAAAGGGAATGGTTTGACTTTATAAAGGTCATCTAAAGACTCATAGCCAATGTTATCCTTGGTGGAGAAAAACTGAAAACATTCTCCCTAAGGTGAGTAACATGGCAAGGATATATGCTCTTGACACTCTTTGCACCATTGTACTAGACCACTACAGTTTGTGTTAAGAAACATGGTATTGGGCAACTCTGAAAATTATAAACCGTTGTTGATAGAAATTGAAGATCTAAATTAATGGAAAGACATCACTGATTCTTGGATCAGAAGACTTAATATTACAATAGCACTCCCCAAATTGATGTAAAATTCACCACAAACCCCATCAGAATCCAAATGTGTTCTTTGCCTAAATTGATAAGCTATTCCTAAACTTCATGAGGAATACCAAGGGACCCACAACAGCCAACACAATTTTATAAAAGAAGCATTAATTTGAAGGAGTCCTACTTTCCCATTTTAAATCGGACTACAAAGTTACAGTAATCAGTGCATCACTTGCATAAGGGTTGACATACAGATCAGCAGTACAGAACTGAGAGTACAGAAATAAATTCACATTTACAGTCAACTAAATTTTGATAACCCTGACAGTACCATTCAATGGGGAATGGATACTCTTTTTAACAAATAACGTAGTGACAACCGATATCCACCCACAAAAGAATGTGTTCGTACTGGGAGCTCTGATTGGTTAAATGTCTAACTCTTGATTTCGATTCAGATCATTATCTTATGATTCCTGAGTTCGAGCCCCACATTGGGCTCTGCACACTGTGGACCCTGCTTGGGATTTTCTCTCTCTCTCCCCCTCTCTCCCTCCCCTGCTCTTGCTCTCAAAAANAAATAAATAAATAAAAATAAAACATAAAAGAATACATTTGGGCAACTATAAACAAAATTTATATGAATTTTATACAAAAATTATATGAATCAAAAACCTAAGTATAAAGGACTAATACTAATGAAGTTCTAAAATAAAACACACTTTAAATTTTTGTGACCTTGGATTAGGCAATGATTTTTTAGCTATGATACCAAAACACTAGGAGCAAGATTAAAAATTGCTGAATTAGATATTATCCAAGTTAAAAATGTTTATACTGCAAGGAATAGCACTTTGACAACCTTCAGAACGGAAGTAGAGATTTACAAATCATGTCTTTGAGAAAGGATTTGAATATAAAATATTTAAAAAATTCTTTTATAAAATGTTTTATTCATTTTTGAGAGAGAAAGCTTGAGCAGGGGAGGGGCAGAAAAGGGGGAAAGAGGGTCCAAAGCGGGCTCTGTGCTGACAGCAGCAAGTCTAGTACAGGGATCAATCCCACAGACTGTGAGATCATGACCTGAACCAAAGTTAGATGCTCCACTGACTGAGCCACCCAGGCACCCCTAAGAAGAATTCTTAATAACTGAGAGATAACTAGCCCAACTAAAACATTGGCAAAGGATATGAATCCATACTTTTCTAAAGATAGATAATAGAAGGCATATGAAAAAATGTTCAACATCATTAGCCATGATGGGAACACAAGACTACTATGTGATGCCACTTTGTAACCACTAAGATGGCTATAATCAAAATGGCAGGTAATGACAAATGCTGATAAATATGAAGAGAATTTGGAACCCTCATACATTTCCAATAATGAATCTACAATGGTGGCTCTGGTAAGCACTGTCAAGGTTCCTCAAATGTTAAACTGACAGCTACCATATGACTTAGTAATTCAACTTCTCAGTCTAAACCCAGGAGAAATGAAACCTTGTTTACATAAAAACTTGTATTAATGTTTATAGTAGCATCATTTATAGTAACCAAAAACTAGAAAACAATCAAATGTCCATCAACTGATGACTAAATAATATATAGAATATTGATACAATGGAATATTAGTGAATCATTAAAATAATGATTAAGGACTATTGCATCCCAGAAATAAAGCTTGAAAACATATGCTAAGTGATGTAACCAGATATAAAGGATTGCATACCATATAGTTCCATTTATTTATTTTTTAACAAATAGTTTACTGTCAAANTAGTTTTCATCATACAGATCTCTTGTATCCTTGGTTAAGTTTATTCGTAGGTAGTTTATGTTTTTTTCATATAGTTCCATTTAAATAAAATGTAACAGGCAAATCTGTAGGGAGGAAAAGTAAATTAGTGGTTGTCAAGGGCTGAGTAGAGTTGGGGAATTATGGCCAAGAGCTGCAGGATTTCTTTTAGGACCGATTAAGCTCTTCTAATTGATTCTAATCCTGACTTAAATTGATTGTGGTAATAGTTGTACAACCTTGTGAAAACTAAAACTAAAACTAAAAGTTACTGAATTTTGAACACTTTTATTTATTGGAAACTGAAATGCCAGGTATCATTCTAAGTAGCAATATACATGTACTTATTTATTTATCCTTAAAAAAACTTATGAAATAGTTATTACGATCACCTTAAGTTTACATATGGAAAAACATGAGCCCAAAGAAGTCAACTTATACGCGTGAGTGATCATAGCATACAGGAGTACTCTGTCTCTTAACCATTATGCTTTATCACTCCTTTCAAAGCTCTGAAGGCTAATGCCAAATAGGAAAACTTGTTCCGACACTAAGAATAACTAAAAATGTATAATTGACTTGTAAAGACCTCTTCCGTTGGTATAAAATTAAAACATGTAAATGTGCATTCACTTTAAAATATCATAAAGAAACAAAAGTTATATGAAAATAATACACTATTTCACATGTAAAATTGGTAAACAATGAACAAAATATTATTTATCAGAATGTGTTAAAATGGACTGCTAATGAGAATGTAATTGCCACAAACCTTCTGGAAATAAGTTGGTACATTTGCATCAAAAGATTAAATAAAGCATGACTCTGACCATGTATTGCTAATTCTAATAAGGAATTATTCAAATTGTAGCTATGGCTACATGTTCAAAAATCTTACATATAATAGCTATTTATCTTTTAAAGATCACGGCACAATTATTAAGCCTCATGCATCTAATTTAATAAAGTGGAAAAAAATGCTCATAATAATCCCATGTGGAAAAAAAACAGATTTAAATTTTTACATAAGTTTTGGTTTTTAATATTTCATGTTCAGGAAAGAAAGGAAATGGATCACTTGCTTTACAAGGACTACAGGGGAAGACTAGAATTACGAGTGTTTTATATTTTTCTTATACTTCCTTTCATTTCAAGAATTTTCTAAAGTCAGAATTGTCACACTTCCATTGAAATGTACAGAATCACTGTAAAGTTACAAGGACAGTAGTGGTTCATATACATTACTGTCTAATTTATGCATGCTACATTTTTGTAAATATAATTTTAAAGTAAAACATAACTCCTAAGTATTCTAATTTTTAATTCAAAAATTTACAAGAGGTGAATAGCTCCTTCATCAATAATTTATTGGAGTGCATTGTGCCATGTGTGGTATCATACAATAAGTAGTAAGCTAGCTTCCTCCTACATGATCTGATAAACTATTTGTCCAAGTAAGACTCCACAGCAAAAGCAGCTAAGGATCAGTGATGAGTTAGACTGAAATGTGAATGCAGGTGGATGGTGCTAGAGGTGTGATAAGCATTCAGAGATGAAGAGAGTATTAGAAGCTAGACCTTTGGAACCATTTGCAGAAGTGTGTGTCACACATTAGGGCAGGTGAACTAGTTCAAATAGTGGAGTAAGCAGGCTATACTCAGTGGAAGCACAGTGAGCAGCGTGCCAAAAGTTATACAAAGATCAGAGCAAACTCACAGTGTACAGAGAGCCAAAAGGAAATAGAATAGATGCTGAATTTATTTTAGGGATATTAAATTTTTATTTAAAGTTATGTATAGAGAATTTAGTGTCAGTGCTAAGACTTCTTAAACCATTATTTGTTTCCTATTTATGAAATAAGCATGCTCAGTGTTAATGGGGTTAAGTTGATTGGTAAATGTACTGGACATACTTCTCGGTTTTTTAAAATTGTTCTTAATGTTTATTACTTATTTTTTTAAATGTTTTATTTAAAGAGAGAGAGACAGCGCGAGCAGGGGAGGGTCAGAGAGAGAGGGAATCACAGACTGAAACAGGCTCCAGGCTCTGAGCTGGCAGTCAGCACAGAGCCCGACGCGGGGCTCGAACCCACAAACCGCGAGATCATGACCTAAGCGAAAGTCGGACGCTTAACTGACTAGGCCACCCAGGCGCCCCTGTTTATTACTTATTTTTAAGAGAGAGAGAGAGAGACAGAGCGTGAGGAGAGAGACAGATCATGAGGGGGGGGTGGCAGAGAGAGAGGGAGACACAGAATCTGAAGCAGGCTCCAGGCTTTGAGTTGTCATCATGGAGCCCGATGTGCGGCTCAAACCTGTGAACCATGAGATCATGACCTGAGCCGAAGTCAGATGCTCAACTGACTGAGCCACACAGGAACCCTTCTATTTCCCAGTTTCTAGATGAGCTAGAAAGAGGAATATATTTGGGAAGGGGAATAAATTTCTCTCTGACTAATCAAATGTAATCTTAGGATGGAAAATATTCTCTAGGCATTATCCAAACTATTATCAAGCACTAATCAGTAACATTTAGAAAAGATTTAGTCATATATTGTACAATAAATCTCTACAAAGGATTTGAAATGTAGGTAGTACTGTGTATAGCCCAAACTAAGAAAAGAAGCATCTTCAGTCTTCATTTCTGCTTTATCTAGCTATAAACCCAAGAGTATATGTGCAAGTTGTCTCTAGATTCAGTATTACCAGATAAAGTAAAATATGCCTAAGTAATTTTTAATGTCCTATAATAAATATTCTTATTATAAGTGTGTTTCAAATATTACATGAGATATACTATATGTATTATCTGTGTGTGTGTGTGTGTGTGTGTGTGTGTATTCAGAGCCAAAATCCAAGATTAACTGGGAATCCTGTATTCTATTTGCTTAATCTGGTAACATAACTTTAGAGGCAAATCCTTCTAATATGAGGATATTCTATGAGTCAGTTGATGTCACAGAAGTGTCCACCTTCCCCTTAGAAAGCAGGTCATGTTGACTTTCCCTTGCTCATTAACTGTCTGACCAGTGAATACACTCTGATGTGCTGGTTGGAGGAAATTGGATTTGATGTGTTTATAGGACAACCAAGGAGGGGTGGGGATAGTCCAGGGAATTTAGACAAGTGGTATTTGTATTTCATGATACATATTTAGTTATAAAATGTTGGAGACATTACTGTTTTGTCAAAATAGTGGGTAAGATTGTCCAGAAAGAGCATACACGGAAAGAAGAGGGCACAGTTCCTAAGGAGACACTTAAATCATTGTGCAGGTACATGGGAGACTCCCTTCTTACTGGACAAATAGGAAGTTACCTGTTAGATAAATGTGCGGTAAATTTGATTGGAGGCAAACTGTAGTAGAATGTGGGGTTTTCTCCCTAAAATTTAGTGGACAGACGTTATTGGTTAGCATTTATTTGGAAAATATATATTTATACATATATGTAATTAAAATTTCAGTATATAAAATATGCATACTTATATACATATACTTTCCCCAGGTTGTTTGTGAAAACTTTTAACATAACATCCATGTGACCAGAACATAATTTTTACTTCCTGATGAAAGAACTTAAAAAGATTTGTTTTATTCACACATTTAGTGACACAAATTATGAGAAAAGCCACAACAAAACATTGTTTTTGTCTCCAAATTTAACTTTTAATACAATTCAGCATAATAGCTATCCAACATTTTATAGTATGACAGCAGCAGTTCCCCATAGACATAATAAATTATCAATTTTCCTTATCACATATATATTCTCATATGCAGAGATCTTTAAGAACCATTGAACCATAGGAAGATAGGGGGAGAATTAATATATTTTTATAGATCCCACATAACATTTTAACTACATTATTGAATTGTTTTACTACATTCAGTGTAGTGTGGATTGTTGTAATAACTTCCATTTAGTTCTCTGTAGAATAAAAAAGTGTCAAGCAAACACTTCTCCTGTAATCTCTACTTGTGTAAAGAAAATAACATGATAGTTAAATTATACCTGATTGACCATTTAAAAATGTCTCCGAGAATGATTCCATTTCCTGCCTTCTCATTAAATAGATGACATAAATTTTTATTGAGATTTTACTTTATAGAGATTATATCAATAAACTTCAATGTGGCCTTCACTGAAGTTTTTCATTTCTCAGAGCCTTTAAACAAGAGATGTCAGAAGCAATAAAATAAATGCTAGCTTCAATATTTGGCCTAGGTTCACCATATTAAAAATGCCATAACCCAACAATTTTATCTTCAATAATATATAGTGATAATTTCTTTTAATGCCTTATCCTGCAAAGGTAGAAGAAACCAAAATGTGTGTGAACTGTATTGTATCTCTGTAAACATCACTGCAGAAGAAGCATTACTCATATTTGCAATACAGCTTTATGGTACCAATTTAGCTGAAAGAATGTATATGTATATATCTCTTATGGCACTTTTACTTCTGAGAATTAGATATGACTTGTTTGTGTAATGCTGAGTAAAAAGAGCTTTTTTCTTTTTTATCTGGTAGCAAAACTTGCTATTAAGAATGCTTAATCTTCTAGGAAAGCATGGATCCTGGATCTAACTGGAGTCACATCTCAGAAAAGGCAATATTGGACTTGAAAATATATGGGGAACACTTGTGAAATGTGGGAGCAATTTCAAAGTCACATTATAAGGAGAGGGGAAATGTAAGAGTCATTTATCAGACCACCAAATGCCCTTTCAGCCACACAACAAATACTCAGCTATGAGGATAATCGCTAGTGATTCTCCCACTTCTTTTCATCTTTCCTTTTATGTTTTATTACGGCTATAAAGAAAATCTGCCTTCTCTGTGTGTTAGGCAAGAACTGCAGGAGATGATACTCAGCACTTGGTGTCGTCCCAATGGAACATGCCTCAATTCACTTTCATTTTGAATTTAGACTTTTTTATGGCCTTTGAAAGCCACAGGAGTTTTAGAACTGATTCTCTGGGAATCTTGACACTGTGTTTCATTTTATTTATTTTTCATTCTTTATTGCATTAACCCATTTCCCCCCTTTAAGATGTGACTCTTACCTAAAACCTTGCCAAAGGAAAAGGACAGGAAGAAGGTTCCTCTGGACTCCTTATCACATTACAAACTACTTCTTACTGTGCCTGACCTTTATTCTGCATTGGTTCAGCCAAACTATTAAAAGCAAGACTTGTTTATCAGTGTTTTTTCTGAGTTCCCCATTGTATATGGTGAAACGATGACTTTCTCAAAATGTTAATAGACACAAAGTTAAAGGACTGTGGGGTCAAGTCAATCTGGGAAATACCTGAAAAGCTATGATAGAAATATTTTTAAATCATAGAACTTCTCAATCTGCAGCTTTGGCATTTTACATTTTCATATGCTTTTATATATTTTTCTATTTTATGTGCTTTTAAATATATATTTAATATGCTAAAGTACAGTGTAGTTTTTTTCAGGTAGGAGATATGGTAAGCAGAGTTTCCTTATACAATTGTGAGACCAACTTTTTTTATGAGCATTTGTAAAACTAGTGTTCCACCAAAAAACACTTTAAGAAATATAATCCTGGTCAGAAGCTGTCATGCTTTAATTACTTGAGCCATAACAAAGATTTATACCACTAATAAAAAGATGTACTAATGAAAAGGAAACTGGATGTGTCTCTTCCATTCATTTATTCCTTCATTAATTTTATATATATTTATTGAGCTTTTATATTACACACCAGGTACAAGCCTAACTACTGAGGACACATCAGTGAACAGCACAGGTCTCATCTCTTGATGGGCCAATTATGTTATGATGGAAGCAGAAAGAAAAAGAAAAGTAAGCACAACAACTTTGTTGTTGGTTGAATGCATCAGGTATTCACGTGTTTAAGGACTGTGGACTTGGACTAAGGACTGTGGAGTTTCCTCCACCTGCAATGCTTTTCCATGATATCCCTGTCACTAGCTCCTCTCCAAACTGTGTTTATTGTCCACTTCAATATCCTCTGTTCAAGTCCCTGGCCTGGTTTTTTTCTGTTGAGTTTTCCTTTTCACTCTATAAATGACAGTTTTTTGATGCACTGGCATTGCTGATTTTAATTATTTCCCAATTATTAATATTTTTCTTGTTTAAGACGATTTTGCTTACCATAAATCAGGAAGATTTCCTATTTCCTCTTGTGATAGCTTGTAGAAGATCCATTGTTTTATCTCTCACATTTAGATTAGAATCCATCTGAAATTGATCTTTGTATAGTGTGATGTGTAGGTGAAAATATATTTTCTCCATACAGATAATCCAATTAGCATTTTTCCCATTGACAACCATTTCTCTTCAGCTGTATCCATTGACATGTGAGTCTCTTCGTTGATGATCTTTTCCATTGGTCTATTTCTCTATCTATATCTTTCTGTAGGTTTCTAACAACTTTACTACACAGTAGTCTTCCACTCTTCTTCAAGATTATCTTATGTTCTTCTTTGTCTTTGTTTTGATTGAGATTGCATTTACCAGATCAATTTGAGAAGAGTTGGTTGATGTATAATATTGAGTCTTTCAGTCCATGATACATGCCTAGTAAACGTTCCTGTATATGTCTTTGAGGGCGCCTCTGGATGAGATTAGCATTTGTAAAAAACATTAGCTTCACCAATGCCACTGGGCATCATCTAATATGTCAAGTGCCTGAATAGAACAAAAAAAGGTGGTGGGGGATTTGCTTTCTTTGCTTCAGCTGAAACATTTGTCTTCTGCTTTAAGACATCAGTGTTCCTGGCTTTCAGGCTTTTCAGCTTAGACTGGAATTTAGACCATCAGTCTTCTAGGTCTCAGGCCTTTGGACTTGTACTGAACTACAGCACTGGCTTTCTGGGTTCTCTGGTTGCAGATGGCAGATCATTGGACTTCTTAGCCTCCTTAGCACGTGAGTAAATTCTTCTAATAAGTCTCCTCTTATATATCTTTGTCTGGCATTGTTTACACAGACTTATATGGTCAGACTGGTTCAGAAATGGCCCAAGGTTTCAAGCATACAAAAATAGTCTTAGTCCTGAAGACAAATATGTCTTTGGAATGTGTAGGATTTGAACAACCCTGATGTAGTGAGTAAACCCTTCCCTGCAGGAGAAATGCCAAAACTTCCTGATGGTTTGGCCTGAGAAGTTGGGAGAATATACTGAAATAGGAACATTGTAAAATAAGTTTACGAAGAATATTAGGCTCTCACTGTAAGATTTGTTGAATCAACAATTCCTCCATTCAAGAGGAGATGCTAATTAAGCAGTCTGATATACAACTCTGAAGAATGATAGAATTTTATGCATAATATATAATTTTGAGAATCATTGTATAACCACGAGGGAGTATGTACTCATAGAACTACTAATATTGATATTAAAGGGAAGAAGACCAAAGACTGAGAACCTAATCTATTCCAGTATTGGAGGGCAGAGATATGAGAGAGCTGGCAAAGGGAATAGGGAAGAAATGTCCAACAGAACTATTTCTCTTTTCATTGATTTCTCTTCATTAGATAAGGGCCACCCCGCAGGGAAATGACTTGCAGGTACTGCTGATTCTCTCTACAGAGCTAAAGTGATTCTATTAGGTAATGGTAATCATCTGAAGGCAGTATAGTTAAGAGCCTTTATAATCAATGAGGTAGAATAGACTAAAAAGAAACCTAAAGAAACAGGGACTGGTATCTGGAGAGAGATGGGCAAACCACTAGCAGTGTCCATTACATATTCTATGTAAAAATTATGAATCATCATAATCAAACCTAATGGAAAAAAACTATGATGGAATTTAATAACTCAGTCATGATCTATAACAATAAAATTGTTGGTATATTTTCTTCAGAATGCCTTGCATCTCAGTAAAGTTACCACCTTTCAGGGTTTTGTATGGACTATTTCCCAGCAATGGTAAAAACGAACAAGTTCATTAAACACTATACAATGTGAAGCATATACAATTTTATTTTCCTTGTGTTCAGTTTTATAAATATGTTGCCATTCCATCATAGTCTTCTGAGTTTAGATTTTTCCATTCAACATTGAATTCTTGTTCCCAAGATTTAACCGTGTTATTCCATGTATGAATGTATGCTCATTCATTGTCCATGCTGCATAAAATTGTATACATTTTCAAACTTTTTTTATTATACTGTGTTTTGGATGTTTTTTGATTTTGGCTATTTCATATAACATCGCTGTGTACATTCTTGTACACATGTCAAACAATTTTTTTTTTAGCTCTGGTGTACTTGGAGGGGTAGTGTTGTTTAGAGCAGGGAATATACGTGTTCTTCTTTAAGGGTCACTGCTAACATATGGATCTCTTTGTCCAATCATATGACAAAACCAAACTTTTTAAATGATAGACAATATATGTGTTTTTATACTTAGGAGTTCTCTACTTCATAATTTCCCTTCTTTTTCATGATTTTCCAGCTACTCTTAATTGCTTGTCCTGTTAAATGTGCTGCATATTAGAGGCAGTATATATCATCTGACTCTTGATTTAAGCTCAGGTTATGATCTCATAGTTTATGAGTTCAAGCCCCATGTTGGGCTCTGTTCTTACAATGTGAGGCCTGCTTCGTATTCTCTCTCCCTGTTTCTGCCCCTCTCCCACTTGTGTGCACATTCTCTCTCAAAAATAAATGTTAAAAAATGTGCTATGTAATAAACTTTATAAATAAATTATATTCCCATAAAATATGTAGAAAAATCTTAAATTACTTTGGGTACATAGGCACTGCCTTACTTCTGTGGTGGACTGTCACTTTGTGGTGACAAAACTAGTTTTGCATTTGCCTCTTAACCCAGAAAACACACTTCTAGAAATTTACTTTAAGATACTTTTCCACAAACACAAAACAACATATGGGACATTATTTGTACAAGCAAAATATTAGAGGCAATAGTTGAATAAACTGTGGTAGATAGCAGTAGTGAAATATTATGCAAATGTAAAGAGAGTTACAGAGAGAGATTAAATAAAAAGTATCTCCATGAATCGATAAACAGAATATGTCCAAGGATTTTATAAAGTTTGTGAAATTCACATAGAAAAGACAGAATTTTTTTATTTTTTATTAATTTTAATGTTTTTTTAATTTTTTTAAATTTATTTTTGAGAGAGAGATAGAGACGGCTGAGCAGGGGAGGGTCAGAGAGAGAGGGAGACACAGAACCCGAAGCAGGCTCCAGGCTCTGAGCTGTCAGCACAGAGCCCAATGTGGGGCTCGAACCCACGAACTGTGAGATCATGACCTGAGCCGAAGTCATACGCTTAACCAAGTGAGCTACCCAAGCGCCCCAACAGAAAATTTTTTGAATGCATTATTTGCTGATATTTGTAAAGAACAAAACAGGCAGTAATGAGAAACTAAAAATTAATGAGAATGGTAACCTTTGGGAGATGATTAGGACAGAGATGGAACAGGGATCACAGTGATTCTTATATGAGTTTACATTTTATGTGGTTTTGAATTTGAAATATGTAGATTTTTACATATTCACAAAACATTTAAAACATTAAATTAAAATACTAGTGTAAAAAGACTACCTGTGAAGGATGCCTGGGTGGCTCAATTGGTTAAGCAACCAACTCTTGATTTCAGCTCAGGTCATGATTTCAAGGTTTGTGGTTTCGAGCCCTGGTTGGGCTCTGTACTGACAGTGTGGAGTCTGCTTGGAATTCCCTCTCCCTCTTCCTCTCCCCCTACCCCACTCATGTGCTCTCTCCCCTTCTCTGCCCTTACCACACTTGTGCTCTCTCTCAAATAAACTTAAAAAAAAAAAAAAAAAAAAAAAAAAAAGACTACTTCTGATCATGTTAACTGGTATCTCTTACCCTGAACAGCTGTTAATGGGAAAATATGAAACAGCCATTTTTAGAAACTGGACGAGAAGCAGCTTAAGGTTGTGATTCTTAAGGTAACAAAATGATATAAAAAATCATCAAATATTCAGGAATTAAATAACCCTTTTCAGAATAACCCAAGAGCTTTCTAGAACTATTTTGTGTGTGTTTTTTTAAGACAAAATGAATAAGTGAATCTAGTGATACTTTGCTTTGGGAGAAAGAGGACTCAAAGGTGAAGACTGAGGAAGAATCTTATGATTATGATTTGATATTGTGATACAAATATGAATCTATAATTTTTTAAATTCAGCTTATTTTTTAATTTATTTATTTTTGAGAGAAAGAGCATAAATGGGGGAAGAGCAGATTGAGAAGGAGACAAAGAATCTCAAGGAAGTCCAGTCTCTTAGCTGTGAGCACAGAGCCAGAGGCGGGGCTCGAACCAACGAACCATGAAATCATGACCTGAGCCAAAGTCAGACCCTAACTGACTGAGCCACCCAGGTGCCGCTCTAAAGAGCCCTACTGTGATGGCATCATGGAGCATCAATCTTACTACTCATTACTCAGTCTACAAGATGTAATAACAACTCTAGATCTTGATATCTAAGCAAAATCAATCCTTTCCAGGGATTCTGGGCTCATTGGAGAATAGCTTATTCTGTGTCAAGATAAATCTTGACCACTATTTGCAGTTGACAGGTAGATATCAGCAGAACAGGAACCGGTTAGAAGGACTCCAATACTTAACTTTCTGACAAATGGAGCATGAAAAAAAGAATAGTAATATTGTGATATCAATGGATTGTAACACGGAAGTCTACAATGATAGAGTCAAGAGAAGTCAGAAAAATGCCCATTAATAAATCCAGACTGAATGACAAAATCAGCAAATCGTGTTTATGCAACTACCAATTTAAAATACGATTCAGATAACCAAATGTTTGCTAGGGGCATTTGATGAACAATTGTTGGGTAACCAAATATTCACACATCCATGAAAGTGTCAATCCATCCCTCAATGTTTTAAATAGAAGGGAAAAATTTACTTCTGCTTTTACAAAGTCTGACAGGTACTATCTTTAACATTTGTTTTTGGCATTTGCTGTTGTCATCAATGGGACATACTAGCATCATGTCTCCTGATAAGATGATTTGGGAAGTATATGTTACCTATATAGTCCTTTTATCAGATTGTAAGCCTGGGAAGAATTATTAGGAAATAATCAGACAAATCCAAAGGCATTTTACAACATGACTTTTCTGGACTCTACAAAAATTTCAGAGCCATAAACGGCAAAGGAGCTATTCAGATTAAAGTCCAAAAGTAAAGAGAGATATATGACTGCATCCTAGATTGAAGCAGTAAACATATAATTTGGGGCAACTGAGTTGAATATAGAGCGTGTATTGGATAATATTTCTGCATTACTGTTATGTATCTTGGTTGTGATAATAATTTTATGGTTATATGAAAGACTGTCCTTATTCTAAGGAAATGCACATTGAAGTCTCTCACAAATATTATCATGTCTTATACTTACTTTCAAGTTATTCAGTTATCCAGTCTATACGTTTGAGAAACACAAAGAGCATCTGTACATCCATTGTCTTCTGAATTACCATAGGCATCCAATTTGATACTAAAATACTGTGGCCTTCTACCCTGACCAAAAGGGAACATGTGTTTGCTTTATAATATGCATTAATAATTAAGTTTGGTTTATATAGATTTGATACTTCTGGTATGTTGAATAGTTCAATGATAAATATAAACAATTTGAGAATACTATTGTGATGGTCTTTTACATTATTTATTATAACCACTGGAGTGAATGTAATATTCATTATAGATTTAGATCCTCTTTATATTTTTGTGATATTTCTTTTTTAATTTACATCAAAGTTAGTATATAGTGCAGTAATTTCAGGAGTAGAATCCAGTGATTGATCCCCTACATACAACATCCACTGCTCATCGCAACAAGTGTCATCCTAAATGCCTCTTACCCATTTAACCCATCCCCCCACCCACAACCCCTCCAACAATCCTCAGTTCTCTCTATTTAAGAGTCTGTACTGTCTTATGTTTGCATATTTGTTTCCCTTCCCTTCTGTTTATTTGTTTTGTATCTTAAGTTCCACATGAGTGAAGTCATATATTTGTCTTTGACTAATTTCGCCTAGCATAATACACTCTAGTTCCATCCGTGGTGTTGCACATGGCAAGATTTTATTCCTTTTAATTGCCGAGTAATACTCCAGTGTGTGTGTGTACGTGTGTGTACACTTCTTTATCCATTCACCTGCTGATGGACATTTGGGCTCAATCCATATTTTGATTGTTGTCAGTAGTGCTCCTGTAAATATTGGGGTGACTGTGTCCTTTGGAAACACCACACCTGTATCTTTTGTAGATCCGCTTTAGTTTTACATGCATCCACTGAGTTTCTTCGCTGATATTCTTTGCTGGTTCACCATGTCCTCATTCAGTTTACCAGAAAGTCCTCCCCTCAAATCTAGTTCACATAGAGTTTTTTCCATATCAATTAATATCAAGTCGATCTTTCCAGCATATAGGCCAGAAGTCTTGGATTCCTCTCTTTTAACCATATCAGCTCTACTGTTGACAGTGTCCAAAATGTAATCACATATTACCGTGTCTCTCTGGCTTCCCATTGTCTGTCTGAGCTCATTTGCTAATGTTCTCTCTGCATTCTGCTGGAGACATCCTAGCCTGCTTACTTTTCCAAGAACTTACCTAGCACATTTTTGGTTTGGGGCCTCACACTTGCTCCTTTCATTGCCTAGAACTTTGCCTCCCCCATCCAACACCCCCAATTATCTGCATGACATAAGTGTTTTAGTTCCTTTAAGTTCATTCAGGTCTCTGCTCAGAAGTCACTGTCTTGGCCACTTCATATAATTGTAAGCCTCTCAGAAGCCTTATTCATTTGTTTTCCACCATGATAATGATCACCTTTTAAAATGTGATATGGTTTTTTATCTATTTTTGACTGCTTGCTTTCCCTCATTAAAATGAAAACTCCATGTAGGCAGGGGGCTAGTTCAGTTTGTTTACTAGTATATTCCTGGTGCCTAAATTAATGCTGGATATTAACACGAAGTTAACAGTAAATATTTACTGGTAAGTTAATGTTGAAGTTAAATTTATCAATATGTACACATGTATTGTCTTTAAAATCATTATACCTGGACTCCTACATAGTGCATGCAAAGAAATAATCTTTCTTAAAAATTACTTAACTTTTCACATTCTAGTATAATTAATGTACAGTGTTATATTAGTTTCAGTTGTACAATATAGTGATTGAACAATCCTGTTCATTACTCAGTACTCATCACCTTAAGTGTACTCTTAATCCTTTTCAACTATTTTACCAACCTCCCAACCACTTCCATCAGTTTGTTCTATATATTTAAGAGTATGATTTTTTGTTTGTCTCTTTTTTTGCCTTCGTTTTATTTCTTACATTGCACATGTAAGTGAAATTACATGGTGTTTGTCTTTTTCTAACTGACTTCACTTAGCTTTCTACCCTCAGTATCCATCCATGTTGTTGCAAATGGCAAGATTTCATTCTTTTTATGGCTGGATAATGTTTCATTGTGTAATTACCACTTCTTTATTTTTCTTTTGATTGACATTTGGGTTGTTTCCATATTTGGGCTCTTGTCAATAATGCTGCAATGAACATAAGGGTTTATATATCTTTCCAAATTAATGTTTTCATATATTTTGGGTCAATACCCTGTAGAAGAATTACTGGATAATATAGTAATTCTATTTTTAATCTTTTGAGGAATTTCCATACTGTTTTCCACAGTGCCAGCACCAGTTTGCATTGCTCTCAACAGTGCATAAGGGTTTCCTTTTTCTCCATGCCTCACCAGCAACTGTTTATGTTTTAGACTTTAGCCATTCTGACAGGTGTGAGATGATAACTCACTGTGGTTTCAATTTACATTTCCCTGATGATTAGTGATGTTGAGTTTTGTTTTGTTTTGTTTTTTGTGTGTCTGTTGACCATCTGTATATCTTCTTTTGAGAAATGTCTTTTCATGTCTTCTGCCTATTTTTTAATTGGATATTTGTTTTTTGTTTTTTTTTGATACTGAGTTGTATAAATTCTTTCCATATTTTGGATTCTAATCCCTTATTGGATATACCATTTGCAAATATCTTCTCTTATAGATTATAAGATATCTTCACTTATTAGATTATATTTTTGTTCTGTTGATTGTTTCCCTTGCTGTACAGAAGCTTTTTATTTTGATTTGGTCCCAATAGATTATTTTTGCTTTTATTTCTCTTGCCTTAGGAGACATACATAGAATAATGTTTCTGTGGTTGATGGTAAAAAAAATTACTGCCTGGGGTTTCTCCTAGGATATTTATAATACGAGGTCTGATATTTAGGTTTTTAATCCATGTTGAGTTTATTTTTGGGTATGGTGTAAGAAAGTGACTCAGTTTCATTCTTTTGCATGTAGCTTTCCAGTTTTCCCAGCACCATTTTTTCAAGAAATGATTATTTCCGCATTGCGTATCTTACCTCCTTTTTTATAGATTTATTGACCAGATTATATGAGTTTATTTCTGAGGTCTCTGTTCTCTCTCATTGATTATGTATCTTTGTGTTTTCTGTGTGCCGATACCATACTATTTTGACGACTACAACCTTGTAATATATCTTGAAATCTGGGATTGTGATAGCTCCAATTTCATTCTTTTTCAAATTGTTTTGGCTAGTCAGGGGTCATTTGTGATTCTATATCAATTTTAGGATTATTTGTTCTAGATCTGTGAAAAATACTGTTTGTATATGGTAGGGATTGTATTAAATCTGTAGAATTTGGTAGTATGAACATTTTAATAATATTTATTCTCCAAGTCTGTGAGCATAGAATATCTTCCCATTTGTTTGTGCCATCTTTAATTTCTTTCATTAATGTTTTATAATTCTCAGAGAACAGTTCTTTCACTTGTTTGATTAAATTTACTCCTAGGTATTTTATTATGTTTATGCTATTATGAATGGGATTTCTTTCTTAATTTCTCTTTCTGTTGCTTATCAGTGTATAGAAATGCAATAAATTTCTATATATTGATTTTATATCCTTACTGAACTCATTCATCAGTTCTAGTTTTTTGGTATGGTCCTTAGGATTTTCTGTATATAGTATCATGCCATCTGCAGATACTGAGAGTCTTACTTC
This sequence comes from Crocuta crocuta, assembly GCF_008692635.1. NCBI lineage: Eukaryota > Metazoa > Chordata > Mammalia > Carnivora > Hyaenidae > Crocuta > Crocuta crocuta. The sequence continues at coordinate 5,589,632 of NW_027529424.1, read as the reverse complement.
TTCCTTTTGAATTCTTCCTTATGAATTTGGTTGCCTTTTATTTCTTTTTTTTTAAATTTTTTATAGTTTATTTATTTTTGAGACACAGAGAGACAGAGCATGAGTGTGGGAGGGGCAGAGAGAGAGGGAGACATAGAATCCGAAACAGACTCCAGACTCTGAGCTAGCAGTCAGCACAGAGCCCGATGCGGGACTCGAACCCACAAACCATGAGATCTGACGTGAGCTGAAGTCGGACGCTTAACCGACTGAGCCACCCAGGGGCCCCGGTTGCCTTTTATTTCTTATACTTGTTTTATTGTTGTGGTTAAGACTTCATGTACTATCTTAAATAAAAGTGGTAAAAGTCTTGTTCCTGATCTCAGGCAAAAAGCTCTCAGTTTTTCGCCATTGAGTATGATGTCCACTGCGGGTATTTAATTTAAGACCTTTATTATGTTGAGATATGTTTCCTCTAAACCTACTTTGTTGAGGGTTTTTTTCATGAATGGATGTTTCACTTTGTCAGATGTTTTTCCTGCAGCTATTGAAATATTTTTATCCTTTATTTTGTTCATGTGATGTACCACAGTGATTGATTTGTGAATATTGAACCACCATTTCTAACCAAGTAATGACTCCCACTTGATCATAGGAAATGTTTTTTTTAAATGTATTGTTGGATTTGGTTTGCTAATATTTTGTTGATGATTTGTGTGTCTATATTCATCAGAGATAGTACCCTCTAATTCTCTGTTTCTGTAGTGTTTTTATCCAATTTTGGTATCAGGGTAATTCTGGCCTAATTTAATGAATTTGGAAGCTTTCCTTCCTCTTATTTTTTGGAATAGTTTGAGAAGAATAGGTAGTAACTCTTCTTTAAATGTTTCACAGATTTCACCTCTAACCCCATCTGGTCCTGGACTTTTGTTTAGTTGAGAGTTTTTTTTCTTACTGATTCAATTTCATTGCTTGTAATTAGTCTGCTAAAATTTTATATTCATTCCTGATTAAATTTTGGGATATTGCATGTTTCTAAGAATCTATCCATTTCTTCTAGTTTGTTCAATTAGTTGGCATATGATTTTTCATAGTATTCTATTACAATCTTTTGTATGCCTGTGGTGTTGGTTGTTATTTCTCTTGTTTTATTTCTGATTTGTTTTTTGTTTTTGTTTTTTTAAGTCTTCCCTTCCTTTTCAGCCTCTTTCTCTTTTTAATGATGAGTCTGGCTAAATGTTTGTCAACTTAATTGATCTTTTCAAAGAACCACCTCCTGGTCTCATTCATTTGTTATGTTTTTTAGATTCTTTATCATTTATGAATGAATGCTCTAATCTTTATTATCTCCTTTTCTGTTTTTTGTGTTTTACTTTTTCTTCTTTTTCTAGCTCCTTTTGTAAGGTTAGGTTGTTTATTTGAGATTTTTCTTATTTCTTGGTGTAGGCCTGTATTGCTATAAACTTTCTTCTTAGAACTGCTTCTGCTACATCCCAAAGCTTTTTAGACCTTTGTATTTTCTTTTTTTAATTTTTAATGTGTTTTTTTTTTTTTTTTAATTTTTGAGAGAGAGAGAGAGAGACAGTGTGAGCAGGAGAGGGTCAGAGAGAGAGGGCAACGCAGAATCTGAAGCAGGCTCCAGGCTCTGAGCTAGCTGTTAGTACAGAGCCCGATGCAGAGCTTGAACCCATGAACCACGAGATCATGACCTGAGCCGAAGTCAGACGCTTAACCGACTGAGCCACCCAGGCACCCCTATACCTTTGTATTTTCATTTGTATCTATGAGTTTTTTTTTCCTCTTTCATTTCTTGGTTGACCCATCCATCGTTTAATAATGTGTTATTTAACCTCTGTGTATTTGTGGGGGGTTTTTCCAGATTTATTTCTTGCATTTGATTTCTAGTTTCATAGTATTGTGGTTGAAAAATATGCATGATATGATTTCAGTCTTTTTGAATTTGTGGAGACTTGTTTTGTGGCTGAACATGTAATCTATTCTGGAGGAATGTTGCATGTGCATTTGAAGAGAATGTGTACTCTGTCTTCTTAGGATAGAATGTTTTGAATATATCTGTTAGATCCATGTGGTTCAATGTGCATTCAGAGCCACTATTGTTGATTTTCTGTTTGGATGATCTATCCATTGATGGATGTATTATTGATTTCTTCCTTTATTTTTTTATTAGCTACTTTTTGTATTTAAGTGTTTTCATATTGGGTGCATAAATATTTACAGTTGTTATATCTTGTTGGACTGTTCTCTTTATGATTGTGTGGCATCCTTTGTCTCTTGATAGTCTTTGCTTCCAAGTCTATCATGTCTAAGTATTGCTACTCCAGCTTTCTTTTCACTTCCATTTAAGTGATAAATGCTTTTATATCCCTTCCTTTTCAATCTGCATGTGCTTTTAGATCTTAAGTGGATCTCTATTAGGCACTATATAGGTTTTTTATCCATTCCATCACCTTGTATTTTGATTGGAGCATTTAGTCCCTTTACATTCAAAGTAATTATTGATAGGTATGTACTTACTGACATTTTGTTACTTGTTTTGTGGTTGTTTTTGTACTTCTTCTCTGTTTCTTTCTTGATCTTCTCTTACTCTTTGCTGCTTTCCTTTAGTGACATGCTTGGATTCCTTCTCTCTCTCTCTTTTTCTTTTTTTTTTTTTTTTTGCACACCTAATACCTATTATTGATTTTTGATTTTCAATTACTGTTAGGTTTATTTATAACATCTTATGCATGTAACAATCTATATTAAGCTGTTGATTATTTAAGTTTGAACCCATTCTAAAAGCAATAATTGTTTATTCTTCTCCCTGCTATGTTTTGGGCATACAGTGTCATACTTTGCATCCCTTTATTTTGTGATTCTTTTGACTGATTTTTACACATACACTTATTTTTACTATTTTGTGATTCCTACTTTTCTTACTTTTACAATCTCATTTCCAAAGACTCCCCTTTAGGGTCACTTGTTTGGCTCAGTTGGTTAACCATCTGACTTTGGCTCAGGTCATGATCTTGTAGTTTGTGGAGTCAAGCCCCACATCAGGGTCTATACTGACAGCTCAGAGCATGGAGCCTGCTTCAGATTCTGTATCTAACCCTCTCTCTGTCCCTCTCCAACTCATGCTTTTTCTCACTCTCTCTTTCTCAAAAATACATAAACATTAAAAATAGTTTTTAAAAGATTCTTCTTTATTATTTTTTGTAGGGCTGGATTAGTGGTCATGAACTCCTTTAGCTTTTGTTTGTCTGGGAAACTCTCTAACTCTTCTATTCTGAATGATAGCCTCACTGGATACAATATTCTTGACTGAAAGTTTTCCTTTTTTTTTTAGCACTTTGACCTTAAAATGCCTCTCTCTTCTGGCCTGTAATGTTTCTGCTGGAAAATCAGTGACTAGCCTTTGGTGATTTCCCTTTTATGAAACTGTTGTCTTTTTTCTTGCTTTTTTTTTTCTTTTTGATTTAAAAATTTTTAATATTTATTTATATTAGAGAGAGGCAGACAACAGTGCATGAGTGGAGGAGGGGCAGAGAGAGTTGGAGACAGGATCTGAAGTAGGCCCCAGGCTCTGAGGTGTCAGTACAGAGCGTGACGCAGGGCTCAGACTCAAGAGCCATGAGATCATGACCTGAGTTGAAGTCAGATCCTTAAGTGACTGAGCCACCCAGGAGCCCCTTTTGCTACTTTTAAAATTCTCTCTTTATCAGGACTTCTTTGCTATTTTAATTCCTGTATATTTTCATGTGGCCCTCTTTGGACTGATTTTGTTGTGGGTTTGTTGTGTCTCCAGGTTCTGGATTTCTATTTGCCTCCCCAACGTTTGGGAAGTTTTCAGCTTTTCATTTCTTTAAATTAATTTTCTGTCTGCCCTTCTCTGTCTTCTTTTGTGATCCCTGTAATGCAAATGTTGTTATGTCTGAGGTATCACTAAGTTCCCTTAATCTATTCTCATTTTTTCATTAATCAGTTTTCTTTCTCCTGTTCAGCTTGATTGCTTTATATTACTTTGGCATCAAAGTCACCAATCCATTCTTCTGCTTCCACTAGTCTATTTATTCCCTCTAGTGTGTCTTTAACTTCAGTTAGTGACTTCTTCATCTGTGGTTAGTTCCTTTATAGTTTTCTGTCCGTTTGTTTAAGGTCTAACATATCCTCTACCCTTTCTTCAAGATGAGTTAGTATCTTTATGTTCATTACTTTAAATTCTCTATAAGGCATATTTCTTTTTTTAAACTTTTTTTTAATGTTTTGTTTTAGTTATTTCTGAGAGAGAGAGACAGACTGACAGACAGACAGTATGAACAGGGGAAGGTAGAGAGAGAGGGAGACACAGAATCTGAAACAGGCTCCAGGCTCTGAGCTAGCCATGGGCACAGAGCCCAACGCGGGGTTCGAACCCACGAACCATGAGATCATGACCTGAGCTGAAGTCGGACGCTCAACTGACTGAGCCACCCAGGTGCCCCTAGAAGGCATATTTCTTTTCTCCATTTTGCTTAGGTCTCTTGCTGTGGTTTTCTACTTATCTTTCATTTGAGGCATATTCTTCAGTCTCCTCAGTTTGTCTAACTCTCTGTCATTTTCTTTGTGTTAAGAAAGTCAGCTACATTTCCTGTTCTTGCAACTAGTGGTCTTATGAAGAAGAGGTCCTGTAGTGCTCTGTTGTGCTGTGCCCCCTGTTCACCAGAATCTGGTGCTTCAGGGGTGTCTTCTGTGTGTGTCACATGTGCTCTGCTACTGAAGCGGAACCATTTTTTCCTTCAGTCCAGTCATCTGTAATGGCTCTCTTTTGCCTATTGTCAGCAGGGTTTGGTCCCTGTGTTGTTAATGGGCCAGTCTGGGGCCACCGTGGAATGAAGTTGAGTCTGACCAGGCATTTTCCAGTGATGCAGTAGCATGTAACTGCAGGGCACTTTCACTGTATGGTCCCTTGAGAAGCTTTTGGTTTTGGATGGGCCTGCAGTGGATGTCTGCCCTTAGCCCACTGTTGGGGCCAAAGTCTCACTCCTGTGTGTGTATGTGTTGTCATCTTCCCCACCCCGTGGGACAATCACTTTGGAGGGATGCTGGCCTCTGTTGGAGTGCTGGCACAATCCTGTGCTTGGGATGCAGCTTTGGATGGGCTCTCACCACAGGCAGGTTGGAGTAAGGCTTGCGCCAGTCTGCTATGGTAGGAGTCCTGGAGCCCCTTTGGAAAGCCACTGAAGGCAAGTTGACAGGTGTGGGTGTGAAGAAGAGCATGGGGACCAGGCTCATTGGTAGCAAGCTAGATAGACAGTTTTAGAGCTGTGCTGGTTCCTGCTGGGTCTAGTTAGGGGGCGGGGAAAGGCAATGGTGACTTCCAGCACTTTTGTTCTTGGGGCAGTCTCCTAAAGATCCCTGCCCTTCTGGTACAAGTTCTGAAATCAGTAAATAAATCTCCTTCCTGTATGCCCCAGGCATTTTCCAAACTACTTGTTCTGTCCTGCATCTCTAAGCACAACCAACAGTCATCTCTTCAAAGCTGGTGACTCCGTTTCCAGTCACCCCAGGACTTTCCCTGAGCAGAGCTGCTGATTTTTAAAGTTCCCGTTGTTGAGCCCCACTGAGTAAAAACTTGTGAATTTAAGCCTCTCTGGTTTTCAAAGACGAATGTTACAGGTTTTTCCACTGTGGGCCCTCTGTGCTTGGGGTTCTTGGGGTAGGGTCCCCTCTCCCCTCTGGCTGGTTGCAGTGTTCCTCCCTCCTCTGAATAGTCCTGTGGGTCACATTTGCTACTGACACTATCTCTACCCTGGCTTCCCTCTTTGATGCTGCCTCTCTCTACACTTAGCTGTGGGCAGTGTGCTCTACGAGTCTTCAGGTTGGTTTTTTAGGCTATTTACACTGATGTGGGTGTTACCTAGGTATATCTGTGGGACATGGTGAGTCTTCAGTCCCCCTTCTGTGCCAACTTCCCCTAAGTCTGCTTCAGAATAATCTTAAATCTGGACTACCATGTGCCGCTCTATAGTACAAGATAATATTTATCTGTAGAATATGCTACAAGTAATATATATTATTCTTAATTTATCTTAATTTCTGGTGGTTTTTAGAAATTAGCATGTATTTTAATAAGAATTTTAACAATCAGAAAAACAAAAGACTGAGAAAACTAGTCTTCATGGCCATAATTCTCCATAAGAACTTAATTTAAGTGCTGTCATAGAAAGAAGTATAAATCAACAAATGCCAAAATATTCTTGATAGTTTCATGAAGGACTTTATAATTCATTAAAGTAATTATGTTATTGATTCAACATAAAAGTACTGAGCACCTACTATGTGCCACTTGCTGTTCTAGGTGCTGCTCGTACAATGGTAATCAAGAACAATTTCTAGTATCTTGCAAATTACATTCTTGTTTGGGGCTTTCATTCCAGTGAGGGCGTACAGGGTAGTGGACATGATCCACTGTTCCTAAAACAAATGACCTATGCGGCTGATTAGAAAGAATTGTTTGTCACAAGATGATTAGCTCCATTATGTTTGTTCCTGTTTGAAATAACACTCCCAAAAATTATTAAAGCAAAGCTATTGGTGTGTGTATGCACACATACAAAACTCCCCAATTAGAGAAATGACCCAGGCTGGTATACTGTGAATGGGTACAGTTATGTAAAAGACATTTTCCATAGGTCAGTTATGGTGATGTTAAAATAACTTCACTTAAGACCGTCTCCCAAGAGCTTATGGTAGTCTCTCTGACTCTGAAAAACTTGAAAAGTAACAAGCAATTCATCACCCTTTGTTGAGGGGTCACCAAGCAAATGAGCACAGAAGCTCAGGGCCATGCCTCCTGGTCCAGTTAGAATGATTCCATCAGCAAGACCCTGTCACTGAAGCAGCACCAGATGTTAGAAATGTAACTGGAGCACAGTTTTCCTGACAGCACAGGAGAGAACATTTTTCACTGAAATTTAAAGGGTTAGAAAATGGAAGTTGAAGTCAAAGGCATGGTGTGGGTAAAATTTTCTTTTATTTAACTCTCCTGTTGAATGAGTCACCATGTATTGGAGTCATCCAACCATAAGGGGCACCTCACCCTTCAGAAAGAGGACAAATCAGGCACTTTTATGAAAGAATATAACAGCCATCTTGGTAGTTTTTGGTAGTAGGACATATATATCATGTAATATGTATGTTATGTTATTAATGTATCCATGTTTATATTTCTATAAAATAGTACTTGCATTTTTTAACATCTGGCCTTGTTTAAAAAAAAAAAAAAAAGGAAGCTCTTTACCTAAAAGTTAGTATATGTCCTCATTGGCACAGGAATGGCTCAATTTCTACAGTATGTTTTCAACAGGAGGAATAAAAGCTTTCAATTCCATCGTCTGAGATCTCAGGTGATTTTTTTCTTTTGGAAAAGAATGTAAGAAAATCACATGTTATCCATGCTTTAAAAATAAATTATTGCTACTACATTTGTCTGCTAGTTCCTCATATTTTGAGAGTGATACAAGAGCATAATCTCTTGCTTGAGCCATTGAGCTTGCTTTCTTTATGAGCTGGTATTTTGTAGATGAAGAAAATCTTTGAGAGTATTATGGGGAAAAAAAAAAGTAGAATCTTACCTTTTCATGTTCTTATCATTCTATCATGAGATTCTTTGGTGAGACTGCACCTGTTTAGCTAAATGCTTTACTGAAGACAGATGAAGAATGTACTTATGTTTGATTGCAGAAAGAGATCCTAAGAAATGGAACTAAAATACCATTTTGATACATACTGGCAAGTCTGTGTGCTGTGTTATGGTGCTGATGTGCAACTGTGCAAACCATTGTATCTCTAAAACATAGTTTCAGAGATATTCATACAAGAAGAAAAAAGTTACCAATGGTCAGAAGAATAAAAAGGGCAAATAGATGTTGATTAGTTGTCCTTTATACTTTTTCAAAGAGCAGATTGCTTTTGACATTGACACAGAATTTAATTATTAGAAGGACTCATTTCCTATCCAACACAGACTATAATTTCATGTTCTCTATATTCTTCACTGACCATTTTATGGAACTTAGATTTAAGTTCTGCTATTTAGTATCTTTGAAATATTCTGAAATTGGCTTGGTTCCTTTTTCAGAAGTGATGAATTGTTTCTATAATATGCAATTCAGCCACAAAAAAACAAAGATAATACAATTTTATTTCCTTTTTATTTCCAATAAAACATGCCAAAGAGGCCAATTTTAATGCAGTTAAATTGACAGCCGTTTCTTTTCTGACACTGCTCTGCTTTGAGAAACATCATGGAATTTGTCTTGGCATCCTTGTATGGTAGGTACTTGCATAATCTATTTAAATTTGTGCCATGAGCACTGACGAACTAAATGGGTGTTGCAGAAAGCCAAGAACCGATTGTTATTATATAATACATTTCTGACATAAGCAGTAGGTCCTGTGTTTCTCTGCTTGGCAAGGATGAATGTTTACCTCAAGAGCTGGGGAAAATACGGAGCGCCATGTGCCTCCCACAAATTTTCTCATTCAGTAGCTAGCCTCATTGAAAGCAAAATGGCGAAGAGAATTGATGAAAAGAAAAGAACTTGCATAAGCTGAAGACGAGGTCCAGGGGAGAGGCTTCCTAGGGACTGCTCTGAACTCTGTAAAAGAGACGTCAGTGGTTCACCTTTCAGTCATTTCAGAATTCTTGCTTTTTTATCTGAAAAGGCTGTTTGTTCACATATTTTTGCTTAACTTATGCTATCCTTTCAGCTTAGAATTTTTTTTCTGTTGATTTATAAAAAGTGGGGCGCCATCCTGGATCATTTGGTAGAGCATGTGACTCTTGATCTATCAGGGCTGTAAGTTTGAGCCACATTCTGGAAGTAGAAATTATTAAAAATAGAATCTTAAAAAAATACAACATTTCTCACTCAAGAAAAAAAATTAAAGTTGTAACACCTTTGCTTTGTTATTTCTTTTCTTCAAATAACTTTGGGGTACCATTAATTCCTAATAAATGTGTAGGAGGACCTCATGAAGAAGTGAGATTCTTGGACATGTCCATGTTGTAAAGTTTTCAGTATGAACTTTTTAACAGCATAAAACTGAACTCTATTCCTTCTACGTGCCAATTGTCAGTGCTTGAAACCATCAAGGAAAGGAATAAAAAGGTAAGCCTGCAGAAATTTCTTCAATTAGTCCTTGAGTCCTGATTTGTGTTTTATGATGCAGGTAGCTTCCACAGTCCCTCATATATACCCATTTCTGTAATGGTATTCACCATTCTTACATTCTTGAGGTAGTTTGAGTTTAAGTATGTGTGGCTTCCACTTCAATACCTTCATTTACACAAGTACTTACTACGTGCCTCTGATGTGCCAGGCACCTAATAGATAGTATAACATACCGAACATGAACCATAATGTCCGGGTCAAATCCTATCGCTGAAACATTCCTTCTCTATGACTTTGTTCAGGTTACTTAATCTCATTTAGTCTCCATTTTGTCATCTTTCAAATAATAATAGTACCAATATTATAGGGTTTTTGTGATGAGTGAATGAGAGTATTAAAAGTCTAAAATGGTGTTTAGACAGGTTGTGAGTACTCAGTTGTTGTTGTTGTTTTTGTTGTTTTTCTCCTTAGAAAAGCAGTTCTCAGAGCTTTGAAAAAATAACAGTGTCCAGGTCCAACCTCCAAACACCCTAATTTAAATGATCAGTTAGGGCTAGGACATTGTATATTTTTTAAGTGTCTCTTAAAAACACATACGTTAATTACATATTTTATATAGAATATATGTAAATATGTAATGTATAAGCATACTATATATATAATTATAATATAAAAAGTTATATTTAAAAAGCATGGTAGTTAAGAATGTGAACATCTATTCTCCGTCATTGAAAACACACTGTAAGCATAAAAATTTCTGCCCTCATGGAGCCTCCAAGAATATAAGTTCCTTAAAATCAGACACCACCTGGGGGTACCTGGGTGGCTTAGTCCGTTTAGCTTCTGACTTTTATTTTTTTTATGTTTTTAATGTTTTGTTTATTTTTGAGGGACAGAGGGTAAGCAGAGGAGGGGCAGAGAGAGGTGGAGACACAGAATATGAAGCAGGCTCCAGGCTCTGAGCTGACAGCACAAAGCCCGATGGGGGGCTTGAACCCATGAACCATGAGATCATGACTAGAGCTGAAGTCAGATGCCCAACTGACTTAGCCACCCAGGTAGGTGACTTCTTAAACACCCCAGCTTCTGACGTTGGCTTAGGTCATGATCTCAGAGTTTGTAAGTTCTAGCCCCGTGTTGGGCTCTCTGCTGTCAGCACAAAGCCTGCTTCAGATCCTCTGTTCCCTTTCCTCTCTGCCCCTCTCCACTTGCGCTCCTTCTTCAAAAATAAACAAACATTAAAAAAAAAAAAAAGACAATTGGGGCGCCTAGGTGGCTCAGTTGGTTAAGCGTCCGACTTTGGCTCAGGTCATGATCTCACAGTTTGTGGGTTCGAGTCCTGCGACGGGCTCTGTGCTGACAGCTCAGAGCCTGGAGCCTGCTTCAGATTCTATGTCTCGCTCTCTCTCTGCCCCTCCCCTGCTCATGCTCATGCTCTGTCTCTCTCTCTCTCAAAAAAATGAATAAAACATTTAAAAAAAATAAAAGTTTAAAAAAATAAAAAATAGAGGCCACCTATCATGCAGATTTATTTCCAGAAATGGGCACATTTTCCATGACATAAATAAATATTTATCAAATGAATTAATAAATGAATCATCTAGGGAAGAGTCTAGATTTCAGCTACAGTCTTTCTATGAAGTGTGATTTAGGGCTCTCTTCAGCAATTGAAATACTTAGGCTAAATAAATTTAGTGATACAACTTCTGATAAAGCGAACAAAATCCAATTATTCTTTACTATTATATATAAACACTTTATAGAAAGTCTCATTGCAACTGTTGCCAAGCTATGCATTTTACAAAACAAACAAACACAAAAACAGGAAAACATTCCATTCTTTCTATTTATCAAGGAACATACTGTTGTAGTGACAATATTCATGGGAACATGAATTAATAGAAAACTCTTACAATCAATGTAAACATAAAATTAAAACATGGAAGTGTTTTCTGAAAGAATATCTACTATACCATATTTGGCCTTCCATGCTGATTTAATGTGATTTTAACGTTGGTTTCTGTTCAGCCAATAAAATGGAGGCCTTCTGGAAAGGCTTTTAATTTTCTGATAATGCAGGAGGAATGTATTGATGCTATTCCTTTTACCATATTCTGGGCTTGGACAGGCGCTGTAGCAGCCATCTTGTCACCCATGTGAAGACTAAAAGTCAACCTTCAAGGGTACACAGACTGCCAGCCCTTGAAACATCATTGAGATGCTCAGCCAGGACCAGCATCAGACTAACTCCACAATATTTTTATATCAAGAAAAATGCCAACCTTCTTGCTTTACTCTTTGTAGGATTTTCTGCCACTAACAGACTAAAGCATTTATAACTGATAGGTTGTCCTAATGGCCAGGCCATGGTTAACCTACATCACAAATTGTTGGCCACTTTCAAGATAGAATCAAAATTGTGGCTGTTGACCTTATTGAAGGAGTTGAAGGAAACACACATTTTTTTTGGAATTAGATAGCTATTTTTTTAAACATAAAGTCATAAAGGTTAAAATTTGAAAAAAGAAACCATAAGATTCAACTAGTAAATCTCAAATTTGATAAATGTCTAAGGCTTAACTATATAATAGGTATCTTACTTATTTTATAACAGGTAGATGCTGTATTTATAACAGAAATTTGCTACCTCTTAATTCCTTTCTTTAGTTTTCACATCTCTCCACTCTTCTCCCCTCTGGCTACTCCAAGTTTCTTACCTGTCTTTATGAACTGGTTTCTCTTTTCTTGTCTTTCCTTTTGCTTTGGGTTTTGTTTTTTAATTTTTTGTTCTGTTGTTTTTATTCCACAATAAGTGAAATCATATGAGATTTGTTTTTTACTGATTTATTTCAGTTAACATAATACATTCTAGATCCATTTACGCTATTGCAAATGGCAAGATCATTCTTTTTTACTGTTGAGTAATATTCCATTGTATGTATATACCATATCTAAGGGGAAAGGGATTAAAAGGTATCAATTTCCTTTTATAAAATAAATAACATGGATGGAAGATATAGCATAAGGAAAATAGTTAATGATATTGTAATACTTTTTATGGTGACAGATGTTAGCTACATTTGTCATGGTGAGCGCTGAGTAACATGTTGAATCATTGAATCACTACATTGTACGCCTCAATCTAACATTGCATGTCAGTTATATCTCAGTATTAAACTAAAAAAAAAAGAAACTCTTAAAATAAATAACTTTCTGTCACAAGAGATTTTCTCATACTTTATAAGCTCTCAGTTAATATCTTGGTCAGTTGTATATGGGATATATATTTTTTCTGTATATAAAATTGATTTCAATAGAGCCAAAGCTTGATGCCTCATAGAGATATGCTGAAATCCAGAAATTCTATTATGGAAAGGTTAGGAAAAATTCCAAAGATTTATTTAGATAGGTATTTGAAAATTTACTGTGTTGGAGTGCCTGGGTGGCTCAGTTGGTTAAGCATCTGACTTTGGCTCCTGTCATGATCTCATGGTCCATGGGTTTAAGCCCCACATTGGGATCTGTTCTGACAGCACGGTACCTTCTTGGGATTCTTTCACTCTCCCTCTCTCTGCCCTACAACTTGGTCTTACTGTCTCCCTCAAAATAGATAAAATTAAAAAAAATATATATATTAAGTGTTACATAATTCAGAAGTGTTCATACCTTCTCTGGATTGTTCTTTTCCACTTGTCTTTATATAATCTTGCCTCAGGGAAAATTTGATAATATTTAAACAGTTTTGAAACAAAGATGGAATAGGTTACTTCTTTTTTGTTTTGTTTTTAATTTAGAACTGACTTTGGAACTGATGAATTAATTTTTTTTCCCCATTGTTACTTAATATATAACTTCATTACTCTTAGAAAAAGGCATAATGGCTGACTTTCTGATTCTAGACCTAACAAGAAATGGTTATATCAAAAGATTCCTTCCTCTTTGGTAAGAAAATTATTCTTTTAACCAGTTGACACTTTTAAAAGAAGTATGGTCTATTGTTTAGGAAAAAAAAACAAAAAAGAGAGAAATGAATCATGGAGTTTTAGCATAGCCTTTACACTTCCCTAAAGTAACAGGTAGTGTGGTGGAGGTGTTCCCAAGATTACTCTCTGGTAATCATGTTATATAGTCACGTAATCTCATTTTAAGGTTATGGATGAGAATCAAAGCTCATATAGTGCTTGGTGGTATGGTTATGAATGTGGAATCAGGGTTCACGGGGATATGTGCTATGGAAAGAGTGTTTCCTCTCCAAAATTTGGATGTTGATACCATCATCTCCTGTGTGGTAATATTTGGAGATGGGGTCTTCTGGAGATAATTAGGTCATGAGGGTGGAGTCCGCCTAATGGGATTAGTGCTCTTATAAGACACTAGAGAGCTTTTGTGTCCTCTCGTCCTCTCCCTCTCCACCATGTGAAGGTCCATCTGCAAACTGGGAAGAATGTTCTCACCAGACAGTGCATCTGCCAGCTCTCTCATCTTGGATTTCTCTGCCAGCAGAGGTGTGAGAAATGAATGTTTCCTGTTGAAGCCACTTAGTATAGAGTGTTCTTGTTACAGCAGCCTGAGCTGACTAAGATATTGGCAGATCCAGATTACCCACAAGTAGAGTTACTTATTGATAGTCTCAGAAAGTGTTATTTGGAGAGGAGAACCCTATTAAATGACAAAAGTAAAATACCAGTCCTGATATCAATTCATTTGAAGTTTCTTTGGGAATGCCTGCAGTCTTCTCAATTTTCCCATCTAGGATTTTGAGATAGCTCTCCCTGTCAACCACAGCTGAGGGATTAAGAAAAAAAGAGAGCCATGAGTTAAATATTCTGTGTCCATGCTACTTTGAGCTTTGCCAGCCTTGCTTCATCCTTTGCATCCCATTCTATCTCAAATTCATACGGTTAGTATTTCATTTACCCTACTTCATTTCTATAGCCTACCAAACAAAAACCACAAAAGCACAGACTCAGAGAGGTCACATGTTTCTGAGGTAACAGAGTGACAAGCAAGATTCTAAAGCACAATTTTCTAAGTCTCAGCCTCCTCAGGGATCCCCACCACCACCATGCCCATCCCTAGCTTCACTGCCGGCTCTATTTGTCTTCATATAATATGAGTTAATGCAGTGTGTGTCCTAGACTGGGATCTTAGTGCTTCCCTCTATCAGTTCTTATAACCATCCTTTTTGGTGAGTTCTGGTATTCTTTCCATTTTACAAATGCAGAAACGAGTACATAGAGGTGACTCAGCTAAGGCTACACACTTATTATGTGGTATAGTCTTGCATTTTGTTCTGTGCTCTTAACCACTTAGTAGCACCATGTGGTACTTTTACTTATTTTAGTTACTCTTTGGTCCACTCTGACTAAAATATGAGATTCAGGAAAAGGCAGATTTTTTTTTTACTTTTTTTTTAATCCTCTGCCTTTTTACAAACCCTAGAACAGTGACTAGCATATTGAAAACTTATAATATTTATTAAATAAGTCCATGCTGACTCTTTTGGGGCATAGGGCACTCATATTAGAGATGAGAATTCTCAGGAGTTAAGCCCAGGATAGGACAACCTGGGATATTTGGAGTGAGGTATTTCCCACTACATAGGTGGCTGGCCATCAAGTATTTTCTGGCTTCTCTGTCAAGATAACTTCAGAATTTGGGGGCTCCTGGGTGGCTTAGTTGGTTAAGCATCCGACTTTTGCTTAGGTCGTGATCTCGCGGTTCGTGGGTTTGAGCCCCGCATCAGTCTCTGTGCTGACAGCTAGCTTAGAGCCTGGAGCCTGTTTCAGAGTCTGTGACTCCCTCTCTCTCTGACCCTCCCCTGCTCATGCTGTCTCTCTGTCTCTCCTAGAAATAAATAAAGTATTAAAAAAATTAAAAAAAATATATATAACTCCTGAGTTTAGAAGCTCCATTTCTCACTCTCTGAGTATCATCCATTCTGGTATGAGCATCTAAGTAAGAGTGCTAACCTCTCTGACAGTAGATTTCAGTGTGACTCCCCTCAACCCTTCTTCCCTGTGGGTCTCAGATACAAAGTGACACAGTGTTAAGAATACAGCAATCTGTGTCAAATCCACACCTGACAACTGAGACATTTACAACCTTGGGGAAATGTCTTGGCATCTCAGAGCCTCAACTTTGTTCTCTCTAAATCAGGCTTAGAAATATTGAGCTCTCAGAACTTAATTCATAATCTGATAGCATGAATACAAGTCCGGTAGTGTCCTGGAATTAAGGAATTATTAGGATTCTTTTATACCTCATTCCACCTACTGTTGGAAGTTAGAATTGGAATAAATTCTTGAGCATATTAGAAAATGAGAGGCTCCCTGATTTGGGGTTTTGGGGTCTACAGTTCACTTCTCATCATTCCATGTTTTCATACCTGAAGATAAATGTGAACAGGGCAAAAGTTAAATCCATCTGATGAAATACTAAGTCATCATTTCTCATTTGCTATAACTCTAGAGAAGGATGAAGAATGAAATTCAGTCAGTGGGTTTTGAAAGGGTAGACATGGGACTAGGTTAAATAAGCAGAAAATATTTTAAAAGGAAATTCTAGTTCTTTTCTGAAACAAATTAAAATGGTCAGGAAAACAATGCATCTACACCAANTTTTTTTTTTTTTTTTTTTTTTGGTTATCAACCCCTGGGAGCCTTTTAAAATATTTTCCCCTAATCACCGTCATTTTCTTATTTACCACAAATTTCATGGCTTAAAGTAGCAGAAATTTTTTATTTCAAAATTCTGGTGCTAGAAATCTGGTACCAAGATTCTGGCAGAACCATGCTCTTTGTGAAGGTTATAGGGAAGGATTTTTCCTAGCCCCTTCCTTCCCTCCCCTCCTCCCTTCTTTTTTGACTTTCTCTGTTGCCAGAAATCTTGACTTTTTTTGTTTTCTAGAAGCATCACTTCAGTCGCATAATACTCTCCCTGTGTGCCTTTATACCACCTCCCCTTCATGCTTGTCTCCAGCCAGACTTCCCTCTTCTTACAGAGGCACCAACCATTGGATTAGGGCCCACCCTAAATCCACTTTGACCTCTTCTTAACTGGATTATACCTGTAGAGACCCTATTTCCAAATAAAGTCACATTCAGGTTTTCAGTAGACCTGAAATTTTGAAGACAATGTTCAACCCAGAGTGATCTTTTTTTTTTACTATATGTACATCTGTGCTTTGAACAAAAACTAAGAATATTTGTTGCCTCCTCCCAAAATCTAACTTATAACCTGTTGAGGGTAATATCATTCCTGATGAAAAATGCATGCTCTAAGACAGGGGTAAGCAAAGTATGGTCTGTAGGTCAAATCCAGGCTGTCACTTACTTTTGTGCTTAGTTTTATTGGTATGCAGCCACACCCTTTCATTTGCATATTTAATGGCTGCTTCTGTGCTTTATATGCAGGATTGGTTAGTTGCCACACAGACAGGTCCACAAAGTCTGAAATACTTAGTATCTGACCCCTTTAGAGACAAATATTTGTTATGCCCCGCTCTAGACCATCAGGACTAAGAATGAGATGTACAGAAATATTTTAGTTCACAGAGCGAAAACTTATCAAGTAATGTCTTGGTTTTATGATTTTATAATATTCATAGGGCCTAGGGTATTGTCATCCTGGGGTGTTCATTATGGTGGAACAAAGGAGAGTCAGCAGAGGTCAAGCTAATTCCAGGAGGCGATTTAGGTGGAAGGGTGTTTTTATATATTATGAGCTTAGATGGAATTGATCAGGTCAAGGGTGTTAAATAATATCAGGAGGAGAAAGCCAGTATTACAAAGCAGTGAGATTGAACATAAAGTCTGGATACTTGCTTAGATAAGAAATGGGAAAACCGGTTTTAAAAGGCAGGCAAAAATTATGAAGTAAAGATAAGCAGATTTAATTAAATAATTGCTAAAAAGTATTAATAGCTAAAATGTACATGGAATGATTTTTTTAACTGGAATTCTAAAAACTCTCGACATATTTACTTGTTAAATCCTCAGACATGCTTAGTTGAATATCATTACAATAGCAATATCAAAAATACCAGCAAAAGGATTTAGCATTTATTGGCCATCTATTCTGTAACATAAACCAAACCTCAAAGATAATCCCTCAAGACAGGTCATTTCTTTTCCATTTTACAAATGAGGAAATTGATACATAAAGAAGTGACTTGCATGACATCACAGAAATATACCCAATACTTGGCAAAGCTAAGATGTGAGCACAAGTTTTTCTGACACTGAAATGGGTTTTGTTTCATATTTCTTAAGATACACACTACATGTATAGATAGACAAGTAGAAACCAACGACCAGGAAGTCAATAAAAGTAGAAGAACAAATGAGCAGAAAGAAAGGCAATGGGGAAAAGTACTGTGATACAGGTTTCTAAAAAAAGGATTTTTTCTTTTTCTGCTTTGCTCTTATCTTCCACAATCTACTATGGCTTCCCAACTCTCATAGGTATGTGTTTATATATATAGACAAATCACAATTACAGTGACAGATGAAGACATAAGTTTCATGATGATGATTCTTTATGGGAGTCACTTCTGATTTTCCACTTCCGATTAACATCTGGTGATAGGATTTCAGGCTGATAAGAATTTTAAATGAAATAGAAAAATCCAACTGTGCTTCACCATTTCAGTCTTATCAGGAAAATAAAACATTAGTGTTTCATTCAATTTATTTAATACAGTTAATATCAGTACAGTGTCTGGTATCTGATTCTGCTCTACCCTGTTGAACAGGCCAGGAGAATGCAATCTCTGCTGGGCTAATTCACAAGGGATGACAGAATGGAGAGCAGAGTGTCCCTTATCCATGTCTGATAAGGATGCCTACCTTACATATTGTTGAGACATTTTAATCAGATAATACCTATAAAGTATGTGGAATAATACTTGGCACAGTATAGGTTCTCAGCAACTACTTTACAAAAGGAGTAAGAGCTAAAGGGACAAGTTGGAAAACCATCTTGGCTACAGAAACCAGTCAAGGGAAGTACAAGGAGAATCTAGAGAGAGTACAGATGAAGTGTTGTTTTTGGGTCTTTCGCTTGTAGTCTGAGCCACAACCAGCTGTTTGAGAAGGTTGTGTGTCCACAGATTATCTGGTATATCTGCATGTGCTTTCTACCCTCACAATGGTAGTGTGAAAGGGCCATATGAGTGCTGAGGGAAATGATGATAAATCTTTATATAGCAAGAAGAAATAGGAAATCACATTTGACTCTCCTTATCAGATTCTCTTTCCGGTAAACTATGCCATAAATTATAGGTTTTCTGTTTGTATACTAATTCTTTGGTGAAGTGCTATGTAGTAGGCATTTGATGGACCTCGGAGATGTCCAAGTCCGAATTCCCCAGACCTATGAATATGTTATGCAAAAAATGATTTTGCAGATCTGAATTGGTTAAGGATCTTGAGATAGATTTTTGTGGATCACCATCTGGGCTCAGTGGTCCTTATAAGAAAAATAAAAGGGTAGAGGAATAAGAGTAATAGAAGATGTACAGACAAAAGCAAAAAACTAGAGTGATGTAGCATGAGGAGAAGTTGACCAGCCACTCATGGCTCTGAATGTAGAAGAAAAGGGCCATGAGCTAAAGACTGTGGGCAGACTCTAGAAGGTGGAAAGGAAGTGGAAAGGGGTTATTCCCTAGAGATTCCAGAACAAACAAACAAACAAACACACACACACACACACACCCCCCCTCCCCCCCCCCTCCCCAAACCTTGCATTTAACCAAGTAAAACACATTTTAGACTTAGGAACTTGAGATTAAGATCATGAATGTGTGTTGTTTTAAACCTTTAAGTTTGTGGTAAGTAGTAATAAGAAACTAACTCAAGCCACCTACCCTATCCCGATAAATGTCAACAGTGTCCTCAGCCTTCACTAACCACTCAGATATCCTCATGATTACCCTCCTGACATCTGAGATGGTTGAAGATAGCTCTTCACAACCCTAAATACAGTTTGTATTATCAAATAGGAACTCACCAAGTATGACACTTTATTTTTAAATTACAAGTTCAAAGATTTTAATTTTTATTTATTTTTGGGAGAGAGAGAGCAAGAGCATGAGTGCGGGAGGGGCAGAGAGAGAGGGAAACATAGAACCCATAGTAGGCTCCAGGCTCTGAACTGTCATCACAGCTGTGCACAGGGCACAGAGCTGGACCTGGGACTCAAACTCATGAACTGTGAGATAATGACCTTAGCTGAAGTCAGATGCTTCACTGACTGAGCCACCCAGGTGCCCCCAAATGTGACACTTTTGAGCAGAATTTAACTGTGTTAAGGTTTAGATGGTCAAATTTTTTGCCAAAGAAGCATTTTCATGTGTCTCTGTCTAAAATCAAGACAGGACAGGACTGTAAGTATCAAGTCCTTCTGGGACTCACCTTGAAGGTCTGCCTCTATCCTTAGTATTTTGGATTGCTGTATGTATGTATGTATGTATGTATGTATGTATGTATGTCCTGTACATTTCAGGATGCAAAGTGCTGTCACCCTCCTTTCTTCTTCCAATGCTATAAGCTGAAAGTTACAATTGGAAAAGGAATATAAAATGTTGAAGTAGGTAAAGATGCATTTATAGAAAGAAAATATATTTCTGGCTGTTTCAGTTTATTTTTAACATCATGACTCTGGGCAAAAGTGGCATGGGGATTCTCAGGTTTCTGTTTGGTGTAGCCACTGTGCTCTCAACTTAAACCAAACAGTAAAAGAAAGCCAAAGACTTATTTAATTCATTCCCCATCAACCAGTGTGTTCTAACTCAGATACTGTGGCTTTTAATCTCAGTTCATTTCCATCTATCAGAACCCCTGTCAGATGCTACCATGAGGTCTCTTGTTAGCTTTTCTTTCTACTGATTTTGGGCATTTTCATCCTCTTAAAAAATTTACACCTTCAGAGAAAGCTGAAAGAAGGCACATCATTTACAATCATAGCATCTTAACCCATGGTTACCTCCTTTAATTTGAATGTATTTTTGAAACCAAGGCAAATCTTTTTGTCATGGCAAAAATTATTATGAAATAAGTCTGCTAAAAAGTTAGGATTTAGACTAGGGTGTTCCCTCATGTCATTCCACGAATCCCAGAGCCATTATTACATGGGGATAACATGGGTTACGACATTCCACTACTTAAAAATTAGGTATACAGGAGTTAATTTCAGACAATTTCTAAAAGCTTTTATTTATTTCTGCAGAAAAAATCCACATCACCCACAGAAAGGTTAGACTTCTCAGGATTTCTTTGTTGTAAGTGTTCTGCACCTGCTCACTCTGTTCTGTTTCTCATGGCAGGATTCTTAATCCTTATGCAATTGACTTTTTTTTTTTTTTTTTTAATTTTTAGCAACATAATGTTACCTTAATTTCAGGTGTACAACATAGTGATCTGGCAAGTTGATATTGTGATGCTAGGCTCACCACAAGTATAGCTACCTTCTGTCACCATAGGACACTGTACAATAACATTGACTATATTCTCTGTGCTGTACCTTTTATTCCCTTGACTTATTCATTCCTTCAGTGAACACCTGTATCTTCCAGTCCCCTTTACCCATTTTGCCCATCCCCCAATGCCCTCTCCTCTCTGGCAGCTCGCAGCTTGTTCTCTGTGTGTATAAGTCTGATTTCTGCTTTTTGTTTGTTTATTCATTTGTTAATGTTTTTTGGATGTGACACATAAGTGAGTTTATGTGGTATTTGTCTTTCTCTGTCATATGTCACTTAGCATATACTCTCCTGTTCCATCCATATTGTCACAGAGAGGGATAATTCCTTGTGGAGAGCTGAGCTGACCATGCTTTATAAAGCATTTAGGAGCATCCTAGGCCTCTACCCACTAGATGCAATAGTGACAATTAAAAGTGTTTTCAGACCTTGACAAATGCCCCCTGGGAGGAATGGGGGTGCATTTTCTCCAGTTGAAAACCACTGGCATGTGAAAATTAGGATCAAAGGGAAACAATGGTTCTAGGTTGTGATTCTATTCTGCCACTGCCACCTAAAATGTGTATTCTAGCCACAGAGAGAAAATGCTCATGAGTGAAATGAGAGAGGTGTTTATTAAACACTGCCACACAACAGAAAGCAAATAGTTTTCCCCTTGTAATTTTAAAATGCTCTCATGCATAAAGGAGGAATCCATTTCCCTGTTACTTTGCCTGAGACAGAGAACTGCTTCAACAGGTATGCTGGTCAGCAGAATTGTGCATCCATGGATTGCAGAATGGCAGAAGAGAGAGGTGGTGCAGGGCAGGCCCTGACCAGCTGCAGCAGTGGTAATCATCAGCACTGGGAAGCACAGAAGCAAGTACTAACTGACACTGTTAACAGCTAACACAAGGACGGAAGGTGCATAAAGCTAAGTTCCAAAGGCACGTAGAAATTATAGTGGTTGGTCAAATCTTAAAGTAGCCAAAGTGAGTTGTGGTTCCAAACCGAGCTTGGATCAGAATAGATGATTTATGAAGGCAGCAGTGCTAAGGGATTAAGTAGCAATGATGCACATTGATACTAAGGACAGATGATTCAGCTCCTGAAATAGACCAGCAATATTTGAAGGAATGAGATAAGCTACCTTACAGAGGGCTTAAGTTTTAAGTAGGTAAGTAGGGGAAATAACACAAGATCTGGGCATTAAAATTAAAATGGGCTCATTTGAATCCATAGGCTAGTGAGAACTAAGAAAAGTAGGGTTAGTGCAAATTGATTGTCATTTAATGAGTGTTTTCACTCACCTTATATGGTATAAATATATGAATTCATGAGTTTAAATGTGTGATGACAAAGCCCTAGAAAAAATTTTTAGTGACTCTTCACTATATTCTATGATTACCAAGGAAAAATCAAAATTGATTAGTAGGTCCTGGTTTTGTCTTTCCTATTTTTAATAAATCTATTCTTGAGTGAACTTACAGTTTTATCCTATCATTGTCTCTTTGAAGTTTAGGTGATCCCTTGAAAGTAAAAATGCAGTTATGTATTCATGATTATATTCATGAATCTTGGCTAAGCATATATATATCAAAGTATAGTAGTTTCGAACATGGAACGTTAAGAAAATACACTGAAGTATTCAGATAAGTTAGCAAAATCACAGCTAATCAGCCTCACTTTGTATATAGTATCAACTATTTAGTGACTGAGTGGGGATCTTTAGTGCAAATCTATGCATGTAAATAGTGGTAATATAGGACTACTTTTAATATGGCATAGTGACCATACATACTAATTTATTCTTCTTTAAATCCCTAAAATGTCAGTAAAATAATGATAAAGGAAAAATTCACAAAGACAGAGAGGAAAGGAGAAGAGATAATAGCAGATAAATAGTTCTAACAATTTGCAAGATATAAATGAGATGAAAGAGCAATCGCTTGGTTAATGGAGGAAGTTATAACTTGGGTGACTACAGAGGTTAGTATCAATAAAAGACAAATCTCTTTTTATCCATAGATTCTTCTAAATGCTCAGGGGATTGGTAACCCAGTTTACCCCAGGAACAGAAGGCCAGAGGCTAAGTTGAAACCATAAGAACTATGTGAAAATATGCATATGTAATGTTTAGAACAGTCAACTACCCTTTCTGTTGGTGGGAGATATACATCCACCTTTGAGATTTTGGTGATATGAGAAACATAGTAGCCAAGTGACATGGGAGAAGACACGAAGAAGATGTAGGGAAGGCAAGACAAATGTAGAAGATAAAGATTAAGTGAGAATCTGCATAGACATTTGAGTGACCAGACCTCTTGGTGTCCCCATTTTTAGAATGTAAGTCGACAGATTATAGCTCATTTTAATTAAGATGGAGCATCTGAGGACTAGAGAATCTAAACCACCTCAGAAAAAAGGGGCACTTGTATATCAACAATTGTGTTGTGTTCTCGATTTAAAAAGCTAACTTAACATATATTTACACTATAATAAATTCAATGGTTAATAAGCCCTAATCACTTACCTAGAAATTCCAATAAAATTTTTAGTGTCTCACTCTTAAAAAATGGATCCCCTTTTAAAATTCCTACAAGACTGAACAGAGGAAAACCTGGATGCCCTTCGGTATGGTGATATCTTTTTAGATATAACACAACCCAGAAGCCAATAAACTTGACTTAATTAAAATCTTATCTGTGAAAGACAAAAGGAACTAGAAGGCAGGTCACAGAATGGACAAAATATTTGCAAATATAACTGATAAAGGATGTTACCCAAAATATACAAAGAACTCTTAAAATTCACCAAAAAGAAAATGAACAACCCAATTTAAAAAATTGCCAAAGACCTCAGCCAACACCTCACCAAAGAAGATGTACACACAGATATAAAAGTAAACATATAAAAAGACACTCCACATCATATGTAATCACAGAAATGGAAATTTAAAAAAAAAATACACTTATTAGAATGCCTGAAATCAAGAATACTGGCAATATCCTCGAGCCTGGGAGGTTCAGTAGGTTAAGCGTCCAGTTCTTGATTTTGACTCAGGTCATGATTTTGCTGTTTCTGAGTTCAAGCCCCATGTCAGGCTCTGTGCTGACAGTGCAGAGCCGGCTCGGGATTCTCTCTTTTCTTCTCTATCCCTCCCCTGCTCTCTGGTGTGCGCGCTCTCTCTCTGTCTCTGTCTCTCTCTCTGTGTCTCTCTCTCTCTCTTTCTCTCTCTCTTTCTCTCTCAAAATAAATAAAAAGAATACTGACAATACCAAATGCTGTCAAGAATGTGGAACAGCAGGAACTCTCATCCATTGCTAATAGGAATGCAAATAGTACAGCCACTTGAGAAGACAGTTGGGTTGAGTCTTGCAAAACTAAACATAGTCTTACTATACTATCCAGCCATCCTGCTCCTTGGTATTTACCCAAATGAGTTGAAAACATATGTCCACACATAAATCTATACACAGATATTTACAGTGGTTTTATTCATACTTGCCAAAACTTAGAAGCAACCAAGATGTCCTTCAAGAAGTGAATGGAAATAAACTGTGGTACATCCAGAAAATGGAATATTATTCAGTGATAAAAAGAAATGAACTATTAAACCATGAAAAGACATGGACAAAACTTAAATACATATTACTAAATGAAAGAGGTCAATTGAAAAGGCTACCTGCTGTATCATTCCAAATATATGATATTTTGGAAAAGACAAAACTGTGGAGATAATAAAAAGATCAGTAGTTGTCAGAGGTTATGGGATGGGGGGATGAATAAACAGAGCATAGGGAATTTTTCAGGCAGTGAATCTACTCTCTATATTATAATCGTAAAAGTACATCATTATACATTTGTATACACCTATAGAATGTACAGCACCGAGAGTGAATCCTAAGTAAACTGGACCTTGGGTGATTATGATGTGTCAGTGTNGTGCTTTTCACATGTAGAGGAAGGATATGTGAAAAAATCTCTGTACCTTGAACTTAATTTTGTTATGAACCTAAAACTACTTTAAGAGAAAATGAAGTGAAGAATGCTGTAGGTTCTAAAATAGTCACGGCAATGAGAAATGAACAAGTAGCACAATTGGTTTAATACCAATTATAATTATGAAAGGGGTATACTGACATGACAAGTTTTTATGATATAATATGAAAAAATACCAATATAATAAAAGGATTCCTGGAATTTTTAGCATGGAGAAACAAGATGGAGAAAAATTTAAAGGAACTAGAATAAATATAGAAAATTGTGGGAAGAAAAGACAACTTTAAAAAAGTCAACTATAATTACTGTCATTAGAGAGACAAGATATGAAATAAGATGTTCTGGGGGGAAAAAGGAAACCATCAGAACAAGAATGAACTCTTTGTAATTAAAAATAGAATACTTGAATGTTCTGGTTCCAGTAAGATGTAATAGACAGACTTTTTTCCTTCTTCTTCCTGCTAATAATGACTAAAGAATACATATCAAGCAAGCAGAAAAAGGCTCTGAAAGGTAAGGAAAGAAGGCAGACTGGCTCGGGACCTTGGAACCCAAGAAACAACACAGTGACGATACTTGGGTTTTAGGGTTTGGTTTGTTTTTTTGTCTCATATCTAGACTGGGTGCTGGAGAAGCTGGCAACTGGGAAATGTCAACAGGCGCAGGGGAAAAGAGAAAAGGCCTGAGGAAAGCTTTTTCTTTCTAACCAGAAGATAGGAAAGAGGTAGCCTAAAAAAATAAAAAAAACAATATATGCAGGCAATAACTGCCCTAGTCCAGGCAAACAAACAAACAAAAAACTACAGTTCTTCTCCCACTCCTTCTAGCCAAGGCTACATGGAGTCTAGACTTCCATCCTTGCTAGGCTGTAACGAGGTACTCCCAGATGCCACAGTGTTGGTGGAGATCACAGAGGAGATTGGACCTTCACACCCTATTCAGGGGCAGTGTGATCGCCTTTGGCTCACTGCTGGGGCAGTGTCAGAGGACTGCTGCTGGAGTCAAGACTTTCACTCCCCCTCAGCAGGTGCAAGGCAAAGAAGAAAGGAGATTTAAAACTGAGTGACAAAAGTCCACAGATTCCAGCATTGAGATGATGTAGATATTAGAATTATCTGACATGATTTTTAAAGCAGCCATATTGAAAATCCTTCAGAAAGCATTTGCAAACATAACTGCACAAATGGAAAAACAGGAAGACTCAGGGAAGAGGCAAAATGTCAAAATTTAAAGAACCAAATGTCAGAAATGAAGAGCAACCAAATGGAAATTTTAGAAAAAATACCAAATTAAAAAAAAAATTAATTCAATGAATGGGCTATAACAGCAGAGTAGAGAGGAAAGAGGAAAGAATCTGTGACTTTTAAAAGAGAACAATAGGAATTACCAATCTAATTGATCAGTTCGACCAAAAGGAACCAAAAAAATAAAGACAAAACAATACCTTAAAAACCTGTAGGACTATAACAAGAGATTTATATTCTTGAAATCCCAGAAGATACAATGAATGAGGCTGAAAAATGAGGAAATAACAAATTAAAACTTGGCAAATTTGGCAAGAAGTATAAACCTATATATTCAAGAAACTGAGTAAACTGCAGGCAGAGTAAGCCCAAAGGTTTCCATACCAAACCACATTAGAGTGAAATTTCTTCAAACTACAAAGCAAAAACCTCTTGAAAGAAGACAGAAAAATTAGGCTTTGCCTGTCAAAGAAAAACCATCCAAATGCCAGTGGATTTCTCATCAGACACCATAATGGCCAGAAGGAAGCATGACAATATTTTCCAATAGCTAAATAGGAAAAACCATCAACAGAGAATCCTATACTTAGTGAAAACATCTTTAGGAGTGAAAGGGAATTCAAGCAGTCTCAGATGAAGGAAAACTAAGAATTTTTTTGCCAAGAAATCTATTCTAAAAGAATAGCAAAGAGAATTTTCTAAATAAAAGTAAATAAGAAATCTTGGAACATCAGAAAGAGCAAAAATATGGCAGATAATAATAGATTGTCCTGCTCCTCTTGAGTTTTCTAAATTATGTTTGATGTTTGAAATGAGAATAATAACACCATCCGATGTAGTTCTCAAATTATGTAGAGGTAATATTTAAGAAACTACACTATATCTTGGAAAAGGTAAAGGGAAATAAGGTTTTTTAAATGTTTTATTTATTTTTGAGAAAGTAGAAGGGGCCAAGGGATCCTATATGGGGGTCTGTGCTGATAGCAGTGAGCCTGAAGTGGGGCTTGAATTCATGAACTAAGTCATCATGACCTGAGCCAAAATCAGACACTCAACTGACTAAACCACATAAGTAACATGGGGAATAAGTTTTCCATGCTTCACTTTAGTGGGTAAAAGGTCAACACTAGAATACTTATAAATTGTGATTATATGGTATAATATCTACAACAACCATTATAAAGCTGCCCAGAATATGTACTAAAAACCACCATATATCAATATATCAATGTGAAATTATTTTTAATGTTTAAGCAACCAGAAGGCAGGAAAAAGAAAATAGAAAACAAAAATCAGGACGAACAGAAAATAGATTTAAACCTTAATAATATGCCAACAGTTACATTTAATGTAAGTGGTCTAAAAAGGCTAATGAAAATATATGGGCAGAGTCGGGGAGAGGGATGATCCAACTATATACTGGCAACATTTTAATACGAATAATATGTGTAGGTTAAAGGTAAAGAGATGGAGAGATTATACCATCAAACACTAAAGGGAAGCAACTCTAGCTATGTTAATATCAGATAAAGTAGACCTGAGATCAAAGAAAATTATCAGATACAGAGGAGAACATTACATAATGATAAATAGGTTTGTCTGCAAGAAAATACAGCAATCTTCAATGTGGATGCACCCAATGACAGAGTTGCAATATATTGTAAAGCAAAAACTGATGGAAGTGAAAAATCAACAAATCCGCAATTACAGTTGGAGATTTCAGTGCCAGCCTCTTAATAATTTATAGAATAATTATAATACTGCAGTTATAGAAGAATTTAACTTTATCAGCTGTCACTAGAATCTAATCAACATTTGTAGACTACTCCACCCAACAATAGTAAAAAACAGATTCTTTTCAAGTTCCCATGGAACATATACTAAAGCAGAGCATGCCCTGGATCATTAAGCAAACATTGACCAATTTAAAAAAAATGAAAACTATACAGAGTATGCTTTCTGACTATCAGGAAATCAAAGTAGAAACCAGTTCCCTAAAGATGACAGGAACACATGTAAACTAAACATCACACTCCTACATCATGGCTCAAGGAAAAAGTCTGAAAGATCATTAAAAAGGAAAAAAAAAGTATAATAACCTGGATGAAAATAAAAATTGAAAAAAAATCTTTACAGGATAACCCAAAGCATTGCTTTTATGGAAATTTATAGCAATTCATGCTTGCATTAGAAAATAGGAAAATATTGCAACAGTAAGTTCTCAAATCACAGAACTGGGGGTGCGGGAGTAAGAAAATGAATTAAAGACAAGTAGAAAAAAAGAAATAGCAAATACTTGATCAGAAGTAAATGAAATTTAAAACAGAACAGTAGAGAAAAACAATGAAGCAAGAATCTCGTTCTTTAAAAATATCAATCAAAATGGCAAGTCTCTGGCAAGTTGAACAAGAGAAAGTAAAAGAAAACAAATATAATTAACACTAGGAATTAAAGAGGAAATATTATTTCAGATCCTGCAGGTAGAAAAAGATAAGCTAATAATACGCGTGATTCTACATACTTAAATTTCATGATATGAAATAACTTAGATGATATGAAACGATTCTTCAAAAAGTACAAACTACTGTGTCTCATGCAATATAAAATAATTAACTTTAATGCCGAAATAACTATTAAGGATATTAACTTTGTAGTTTAAAATGTCCCCAAAGAACACAGATCTCTAAGCCCAGAAGATTTCAACTGAAAAGTCTATGAAACCTATAAGGAAGATCCATTCTACACAATCTCTTCCAGGAAATAGAAGAGGAGAAAATACTTCCCAAATGAATTTATGAAGCTTAAATACCCTCATACAAGAAAGTAAGAAAGGAGGGAATTATTTTAAAATATTAGCAAGTACAATTTAGAAATATATACAAAGCATTATACAGCATAATCGAGTGGATTTATTCCAGGGATACAAGGCTGACTGAATATTCAAAACTCAATCAGTGTAATCCACCATATAAGAAGCTAATGAAGACAAATCTCATGATATCAATTGATGCCAAAAAAGATCTTTCATGAAATGCAACACACATTCAGGATAAAAATACAGAAAAAGAAGAATAGAGGAAAACTGTCCTTAATTTGATAAAGAGTATTTACAAAATACTGACAGTAACATTTTTTACATTAAAGTATGGTTGATACATTAGTTTCAGATGTATTACATAGTGATCTGACAAGTATAAACATCATAAAATGCTCACAACAAGCATAGTTACCATCTGTCACTGCAAAGGTACTGTAATACTATAATTATTGGCTGTATTTCCTATGATGTCTGTACTGTTCATCCCTATGACTTATTTACTTTAAACTGAGAGTTTGTATCTTTTAATCCTCTCCACCTATTTCACCTATCACCACTCCCCTCCCCAATGGCCACCACCAGTTTTTTTCTCTGTGAATCTCTTTGTTGTTATTGCTATTGTTTGCTTATTCATTTTTTTTTCTTCCACAGATTCCACATATCAGTAAAATCATATGGTATTTGTCTTTCTCTTTGGGACTTACTTTATTTAGCATAATAACCTCTAGGCTTATTTATATTGTCATGAATGGCAGATTTTACTGATTTTTAGGGCTGAGTGATATTCCATTGTGCACGTGTGTGTGTGTGTGTGTGTGTACACAATATTTTGTTTAGTCATGTATCAGTGGAAGCTTGGGTTGTTTCTTTATCTTGGTTATTGTAAATAATACTGCAGTAAACATAAGGGTGCATATATTTCTTCACATAAGTGTTCGTTTTCCTCAGGTAAATACCCATAGTGGAATTACTAGATTGTATAATATTTCTTCTTTCAGTTTTTTGTAGAACCCCTGTACTGTTTTCCACACTGGCTGCACCAATTTATATTCCCAGCAATAGTGCACAAAGGTTCCCTCTTCTCCACATTTGTTATTTCTTATCTTTCTGATACTAACCATTGTGACTGGTATGAGAGAGTATCTAATCTCACATCATTTCTGATAATTAGTGATGTTGAGCATCTTTTCATGTGTCTGTTGGCCATCTGCATGTCTTTTTAGGGGAAAAAAGGTATATTCAGATCCTTCACCCACTTCTTAATTAGATTATTTGGATTTTTGGTGTTGAACTGTGTGAGTTCTTTATATATTTTGGTTGTTAACCTCTTGTCAGATATATTATTTGCAACTATCTTCTATTAAGTAGTTTGCCTTTTCATTGTGTTGGTAATTTTCTTTGCTGTGCAAAAGCTTTTTAGTTTGATGTGTTTCCAATTGTTTATTTTTGCTTTCATTTCCCATGTCTAGGAAGCCATGTCCAGAAAAATATTGCTAAACTTAATGGAAAAAGAATGAATGCTTTCCCTATAAGATCAGGAACAATTAAGACAACTAGAAGCTATTACTCCACAAACTTAGAACAAATAAAATTTTAAAAATAATGAAAAGGTCAAATGCTGGAAAATATGCAAAGAAATGAGATCCATCATGTGTTGCTGACCGGAATGTAAAATGGTACAGCTGCTCTAGAAAACTGCTTAACAGTGTATTAAGAAGCTAAACATAGTCTTACCATTGATTTCACTCCTGGAATATCCCAGAGAAATGGAAAACTTTTATTCATGCAAAAACCTATACAAGATAATTCCTAGCAGCTTTATTTATAATAGCCAAAACTGGAAACAATTCAGATGTCTCTTAATAGAATTATTGCACAAAGTGTGGTATATCCCATACCAGGGAATACTGTTCAGTAATAAAAGGAATTTCTATTCATACAGTCAGCAACTTAGATGGTTGCCATTCTGAGTGG